>NC_090659.1:32493990-32840244 GCF_013368605.1 Nyctibius grandis
TCAACTATCTAATTTATCATCTGCCAAATGTCTCACTTAGGTAAATCTGCTGGGAATAATTATATATTTTCTCTAGAAACAGAAATCTGTAATGGCTAGAGAAGGAATTGAAATGTTTAAACAACCCATTACAAATATACAGTGCTAACACAGTAGGGTTATCCCTGACTGATGACTGTCTGTCAAGGGTCTCAACCTTATCTCCATACTTTCCTGGAGGTAATTTAGTTTATTAATTACTTCTGCTGGACATTATATAACTGATGTACTTCAATACATAATTTATTTCAACTGAACTCCTAATTTTTCCTCATTAAAAGAAATTATATATAATCAAGTAACTACATAGAATCATAGAATCGTTTTGGTTGAAAAGGACCTTTAAGATTATCGAGTCCAACTGTTAACATAACACTGACAACTCTAACACTAAACCATATCACTAAGCCCCACATCTATTCGTCTTTTCAATACCTCCAGGGATGGTGACTCAACCACTTCCCTGGGCAGCCTGTTCCAATGCTTGACAACCCCTTCAGTGAAGAATTTTTTCCTGATATCCAATCTAAACCTTCCCTGGCACAACTTGAGGCCATTTCCTCTCATTCTATCACTTGTTACCTGGGAGAAGAGACTAACACCCACATGTTATAGACTTGACTACACACTTAAACTTTTTGGAAAAGAAAATTTTCAAGTTAATTGCAAGAACCTTGTCTGCTAGTTTTTCAAGTTTGCAATAGTGGTAGCTATAGTAGTGTTTGCACAATAAAGGAAAGCAGAAAAACATGGATCACAGTATGGTTTTGTAAAATAACTGTTTTCAAATTACACTACTTTGAACCTAATATATTACATTCTTTATTTCACTTGGACTCAAAACAGCAGTGTATAAATGATCAGACTTTGTTTTCTACAATGTATTACTAGTTGTTTGTTTAGCTAGATATTTTTGTTTTGTTTTCTTTGCTGAAAATAAAATTATTTTGAAGGCATGATTAAGATACAGTTACAATATGTTTTTAGGTTCCCTAAATCTCATACAAAATCATTACAATTAAATAAGATAATGATCTCTAAACTGCTTAAATCACAGCTTAAATCACTTAAATCATCTTTCTTCTATGAGAGTACTACATATTAGAAGAACTAATGGGCTATGAACTAGAAGAGGATACCTGCAACTGTCCCTATTTCAGTGTGTGTTAAGTACATTCTAGAGAGAATTCCAAACATGTATATCCTCTTTTCCCTCCTTCCCTAGACATACCCTAGAGAACTGGAAACATTTTATGTTAGTATTTGAAGAGGTCAGTCAGTTCTCTAGCTGAAGCCATTTGTTGCTAACAAGCTAACCTGTCAAATTTACAGAAGATAATCATTCCTGTGCATACTGCCTGTTCTCTGACTCATAGAAGATGAAAAAGAGGAGGCACCATTTTCATTGTTTCTGAGGAGAAAATATGTATCTTCAAGGCTACAGGAAGAAAATTCCACAGAGATCATAGAATCACAGAATATCTCAAGTTGGAAGGGACCCATAAGGATTGAGGACTCCTCACAGGACTACCTAAAACTAAATCATACAGAGATACAGCAGTAAACATAGGAATTCTCAGTAAATATAAATAACATGAATTATGATATCCTTATTTTTTGTGATTTTTTTGAGTTTTGGCTCATTTTGAACAAAATGTAGTATTTTTTTTTTTCATAATTTTCCACTTCCATCACTTATCTAAAAGCATTAATTCACATAAAGTTCATAACCTAACTAGGATCACAAATACTCTAAATATGAAAAGTCCTTTTTGACATACTCTGCATGTCAAAGCCCTTAAATTTATTTTAACTGAAGTGGTAATTTGCTAATTAATGAAGCTGAAATGACTGAAAAAAATAGACCCTTTAAGCACTTAAAATGAGAACAGAAAAATAAACTGCAACAATTCTGAGAGTGTAGTACAGGATGAGTAAATCACCCACATTTGATTGTGACTGCTAACTATATTGCAACATCAAAATCACTCCAAACACATGAAAATTACTTCCTTACCAATTTCTATCAATTGCTGCATAACAGTTATTCAGTAGCAGATGATGGTCCCCTTACACTAAATATTTTCTCCTTGTTTTGGTGACAGAAAATCAAAACCATCATCCTACTCACAGTGATAATTTATACTTTTAAAAGAAATAGCATCCACGATGTAATTGATTCACACAAATACAGAGTTATATCTTTTCTGTATTGTAATTTGCAAAATTTGCAAATTTGATATACAGCCTTTCAACAAACATAAATTTGGTGCTCACACCTCTTCCAGATAGAACTATTGAAGAATCAGAGAGTTAGACATTAGGCATATAAGATACTCAAAACTTTATTAATCATGTAGATGTTCACTCAAAAACATTACTCCTCCTTTAGCTGTCTTCACACTGCTAAAACAAGAGAGTCTATAATAGTTATTCTGTCACTCAAATTAAATTTCTTTGATGCATTTTCTAAACATGGTGGTCAAAGTAAGTACCACATGTCTATGATCTTCTCAGTGGCAGCAAAGGACTGAAACACAAGCAGATTGCTCATTTAAAGTCACTGTTTAAATGAGACTTTGAGAAGAGAGACTGACAGTAGGACTAACTGTAGTTTCCCAAAGTTAAGGTTTTCATGCAATGTTTGCTGTTCTGTTTCATGCAAGAATGTTACGCCATAGTCTGCTATAGAGCCTCATCCACATTTTTACTCCCGCCTCCCATCGTTTTAGAGGGAAGACATAAATGCTTGGACACCCCCCCATATCCCACATATGACACCTGCTGTCCCATGTAAATCACTTTATGTCAAGTCTTATGTGTGAGGCACAGCAGGGACCCACTGTCCAGCACAGCTTAACTCATCCAGCAACCAGCTGAGCCTGCTCTGCCCTGGTGGACTGGGGGACTCCAATTTTCAGTGCTTGAAGAATGCCTCAGAAAAATCTGAATCATAACATATTTTTCTCATATTGTTTTGTCCATGCAATTGTATCTTACTTTTTTCACTGGCAGAACTTAACTGTCATGAAAGCTGGTGTAAGTCATATTTTCAGGCCATATCAAGTCCCCAGAAACAGCATTTACTGATTAATCTTGCTGGTCATCTTATTTTGAATATAAGCACATGTTAGAAAAAGGGAGAAAAAATTAATCCAAACTGTTCTCTTTTAGCTGATTTAATTTCATTTGTCCTTTGCTAATTTTCCTCATGCACTGAACACTCACAAGATTTAAAGATACATGGAAGGATTTTTCTCATAAATAATACAAAAGTACAGCTTAAAAGTACCATTCTAAAAAAATGTAATTATTACATACACTGCTGGTTTATTGCTCTAATTAACAACTAGGTATTTTCTCTCTGGTGAACAATATGAGAGGTTAACAGAGTCCTTGTTTTCATTCATTCCCTGTTGAAGACTCCCTGTGACCAAAAAGTCCAGTGCTGGGACCTGTATGGTTTTAGAATGATTCCCTAAATAAATAAACTTTGCCACAAAACCAAACAAACCAACAGAAATCTGCTCTGGTAAGGAAAACTATTCATAGTGGAAAAATTGAACAGTGTTTCAAAAGCAAGGGGCAATATTTCAGGCCAGACAACTGTTCTAATATAACACCCTTTGAATAATAAACAGACCTGAGCTTAAGAGGGTGTTCCTGGGGCCCATAAAGGAATCTGCACGCTGTTTTGGCTTTGACACTTGAGAGCCAAATGGAAAAATTAGCAATTTCAATAAGCACAAATGGAGTATTTACTGTGAGCGTATCGTAACAGTCGAGTAGATCTCACACCTATCCGAGGCCACTCTTCTCATTTGAAGAGATGAATGGATCAATGCAACATTGCTGTCAGCAGGAAAATGGACTGCCACTTTACAAACCTGAAACCAATGCTGCTGTGAAGGAATTCTTTTGGGGAGACGACATTTTGCCATGTAGCAGTCAGTGCTCTGCAGTGGGGAGATCGGGTGCACCCTCTGTCACCACTGGTCTCAACTGTGCCTGCCTGGGGACACTTGCCCTGCTCCTTCCTATGTGGTGGCCTAAGCGAATGATACAAAGAATTGAGAAAGTTGCATGTCTCACTATTAAATCTCACCACCATCTTAGAGAAGGTTTTAAGAAGGACAAGGACTCAATATAATTTTGTATAACATTAAATCTATACAATTTGTTAATAACTTTTCTACCTATAGTGCTATAGAGCCTGGGGTAAAATTCATAGGACAGAAGAGTCAGAAATGACATATTAACAAGGTATACACACCCCATTAAAATTAAAACCATACAATTCTACTATCATGCAATCTGTAATTTAAAATGCATGAACAAAAAATGTGAAGTAAAAAAATTAGATGTAAAGGAATGCAGTAATTAAAGTTTCTTTAATCCTGTCACCCTGTGTACCTATATTACAATGTTATCTTTAAATAGCGTGAGCATATTTCTTTTTCCCCAGTCTTTCCTACACTCAGCCACTTCCTCTTCTTATTTGGTACTCTGGATGTACAATGGATGTACAATCCCCAGTAAATGTGCTCTGATCTCATCTTTCTTTCTATCTCGCCACTCAGTATGCAGGTCTTGATTTTACTTACTGCATATCCTGAACTGAATACAAAGGATTTAATTTTCTTATAAGCTTGTATAGAGTTTTATCACTGCACTATCCAAGTTTTTCATTAACCTTTCACCTTTCAAACTAGAATATTTGACTGCATTCTCCCAGGGAAATTATTTTTCCTCATTCTGCCTTGTCCTGAAAACTTGAGCCAAACATTTCATAAAGAGCTGGTTGTTTTCACTGGAGAGTCAACTGAATTTTTTTATTCTTAGATTAACTCCTGTCAAATAAACCTTGACTGAGTGAAAGTGACCATTAAATGACATGTACTTGGAATGACTGCCTGAGCAGCTGAAAAAAACCTTAGCTTACTCCATGTGTAACATATGTAGACTCAGTTCCTGAGTTCCAGCTGCTTAACTGAGTACCCCCACACTCAAGTTAAGACTCTGTGTGGTTAACAAGGACATTACAAGCAACATTTGTATTATACTTCAAATGAAAACACATTAGTGATGATAGAAGGAAAGAATATGTTCATATTTTTTAACAGCTCTGCAGCTTTTAGTACAAGCTGATAACTGCAAATCCAGGTCCCACTGGAGTTATCAGCCAATTTCGAGTGACTAAGAAGTCAGAATCTCAGTCAAAACTCAGATACTTTGGGAGGGAAGAGTTTTCTATTGAAAAGTACTCCTATTTTCTGCACTTTGGTAATACAATAACCCCTTGCTTATTGGGGAAATAATTGTTCTAAAGTAAATGAGATTCAGGTCTCTTGAAGCCAGAACAGCGGCTACAGTTGTTAAACTAACGCTGCAGCAAAATAAGGCTTTAATTGCACATTCTCAAGATACTCTTTTCCAGCTCAGTTAGGAGTAGTACCAAAAACTAATGCCTGTCAGTCCTGGAATATTGCATATCCAGTGCTCCTGTAGTGGCTTGAGTAAAGACATTTAGAAGTCTCATCTTTTGACTTTTACACTTTATTATTAGTGTTGTGCAGCAACATACTGCAGGACACTGCATCCCACACGCCCCTTGTCTGCGTTCCATTAGAAAGACCTGGGGTTTGCTGTGACTGAGGATCTGCTCTGTTTAGGTGCTGAACAGATACAAAGCCAGGATGTCTTATCTTTCTTTCCCCCAGCACTGAGTGAAAGGGGTATCTGGAAGCACATTTCCATTGAAAGGCAAGGTTTTGGTTTTTATTTTTCATTTCCCTTAATTGTAAATATTATGCTGAAATAAATTTAATTTTATAAGACCCTGTCTTTTTGCCAAGAATCCAGTAACAGAAAAACAATACAAGAAAACTGTAGCCGAAAGCAAAGATGTTACTAACAAAGCCACTTTTAGTATGTAACACTAATAACAAACACAACTTTGAATTCATTTGATTCAACATTTGGCAGTAAAGGACCATATTAATAGTCGTACTTTAAACAATACTGAAGATACAATGAACCACAGTTATTTTAGCAGATACATTGTGACAAATATAGAAACTGCCTGTGACTGTTATTTTCATATTATCTGTAAAGACACAACCATGAGGGTGAATTTGACTATGTGCTCTTCATTTAATAACATACCACAGCTGGGGGTTGCTGACTGCTACTTCTAACATGTTCATGGCATCTGGATTGAGAGTAGCTGCAAACCTGGGCCTCAAAGTCATTAATCCTATTATTACCTGCATATATATCTGCATGCATGTATATTTTATATATGTATTTACCTTCAAATAATATACATATATGCATATCCTGGGCTGCATCAAAAGAAGCGTGGCCAGCAGGTCGAGGGAGGTGATTCTGCCCCTTTACTCTGCTCTTGTGAGACCCCACCTGGAGTACTGCATCCAGTTCTGGGGCCCCCAACAGAAGAGGACATGGAACTGTTGGAGTGAGTCCAGAGGAGGGCCACGAAGATGATCAGAGGGCTGGAGCACCTCTCCTATGAAGACAGGCTGAGACAGTTGGGGCTGTTCAGCCTGGAGAAGAGAAGGCTCCAGGGAGAGCTCATAGCAGCCTTCCAGTACCTGAAGGGGGCCTACAGGAAAGCGGGAGAGGGACTTTTTACAAGGGCAAGTAGTGACAGAACGAGGGGCAATGGTTTTAAGCTGAAAGAGGGTAGATTTAGATTAGATATTAGGAAGAAATTCGTTACTGTGAGGGTAGTGAGACACTGGAACAGGTTGCCCGGAGAAGTTGTGGCTGCCCTCTCCCTGGCAATGTTTAAGGCCAGGTTGGATGAGGCTTTGACAACCTGTTCGAGAGGAAACGTGTCCCTGCCCATGACAGGGGGGTTGGAACTAGATGATCTTTAAGGTCCCTTCCAACCCAAACCATTCTATGATTCTATGATATTCAAGTCTATGCATGAAGGAGAATAGTTTTAGTTATTAAGGCAGCAAAAATACAGATACACCTTTCCTAGAAATCATGGAGGAGAGAAATAGTTCTTGCTGGATCAAGAAAAGCAATGTAAGTGAAGTCCACTTTCTGAATGAGGGAGCATAATGTTAAATATGAGAATGCAGAATAACAGATGAAGTAAGAACTGGAAATGGGGTCAATGGCTGCTTTTATGCATAGGTGAAAACCTGTAGTTTCTTAAATTTTGGCCTTAAACTTGAAAGGATTTGTCTTGAAGTGTCAAAGAAATCTTCACGCCTCTCTTCTTTCCAACTGTCAATACCAATGACACACTTTCCGTCCCTGGATCGTCCCTCTGTCTTCTCCCCCAGGTCTTGGCTGAGGTTATTTTGCCTATAGAATAAAAATCACTCGTATCTTTCCTAATATCTTATGACTGCCAACACTTCTCCCTGCAGTTCTCCACAAGCCTTTATTGAAATATTGTCCCATCGGTTATTCAAGACATGTTTTGAGTGCTACAACACACAGTGAGACCAACAGATACAGTGCTGATGTCTTGTATATCGGACTTTTTTTTTTTTTTTCCCTTCATGTAGTTGTTGTAGGCATCTTACCTGGGCATTGGTTGTGTAATCTGAAGCCTGACTAGTACCATACAAAAATTCCCAACCTTCCTGGCTTGGCCTGAGGCTAGGTGCTGCACATTGGAAAGAAGAATTCCCTTCAGCTGTCATATTGCCATAAAACTTCACAAGAACACAGTAGAGTTAGAATGAATATTGAGGCGGAACTACACCTGGGACCAAACACTGAACTGAGCTGTTTATATTGAATGGGGTTAATTGTAATGTCCAGAAAAGGCAGATAGATATTTCAGGGGAAAAAAAAAAAAGAAACACAACAAAAACATGTAGTGAAAATGTCACTGAAAAGGCATTAGTACTTGTGCTCATTTGAGAAACCTCTCTGTCATTTTAATAACATGCAGTTGAAAGTGATGAACTTTAATCTGTACTCTCTGCCCTTAGAAGTCAGCCAACTTGATCTTAAAAACTCAAGAACATCACAGAAATGAACCTATTGTGCAGCTGATTATTCATTGCTGCTAAATCTATCCAGTTCACCTTGTGCTTGAAAATGGAAAGGCTTATTTGAAAGGGGGGAAGGGGAAATTGTAACTGTTCATTATTTGTTTGGTTTTTTTTTTGCTACATATTGCAAATAACTGAAAAGAAAGTATATAAAAAACATTTTCTGTTGTTCAAGGCTATCATAAAGCAACTTAACGTATAACGCAAAACCCAATCATTTTAACTTTCCTTTTTAGACTACTTTTTAAAAAGTTCATTTATTTTTACGTACAACGCTCTGATTAAATTTCATTACATAATTGCATTAAATATAAAACTTTGTGATCTTTTTCATTCTCAGACAACAGGAATATGTATGAAAATGAATCCAGATAAAACAGCTAAACCAAACAAGTCACCTAATCTCCTTATGTGTTGCCATGTATTTTAAATAATTTGTGTCAAGATATAGCATGCAAGGCTGAAAAAATAAAAGCCAAAATCATGGAAAGGTCATATTATAAACATTTCCTGCTGACTGACAAATCTAATTTGCATAGTTGTTGTTATTATCATTATATCAAAGAAAAACTTGAAATAATGCCTTACAGGGGTTCTTTTCAGTGCAACCTGAAAAAGAGTGGCCAGAATCCACAGCGTAACCCCAAAAAGAGAAAGGCCAAACTCGTTCCAATGATTTGGCCATATTCATATTAGAAGTCTGACAGACAAAAAGTAAATCCAGTTTTCAAGTATGTCTTCATCAGCTGTACTCAGACCATCCCTTCTTGGCTTTAATTCTCTTTTTGGTTCACTATGCACATATATATATCTTTCTGTATGAAAGAAAGATGTTCAAGAAAGATGTTGAAGTGTTGGAGTGAGTCCAGAGGAGGGCGACCAAGCTGGTGAAGGGTCTGGAGGAACGGCTGAGGGAGCTGGGGTTGTTTAGCCTGGAGAAGAGGAGGCTCAGAGGTGACCTTATTGCAGTCTACAACTACCTGAAGGGAGGTTGTAGTGAAGTGGGAGTCGGTCTCTTCTCCTGGGCAACTAGCAATAGGACAAGAGGGCACAGCCTCAAGCTTCACCAGTGGAGGTTCAGGTTGGACATTAGGAAGAATTTCTTTTCAGAAAGCGTCATTAGACATTGGAACGGGCTGCCCAGGGAGGTGGTGGAGTGACCATCTCTGGATGTGTTTAAGAAAAGACTGGACATGGCACTTAGTGCCATGGTCTAGTTGACAGGGTGGTGTCAGGGCAATGGTTGGACTTGATGATCCCAGAGGTTTCTTCCAACCTGGTTGATTCTGTGATTCTGTGAATATGCTGGTGTGCAACTATGGATATATGTGTGTGTGCACGCATGTTTGTGTATTAGTGTGTTTTTACATGCACACACTAACTCTTGCAATACGTAAAAACAGGAGCCCTCCTCACTGTCCAATCTTGATTAATTTTCTAAATAAAGTCCAAATTTAGCACTCAAAGCTTCCTGCATTAAAAAGCTGAATTAAGATTATAGAGAAAATCTTGACCTTTGATCGTCTTCTCAGCCTCTGCAATTAAATACCTCAATATCTGTTGCGTCAGTCTCATCACCTTTGAAATTAGCAACACCAGGCTATGTTACTTTGACAGATGGCAGCACTAAGCAAGCATCAAATATGCAAATGTCATTAGTTTCCCTCTATAGTGGGAATATCGGTGCAATGTTATTTTCAGCGTTACAAGTAACTTTACTTGCTAAGTCTGGTCGTAAGCTTTATGTCTGGAAGACTTTAAAAAAAATAAATCGTAAATTCACCTATTTCAGACTACCAGCAAGTCTAGATATATTTACTACAAGAGAGTTACACTTTAGTCATTCTACATTCTAAATCTGAAACTGATTAAACAATTCATTATTGAGTCGCCGAGGGGAGCTGCTCCTCTCCTATGAAGAGAGGCTGAGAGAGTTGGGGTTGTTCAGCCTGGAGAAGAGAAGGTTCTGGGGAGACCTCATAGCAGCCTTCCAGTACCTGAAGGGGGCCTACAGGAAAGCAGGAGAGGGGCTTTTTACAAGGGCAAGTAGTGATAGGACAAAGGGTAATGGTTTTAAATTGAAAGAGGGTAGATTTAGATTAGATATTAGGAAGAAATTCTTTACTGTGAGGGTAGTGAGACACTGGAACAGGTTGCCCAGAGAAGTTGTGGCTGCCCCCTCCCTGGCAGTGTTCAAGGCCAGGCTGGATGGGGCTTTGAGCAACCTGGTCTAGTGGAAAGGTGTCCCTGGCCATGGCAGGGGGGGTTGGAACTAGATGATCTTTAAGGTCCCTTCCAATTCAAGCCATTCTATGATTCTATGATTATGAAATATGGTCATTGCAAGCATGATCTTTATTTACATGTGAATTCTGCCTTTATCATAACAGAACAAGAAAGAGAACTATTATTTGGATCCAATTTAGGTGATTCAAGATCTCATTTTATTACTTCTAGCACACCAAACCTGAAGTCAGTTTGAGGTCTAGCATGACTTCTCAAAGTACTCTACTCTTTTCACGCTAGACCATTGATTCATGTGTATCAGCACTTCTGTGGAAAACCTGCTATTTGACGCTGCCACACTCAGTAAGTACCGTCCTTCTCCTCATGGCCCATGTTTCCACAGCAATATTTCATTAACATACAGGCTGCATAAATGAGTATCTGTTGCTTTTTTCCTCCAGTTCCCTCCATGGTCACCAGCTATCAGCTATTTTATAATGAGATCATGAACTGTTCAGGTCAAACATCTTATCTATACATACTTTAATGGACATGAATATTTGAGAATGGATGCTACTAAAACAAATTATCATTGACCAAACTATTTTAAAAAAATATTGAATCCTAATCCTCCTCTTTCTCAGTCTCAGGAAATATACAAATGTAATAACATCCATTAACTGTTTTTCAAGATATTTACTAACTTGAGAGTCTGGATCTTCATTTTTCTTCAGCAAGAATGTTAATAATTAACTATACTGTCTCAGTGAGATGGGCAGCACCTAACTTATTTTTTGAACAAGAAACAAAACACCCCACATAAATGCTAAATGTCATTTTTAGCAGAACAATGATGCATAGTCTTTCCAGTAGTAGTAGTTTACAATTATATATAATATATTATTATAATATATAACAATATATATTTTTATAGAGATAGTTAATTAAAAATTTGTATATAACAAAGACTTGCCTTAGCATCTACTCTCAAGTTTCCATTTTTATTAGTAGACTTTCAGATTAGTAAATTTCGATGAACCCACCTGTGACTATTGAAGATACCCTTAAAATCAGGGATAATGCATCTTATTAGCCATCATTGTTTAAAACAATTCTATGTAAGAAATCCTTGCCACAGTGAAAACAGATAAATTTCATGGGCTTCATCAATATAATCCACTGAAAAATTGTTTAGAGACATGATTAGAGAAACAGAGAGATTTCTTTATTTCTCTAAGACTTTAGAGACTGAAAAAACAAACAAAACAAAATTAAGTCAGAACAAGGCTTTCCAACAAGAGTATTGATAGCTTGCCTTCAAGATTCTATAGGCTGTTCTTCAATTTCTTCTTGTCTTATTTATCCCTCTCCCCTCCCTGCAACTCATGGTGTTCCATCTTTTTGGTAAGAGACACTATTTTTCTTCCAAAAGGATAGGCACAAAATTTTTGGTGTTCAAAACCAGTGAGGTAAGTCCTCAAAATAATCAAGACAGTTTTTTAACCTCCCAATTATTCCCTTTATTATTATGTATTTATTTGGTCTTCTTACATTTAAAACTTTGCATTTTGGTCATGCAGCATAGCTGATTAATTTTTCTTCATATATATTGCTAGTGAGAACCATGTACTTCCCCCTCGCCCAAAAAAAAAGCCCCCCAAAAAACACACAGAGATAGCTGGAGCCATGTGTGTGATCTGAGAGATATCTTATAAGCTTTCTCCAGTTCTTGGATTTTTTTAATGATTCACTGCTTTCAAGATTTTCTCTCGAATAATATTACCATTAAAAGCTCTTTAAAAATCAAACAAATAAACAAAAAAAATACCCAAAACACACCACATCTGAAAATCTCTTACTAATGCTTTTGTCTAGGAGCCAGAATTTCAGTAAAATTATTTACTGGACTGTCAAAAAAAAGAATCTGTTAGACATACTGGAAAACTTAAATGAAAAGATAAATTTTATTTCACTACAGTCTACTTATTTTTCATTGATACTTTTACCACTGTTTTCCCCTTCAATGATATTGTTTTGACTATAACAAGTTTCCAAATGTCCACCTGATTTGCATATAAATTCTCTTTATATATTTCTCCTTATAGGTAAGAAATGAAAAAAAAAAACAAATATTTTTCTCTTTTTTAAATTTTATCATCATGACATCCTCTTACATTTACTTAATTTTCCATAGCGCACATGAACACCTCTGATAAATAATTAAGCCCCAGCCTGAAGACTTGCAACAAAGATGTTTCTCCTTTCTTGCTATATCAGATAAAGAGGAAGTCACAGGATTTTTCTGTGATTTGATCAAGATAGAGGAGAAGCTTGAAGAGAAGAGAAAGAGGGGCAGAGGCCTCCACCTTTATAGTTTTTTTGCATACTAGGGACTACAGAACCTCTTCATTTTCGGTAATATTGGGTGCCTTTCTCTGATTTATGAAGGGAGAGGAGAGAGAAGCAAGGATCAGAATAAGGACCATGAAAGAACTTCTGAATGCTGCTAGGAATGCTTTGAGTCAGTCTTGGTTTGGGGAAAATAGTCTAATTGCTGTGGGAAGCAAGGGTTGATTGAATTGTTCCAAAAACATCCTGAAAATATAGCACCTTCTTCCCATCTTTATTCATTCCTACCACAGTGGAAACAGAAAGAAGTCAGTAGGCAGGTTCTCTTCCGACTCTCTACTGTATTTATAACCTCTCTGGGTTATGGCACACACACTTTTCAGATTCAACCCTTCTGAAAAAGTCATGCAAGACTTCACCACAGATCATCTAATATTTGATGCTGCTTCAAGTCTGATTAGAGAATCTCAGCTGCTGCTTTTCTTTCCCTTTTCTAAAGGAGCATTTGTAATATTTATTTGTGCAGAAAACTTGGAAACGTTAATCTAATTACTGAGTCTTGTTTGTTGAACTGATGGCTTTTGAGTCAGTTTGATTAATTTTGGGACCCTCAACCACTATTTTAGATTTGCGTTTCAGAAGAATTTAGATTATAAAATAATTCAATCACATTACATTCTTACATTATAGACTCTTCAAATAAGTTTAATATTTTAAAATGTCAGTCTCATGACATAGCACTGAGTACAGAGATACGTCTCTTAACTTTCACATCAACCAGTGCATTTCAATTATGTGATATGAATACACAAAAGAAGTTAATTTAGTTTGGGATTCAGTTTAAGACATTTCAGTTCTGTGATTCACTTACATCCATACACCTGTGTGCTATATCTAAACTCCTACTGTAGCTGTCAGTCTGGCTGATGGAGATTAGCAAATGTTTTAGCTGAAAAGCCACAAAAAGCTCATTTTATTTACCTGAGTGGGTACACAGTGGCATGTGGCTTGCCCAAATGTATCTCAGATTCAGCCTCCTCCAGATCCAGTGCCATATATGTCATTCCCTTGCAAATGTCTTGGAAATGCTCCTAGTGCCTCTAAAATAGCATTAGACACCTATCCCTACGTAACTGAATCAAGTGTTAGCTAAATTTTAACATCAACTAAATTGCTCTCTGGCCTGAGAACAACGGGAATTAAAGAAGGAAACAATTCACATGAAGCTAAAAGGACAGCTGATAGGCCACTTCTTCCACACTGTTACATGACTTTTGGTCTTTTCCTAAGATGTATGAAGTTAGCAGAACAGTGTAAAATGGACAGAACACTGCTACCGTTTAACAAAAGAGAAACTGGTTTTCTTACTCCAAACAATGCATATTAATGCAACCTGACTACATGTTAGGACCTTTCCCTCTTAGGCTTCATAACCTCTTTAAAAAAAAAAAGCAACCAAACAAGTATTTTTATAGCTGATAATTACCTAATGAATTTATTTTAAGTGGGTTCAAGTTGAAGAAGGTTTTTAATCTGTAATGTAATTTATAATGCATTATTTAAACTTCTACTGTTACCTGTTTTTGTGTGGATCTTATGGTTACTTTACAGCCACTCATGTTTCTGAACAAGACTTGGTTGCTTGTATGCACTTTTCTCCACTAAATATTACAGCATGCCAAAGCAATTAAAGTTTGTAAATATGCAAACACATAAATCTGCTCAAAGACTCAACTACAGAAAAGTAAATGGGCTGCTACCACCATCATTATTATGGAAAAATGGAGGACAAAGGAAAATGTTACATGTTTTAAGTCCAAGCTGATTTCTAGAAGCAAAAATACATTATCTCTAGCTCTAAAGTGAGAATTTCTAGTTACATATGTAAAAGCAACCTTACTTTAAAAGGCGAGTTTAAAAACAACAGTCATTAGTTAGTAAGAGCCTATTCAGATTAAGAAAGATGTCTGAATTGCTATATACACTGTATGCGGTGACAAAGATAATTTCTAAACACTATTTAACTGACACACCAATGCAAAACTCTGGCTGAATATATCATAAAAACCTATTTCTTCTTTTGCAATACAACCCATTGTAGCACTTTAGCATAAATCCCAGTCCAGTCTTCCTCTCAGGTCTCATTGACCTGCGCTGATCCTAGGTTGGGCCACTATCGGAGATACTGTAATAGAAGTTTCCAGGCAGGGAAGGAAAAGATGAAACCATGAAGGAAACATCAGTTTGACAGGAACAATATTTCAGCTTTTTTGCAACATTAAAGGAGGCAGAAAGCTTGACAGGAACTACTTAGTACTTACTGTTATACCAGGTATATATATACACACACATAATTTCTGGGAGCTTGGGTTGAATATATACATTAACTATTTGTGCAGCTTATCTAGTTATATTTACTGCCCATATATCATAAACAACAAGTAACCTTGTGATGTGACATCCACTGAAAGATTTAGTATTTTATATCTTCTGCTTCCATAAAATTGCAGGACCCAGAAGTTGCAGTAGAATGGTACAGTGCTGTACCTGAAACTAACTACATTATTTTCTTCCTTGAAAGCAGAGTATAAGCATTTTCTACCAATCAGCTCTTAGTCCTTGTACTGACTATAGTAAGCTGAAAGCTATTTCTATCTGTCTATCTCCTCTTCTCCAGCTACGGGTGTGCAAAAGTGCCTTGAAAATAAGGGTTAGTCTTGATTTTCTCAATTCCTTTATGGCAGCCAGCTTCCCGTGAGAAGAAAAGCAGGGATAAGAAATTAAAGGTGAGAGTATTGTGAACAGTAGTGAATAAGGATGAAGGTAATTGCTTCTGAAGGAAAAAGAGCCAGCCTTTACTACTATCCCTACGTTAATTTCACTGAAAATGTGAATGTTTCTACTCAATGAAACCCCATGTTTCTACTGTAATGTAGTCACTGTAGAAATTAGCTTGGTCCACTAACTACCCTTTTAATATTGTTCATTTAGTGCCACACAGTCTGTTCCAGCATGTTGTTTTCTACATGTCCCATGCAATAGATACATTCCTCTTCCTTACTGTTGGCACAGGTAGCAAAGGCACAGAACTGTGAAGAAAGGAGCTTTTGAGCAAAGAAAATAGTAATTACTGGACTGTTCCACCCCTTCAAGTGAGTCTGAAATAAAAACTAGGCAGAGTCATTTATTCAAAGCACAGTTCTGCTTTTTCTCATTTGCCCTTTACAGCCTGCCCTCATTACCTCACAGGTACATCTCCCTGCTCTCCTACGCAAGTTATTGTAAGCATCAAACTGAACTTAAGTTTGCTACTAGGTAATATTTGAACTGAGTTTCTCAATTGGGTCTTCAAAACTAAAATAGCTTATAACATCATTCTGAAGGTGTTTAAAGCTCTCGTCATTAAAATATAGAAAAACTTCAAATCTGTAAGAAAAAATTCCTAAATCCCATCCCTGAAATCTTCACTTTGTTCCTTGGAAGAAACTGCAGCTCTTGTTCACTAATCCTTCTCCAGATTCTTTGGTATATTCTACCAGTATCCAAGCACAAAGTAACAGTGGGGCTGAGTATTCTGATTTCAGCGATGAGACTAAAGAGCAGTAAAGTGCAGTAGACAGCGATCTGATGTGAGAGTTTTTTCTAGATATTTCTGTAGCAATAACTTTGGAAGTACAGATAGAGTACACGATTTTGCGAGATGGCGTCAGTTCAGCCTCTTATTTTTTTTTGTCAAATAATCACTTTATAGTGTAAGAATCTGAAGGAAAGTGCAAAAAAAGGGAACCATTATATTGCTGAGTAATGAATTTTATTTATTTGAGATCAAAATATCAAATACATGTTTATCTTGGGAACATGAAGTATTAAGTTTTAAATTTGATTCTAAACGGGCATTCAAAACTATTTGAAAGTAACCTTTGACTGTATGCACAAAACATACATAAAAGAATATGTATACAGCTCTGATACTGAAATGAGGATTGTGTATTCTACCAATAACCATCTTGATCATACCTTTGAAAAGTTCCATCCAACAAATCTAAAACTGAAGAACTGATATAACAACAAACATAGACTTCTTAGTACCAACTCTTTAACCAATACTTGCTTATTCTAGTGAGTCTCCTCAAGGTGAAAGGCTTTGTAACAGTTCATAAGAGTATTCAGGATCACAAACTAATTAGTACTGTATTTTTTTAAACCTATCATCAATGTACAATGTATAAGAACTGACAGCTGGAAATTAAGCACGTGCTAAGAGAGCAGTATGTAGTTTAAAGCAGATTAGAACATGCCCTTACCTACCTCCAGATTAAAAAGAAATCCATTTAGAAAAAGCATGAATACAGGTTGACATGATAAACACATTTTAAAGTATGACTGATTATCCTAAATTCAGCATTTATCTATACTTGCTGGAAAGTGCAATATCAGATATTTAAGGTTTTCTTTATCTAAACCGAGGGGATTAATTATGGTATTTTAAATAACACTATGGAATAATTGACAAAAGTGTTGCCATTTTCATGGCTACTGTTACACACTTATCTGAAAAAATATTAATCTAAATGTAAACTAAATATTCTCCTTAAGTAGCATAACGTGTAGTTTTTTGTGTTTTGCTTTTAAAGAAAACCATAATCAGAAGAAGAACCATGTTGAAAATGCTATTGAACAAATGATGTGATACAAAATGTCTCACAGGTTATGTAAAGAGCTCAAATGTTTTTAAGAACACATCATCTAGTAAAAATCTCCTTCACCACACACGACCCAGAGAGCATTCCGTGCCCCACCATCCCCCGGAGGAAAAAAAAAAAAAAAAAAGTGGTAGACATTAAACATCTCCAGGTGCTGGTAAAACAATTTTCTTATTTTCCTTGCAACATCAGAATAGCTTCATTGTGTGTTCCTTGTCTAGCCACTCAGTTGCCTTACTCTTTCTTTTTGACTTTCTACTGTGTATGAGTAGCAACTCCATTTGTATAGATATGTAGACAGAGAGGAACACTGCTTTGTCTGTTCAACTAACTGCAATAATCGTTTCAAACCTTTGAACAATTAGTAGTGACTCTTCTCTGTACTTTTTATGTACAAATTCTAATTTGCATAAT
The DNA here is from genome assembly GCF_013368605.1 of Nyctibius grandis. Lineage (NCBI taxonomy): Eukaryota > Metazoa > Chordata > Aves > Nyctibiiformes > Nyctibiidae > Nyctibius > Nyctibius grandis. Next base: position 32,511,767 of record NC_090659.1, read on the forward strand.
TTCACACCTAGTGAAAATCTAGTATAAGGCTGTGAGACAGTATGAAAGTGCCTAGATGATCTTTTTGACTGTAAAGGGCTGGAAACAATATCTCAGTGCAAACCATTTTAAAGATGCAGAAAGAAGCTGAATATCTGTTTCGGAAAGCAGGAAGCAGAATCTAGTCCAACTTATGATGATAAATCTTGACACATCAGAAGGTTAAATACCTTTGGAAAATATCTGGCACCCAACCTCTATTATCAGGTTAAGCCAGATGTGATTCTAGAGGATATATGTCTCTAAAAATGCTGGAATTTCACCTTCCATTTTCCTTGATGCAACTACTTTACATCAAATAACAATTTTTTTTCAGAAAAAAAGTGAATTAAATGAAACCATTACATAAAATCCATATAAAATAAAATCTGAATGTGAAAAAAAACTTTTTACTCTAGGATAGTGATTGTAAGAGTTAAATCAGAATCAGAAGCAGAATCAGAAGCACATGACACATCCAGTCCCACACACACCATAAATTTTGGACTTTGTTATAAATGGCCTAAATGTATATTAAAAAAAAAAATTAAAATGTTCAAGACTTTCAACAGTAATTCCTACTTAAGCATGAGACACTTCAGTGAAGGGAGTACCAGCAGGAGAAGAAAAAGGAACACGCTCAGAAAGCATGTTTCTTCAGCACAGAAGTCTCACTATTAAGAGCCATGTTTCATATCTGGTTAATTAAAATGCAGTATATTAAAATACAGTACCTTATAACACATGCATAAAGCCCACTGTCTTGTACCACTGTTGGTCGGAACCAAATGGAGTCTTCTTCTTTGCTCATTCTAGTTCCATCAAAAGCTATAGGTTCCTCAAAATCTCCAGGTCCGGAGCTTTTGTACCACATCAAACTAAGTCCAGCACTTTGGGCTAGGGAGTAATTAGCTCTAATATATCCATAAAAGAGTGCACATTTTATACGAACAGGTTCTCCCACTAGAACTTGATATTTCTTGTAATCCACAGACCAGTCAGTGCATCCATCAGCTAAAAGAGAAGAGAAAATGACAAGAGATTACCAATGGCTTCAGAGATCACTATTCACACAGCAACCTTTATTGCAGGAAAGCATTGCATTTGAGTAAAGGTCCATTGAGTGACGAGCAGTACTCTTTTGATCCCTGAAAAATTAACTGCATTTTCACACCGTTACTGTCATGTACTTATCTATGCAGAACAGAGTTATTATGAGATTTTTTGTTCAATGTTGATAATTTCTGACAACTGAGCAATTGTTCTTTTTTCTTTTGTGGAACTCCAGCATGACCAGTTATAAAATACTGGAGTGAAACTAATGCAACACAGAGGCCACGTGGTACACAAGGTGTAACAATCTGTGAATTGCATTAATCAAATAGCTTCAAGGTAACCATATAAATGAACAAAGGTGTTAAGTCTCAGAAGACACTAGGACAAGGAGCTGTGACCTGAACCAAGAAGTGTGAAAGTTCAAGTTAGATTTGAAGGAGGAGACTGTCTTAACAATAAGAGCAATAAAAGCAAATGTGCAAAAAGATGGTGCCAGGAAACTCACTGTCAGTGTTTTTAATGGCTTATTCAAGAACAAGTTAAGCAGATCTGACTTGGAATTCCTGACTTTCTAGAAGTACATTACAAATTAATTTAAATGATTAACGTTTTATTTTTTCCTGTCCTGATTAACAATAATTCTAGAATAATTTTCATGTTCTTCACCCGTTGAATAATGTCAGCCACTACCAATACTGTCCCACAATAACTGTTCATCAGAAAGCAATACTAGATTTGTTTGACTTTCAATAAAACCCAAACTCAAACAACAAAAAAAATCCAGCCTCCCCCTCCATTATTTTTAGTTAAGAATACCAAAACAACAAAAGGTATACAGATACAATGGCTTCCTTAACAAAAGATTATGGTTTTTGTGTTAAGGAATTTCGACCATGGAAATTCACCATTAGGTTCATTCACTTAAAAACTCAATGTCTAACCTCAGCTAGTTAATCAGGTCCCCACTCCAGTCAGTAGAAAGCAATCAGTACATACAAAGAACAACTTATTTAATCTTAAAATGAATATCTATGACTCGTATAAATATTTGGTCTTTGAATTTGCCACTTCTCTATGTTAACTTTAAAAGAGCTTGGACAGCTAGCTAGCTTAGAAAATCAACTTTTGCACAGCTAAAATCAAATGCTTGTCACCCTAGAGTTGGTTGAATACTGACTTTAATGGAGAATTCAGACTGCTGTGCAAGATAAAGCAGTATTAGCACTTTAAAGATAGACAAGGTTTTCATCTCTTATTTGGGAGAATAGTATGCCATTTAGAGATTTTTGAGATGTACATTTGCATAACACCACAGAACTTATTATACATAGCAAAATATGAAAGACACAAACATCTACACACATTACTGAAAGATGGAGGAAAAAAAACCCAAAACTTTAGAATCAATTTGCACTGAGAACAGAATTCACAAAGGGAAATATTTCATATATCTTTGGATTGTCCCCTCCTGTGTTTAGTTTTAAGACCAGGAATAATATGTCCCTGCTCCAATTTTCCTACCCAACAGTCCCTAAAAACTAGAAACCTTTACAAGGCCCTAATAAGACAAAGATGTACCCTTGCAGAAATTGAAGTGAATGAAGACAAGGCTATGCTATTAGCTTCCCCATAGGACTTGAGAAACTAACTTCCATTTATTTCAGAATTCATTTACATCTTTGATCATTTCATTTTTACCTTTCTGAAAGAGCGTTCTCTCTCTGATCTGAATCTATTTCTGTCTGCTTCTAAATCCCCATGCCAAAAGTGAATTAACATGCACCTCTAAGCAGCATTAATTTCATTATATGTTACCAGGTAATAGCTTCTTCATCATACTTTATTATCAAATTGTAATCTTGCCTTTCACTGCCTAATTAAGTTAGTACACTTTATTTTATAATATTAGTCTGCTAGGCATGTTTTCTCTCTCAGGATATTCCGTTCTAATGGTTCTCACTTCCTTGAACTTGGCGAATCCATGAGAACATATGATACCACCAACCCTGTTTCAAGCCTTTGAATGAATATCTATGCAGAGCAGATATCCTTGACACTATTTCAGCATGCTATTCCTCAAAAAAAGTGCTAAGGATCACCTGCAGTCCAGTTTAGTAGGCTTAGGCAAACATGCTAGCAGATATTCTATACTCACATGCAAAAGCAGAGAGAACATTAGCAAACTTTTGAAAATTAACATTATCAAACGTACCAAACTATTTGGTCATTTGTTGGCACTAACCACATCAGTATGTCTCACCAGATAGCTTAAGAGAATGCCAGCTCAAGCAAATATGGATACTGGCATGCTCATAATATTATGGATTTGTAATTTATGTTTTAACTAGTGGTGTACCCCAGGGGTCAATACTGAGTCCAGTCCTGTTTAACATCTTCAATAATGATCTGGATGATGGGGCAGAGTGTACCATCAGCAAGTTTGCTGATGACACAAAACTGAAAGGAGTTGCTGATACACCAGAGGGTTGTACTGCTATCCAGAGGGTCCTCATCAGGCTGGAGAAATGAGCTGACAGGAACCTCATGAAGTTCAACAAGGGGAAGTGCAAAGTCTTGCATCTGGGGAAGAACAACCCAATGCACCAAGATATGCTACAGGACACCCTGCTGAAAAGCAGCTTGGCAGAAAAGTATCTGGGGTCCTGGTGGACACCAAGTTGAATGTGAACCAGTGTCCTGGTTTGGACTAGGACAGACTTTTCAGTTAATTTTCTTTTAAGTAACTACTTTTCTGAAGTTGACTACTGTCTTCACTTAGCCTACACCCGGGGCTAAACAGTAACAGCTGCTCTCTCACCCAACGTCCCTTCCACAACAAAGGAAGGGAATTAGGAAAAGGACAGAGATTCATGGGTTAAAGTTAAACAGATTTAATAAAATAAAGAAACCAATATCAATGATAATACAGAACACACAAAATTATACTTAGCTACAGAGTCATAGTAAGTTGCTCAAGGAATAGCAATCTTTAGGAATGAAAAATAGATAAGAAAGGAGAGCAAAAAAAAGACCCACCTCTCCCTAGCACACTTTCCCTTTTATAGTGAACTTGATGTTAATGATATAGAATACACCTGTGGGCCAGCCTGGGTCAGCTGCCCTTGATCACAATGGCTGGCCACAAACTGAAACAAAATCTAACAGAAACTTGCTTCTATAAATTTTGTCCCATGAAACCAGGACAAATTCACATGCCTGTTGCCATGGGAACTAGGGTCGCTGTTGGGTCTCTTTGTTCCACAGAGGAAGAGATGGCAAGGTGCCGCACCTGTGGGGAGGGGCAGACAGGACAGGTGACCCAAACCTGACCAATGGGGTATTCCATCCCACCCACATGATACTCAGTATAAAGCTGAGGGACCAGGAGTGTTGTACTCTCTTCCCCTATGACCAGCATCCTGGGAGGACTCTGCCTATACTTCTGTCTTTACTACTGAATGTTTCCTGCCTGCTGCTGCATCCGCTTTGGGACTGCCTAGCGCCTACTCTGAAGCATCAGCGGTGATATGACAGTCATCAGGGGGAGCTCAGTAGAGGTTTTGTATATAGTTCATTATTTATTATACTCTTTCTTTTCACTGTTACTGTTTATTAAAACTGTTTTAACTTTCCAACCCATAAGTGTCTCTCCCTCTCTTCTCCTTTTCCCCTCTGGGGAAGGAGAAGGTTAACAGAGAGCATCTGCTGTCCGTTTAACCTCCTGCCCAGCCTTAAATGGACAGCCAGCAATATGACCTTGTGGAACAAAAGACCAATGGTATGCTGAACTGCATTAGTCAAAGTATCACCAGCAGGTAGAGGGTGGTGATTGTTCTCCTGTACTCAGCACTGGTGAGGCCACACCTGGAGTACTATGTTTAGTCCTGGGTTCCTCAACACAAGAGAGATACGGACAGACTAGAGGGAGTCCAACAAAGTGCCATGAAGATTGTTAAGGGGCTGGAGTATCTATCCTATGATCACAGGCTGAGAGCTGTGACTGTTCAGCCTGGAGAAGTGAAGGCTCAGGGGGGATCTTATCAATGTATATAAATACATGAAGGAAGGGTGCAAAGAGGACAGAGACAGCCATTTTCAGTGGTGCATGGAGACAGGACAAGAGGTAATGGGCACAAACTGAAACACAGGAGTATCTGTCTGAACATTAGGAAAGAGTTTTCACTGTGAGGGTGACTGACCCCTGGCACAGGTTCCTCAGGGAAGTTGTGGAGTCTCCATCCTTGGCCATAATCAAAAGCCAGCTAGACGTGTTCCTGGGCAAGCAGCTCTAGGTGGCCCTGCCTGAGCAGGAGTTTGGACCAGATGACCTCCAGAGGTCCCTTCCAACCTCAGCCATTCTATAATTCTGTGATTTATTACAGTTACATTTAGAGACAATCTAAGAAAACATTTCTATTTTTCTTAATGTGGTCTTTCAATGAAGTGAACATGACAGTGATTCTCTTCCTGCTTACCAAAATACTATACCAGTTAAACTATGCCAACACTGACATTCAAGTCACTTAGAACTGTATTAACCTTATTACAGCTGGAAGCTTTAATACCTTAAAAATCTTCCAGGAAATACCTCGCGCTACTATTCCAGCCAATGTAACTTCATCTATGAGAAGGTGCTAATGCAATTTTGACAGTTATAACAGAATTTCATCATTCTCATCATAACACAGAGACACGCTTCTGTGATATTTTGTGATAACAGTGATATTTCAGGAGATAACTGTCTAGTTGTGCTTGAAATGCTCCTATTCCACTGTAACTGAGGAGTATAAACAGAGGCTTAAAACCAAATATTAGAAAGAAAAATAGACTGTCATGTCCTTTAAAATGAGATTACTGTGAACACTCAGATGATAATACACATGCACTGTAAATGACACTTCCTACATACACTCTGTATGTGCTGTATAGAGTACACATGCATTTTTCAGCCTAGGAAAACTTGGATGTATCAGAAACCTAATTAAAATCATGATTTCTGAATTCCTTGAAGCATGTAAAGATACATTTTCAAAGACCCAAAGACTAATTATATTCATAATGCCTTTTACATTCATAGAAATCTTCAGATTTTTCTCCTAAATCTTTAGATTGTCACTTTAAAAATGCTACTTATTTGCATGTTAAACACTTGTGTTACTGCCTTCATAAATAGGCACAGAGGCTTCATGTTCATCCAGAGTTGTTAATACTAAATAGATTGAGGGATTTCTATTCATTTTTGTATTCTAACTGTTGTCCATTTCGATTTTGACTGGATTTTCTTTCTTTTCTTTGTGTATAAGTAGGGCATTAACTAAAGAAAATACCTAGTGTTTCCCTTTCTAGTTACGGCTGCTATAGACACAAAATCAACATCTACATTTACACTGGCACAAAACAACTGTGGAAAAAGCAATACGCTCAAGGCTTATCAAATGTTTTTATTTCTATTGTCACATCATCAAGCAGTCAATCAACTTTTATTTTATTTTATAAATTGGAAAATACTTGAATAATTCAACAGCTTTGAAATTTCAGAACTGCATTCAAATGAATGGTTGTATTCCCTGATCTCTATTTTAATATGCTGCCAGTTATTGCTACACATAATAGCACAATACAGGGTCCAGGATGAATATTATTCACTCTGTTACTTCCTTGAGTGATTTCAGGGTATGAAGTAAACCACACTACATCACTGTCCTAATAATGAGATCATTCTGCTGGATAAACAAGCTTCTTGCAGGCTGTACCTGCTGATAGGATCCAGCACACAAAATATTTAACACTACTGAGAAGGTCTTCCCCTTCATTTTTTAGGATCACATGTATAATTTTCAAGGCAAAATTCAATGCTGAAAAGGAGAAAAAGATAAAGCTATATAACTCCCAGGTCCACTGCCATAGCTTGGCTTCATTCAAAAGCTTCAATTCAATTTATAGGTTTTGGAGTTAGTAGAGGTCTTCAAGTTTTCAATACATTGGTGGAAATCTGAATTCTGGACATCAAAACAATTCAGGTCTGGTGGTTGAAAACAGTTCTGCTAAAACATTTGCAACAGTAATAGTAAACTCTCCTAAATTTATTGCATATAATGTACTCAATAAAATAAAAATTATCAGATCCATTTTTTCCTGCTTATCTGTTTTTGTAGTTCTGTTCTTAATGTAATTTCCTACAGAGAGGTTTATGCAACGTCACTGTGCCTTCTATTTATTTGTCAGCCACATCAGGGTTTTTGAACATATTAGCCATTTGCGGCCAAATCGGATAAAGACGTGATCTGATAAATTTTGAAAAATGGGTACATAAGGGAGAAAGCATCAGGTCTTGTTCCTAGAGCCAGGCACTTGTTGAGGGTATTAGTGGATGCAAAAAATAAGATGGTAGTATGCAGAGAGAGTAAATATGATGGGTAGCAAAACTGAACAAAGGATATTGTAGCAGTGCGAGTAAGATTTTTGGGTAGGGTGGAGAAGCATGGGGCATAATCTGTCAAGAAAACAGGCTTCCCTCAACCGGTTGTTCATAAAACAACTTTTCAAAAGTTTATCAAGTGATGCATAAGACTAAGAATTACTTTCTTTAAAACAATTTTCACAACAATAATTTACTATCAAAATCACAAAGTTAAAGCTATCATTCTGTACTGGATTACCTCTTTTTACCCTGGTTGTTTCTTTTTGCTTTTTGCTTAGACTAGCTAGCATTAAAAAAAGAGAAAAAAAAAACCCCACAATATTTTATACTTTACAGCACACTCATTACAGTGCCGGAGCCAATTAGCTCTATGTAACATAACACATGGTATTCTAGTGTGTGTTCTCATTACGAAGAAATGCAAAGATTGTCTATTTTTGGCTCATGTATCCTTTTATTTGCTATAAAAATGAACTCTGACAGGAATGAAGAAACAGAGCTTAGAAATGCAACACACTATGGAAATGAAAAACAGAATGTGGTCAGTTCTATTCTTAGACCAGTCAGATTTTGTACTTTCAAAAAAGTACCAGTATAAAATTGGAAACATGAAAAAAATATGGGTTTATCATTAGTACTAATCTTTTCAAATGACCATGTCAAGTATATTTTATACATGATTGATTAAATTTCCTTTTGCACTAAGGCTACTGTTACAGCTTTGCACATTACTATGCTGTACTTCTGTCTGAGATAGCACTTTCATTTTGAAATCCCATTTTTCATTCTCTTGAAAACTCTTGCAAAAATTATGTTGTAGGCTAAAAACTTACATATTTTATTCTCACTCTAGAAGTGTGTAGTGGCTGGTGTGAAGGGGTGCCAGTAAGGGAAAAAGAAGATGTTGAAGAACATTTGAGGGAGACAGAAAAATTATTTTGGATACTATTATCTATTAAAGTTAGCTCCTAAAAATTGCAATTGTCCCAGCCTCACCTGAGAGAAGTTTTAAAAGTGGCAGATTTAATGAGGAACCTTGGCAAATGCACTAACCAACAGAAAAAGAGTAATGGAAAAAGAAAGCTATGATTTGCCATAAATTAATTTAAAAAGCTGTATTTCTTGGCTTTGGAATACTGCACTAACATGGAACAGTACATATGCTTAGGTATTGGACTACTTAGAGGCAGAATAAGTGTGAAAATACCTTTATGTCTAACTGGTGGGAAATTTTTATGTCACTCTCTCTTTTACCTAAAGCTACACAGTATTTTTTTCTGAATTAATACTAATCCTGTAATTATCACTATTATGTTGTAGAAAAAGTTAAAACATGAATGTTATTTTTAAGAAAAAAATAGCATAAATATACTCTGCAAGACAGAGAACCAATGGAAGAGCAAATGCATGCTGAACTTCCTAAGTTCATACTGTAAACCAAGAATTCTTCCTTGATGCCTATTCAGTCCCTCTTGCTTCTTTCAAACCCTTCTTTTCTGGTTCATTGTATTATGTAAAATAGGAGTCTTAGTAAACACACATTTAAAGGTAGCCTAGCCCATACTGACCTATCAGGTTCTGGTAGGTTGACCCCAGCCAGCAGCCAAGCACCCACACAGCTTCTCAATCACTGAGCCTCACATGCAACAGGGTAGGGAAGAGAATAGGAAGAGCAAAAGCAAGAAAACTCATCGGTCAAGCTAAAGATAGTTTAAGAAGTGTACAAAAGAGAAAACACCCCAAGTGATCCAAAGACACTCACTTACCACCTCCCACAAGCAGACCAATGCCCAGCCAGTCTCTGAGCAACGCTACCTTGAAAATCAAAACCTCCCCATTTTTATTGCTGAGCATGATGCTATTTGGTGTGGAATATTCCTTTGGCCAATTCGGGTCAGCTGTCCTGGCTGTGTCTTTTCCCAGTCTCTTGCCCTACACCTACTTTGGGGAGTAGAATGGGAAAAAGAGAAGCCCTGATGTAGTACAAGCACTGATCAGCAATAGTCAAAACACCGGTGTGTTATCAACACTGTTCTAGTCACAAATCCAAAACATGGCACCATACAGGCTGCTATGAATAAAAGTAACTCCATGCCAGCCAGACCCAGTACACCACTCCCTAATCCTTTGTGTGCTTCTATGTGCTATGTTCTTTCAATTATTCATTTTCAGCTTAGAGACCGTCTGTACATTTACAGTTGCAGCATAGAGATGGCAGCAGAATATAATCAACAGCCACAAAAAAACCAAGAATTTGTTTACTAGATTAATTTCCAAAGCCTGATATTAAACTGCATTAATGATCAGTGCCCATCCAAAATGAATTCTTTCTTCTTTGTTATATTTACTATACATCTTTATTTGAGGACAGTTCTACATCATCTGTTTTTTATGTGGCTATGCTAGAGTATCTGCGGTTCCTTTTTGGACCTTAAGAATACAAGTCTCTTTCCTCCCTGCTCCTCAAACATGCTATGATTTATTTTGAAAGATAAGTTCTACTCAGTGCCACTGTCATACAGTTTCTATTGTTCACTATATGATTTAGTTATGGAATCTCAACATTGCTATGTAAGGGAATTAAGTCTGTCATGTATTGGTCTTAGATTTCCCTCTGGAACTGTAAATGACTAAAGCAAAATAGTAATCCAGCCTCAAGAGAAACTACCATGGGAAGTGGTTACGCTAATTTCTAAAAAGTGAACAAGCACATGTAAGGACAGCTTTTAGAAAGAAGATTTCTAATAAAAGAGAATCTCTGGACCATACCGGTGTATCATGTATAGCAGATGGCAAATTATTTAACCTCTCCCATAATCTCTTATTACTGAAACTGCTTCTGAAAATACATTCTGTTCTCCAGTAGCTTCATTTTGGAGATTATGAGGAAGATCAAGGATTTCTTCATGTTGGAATTTCAGTAGCACTTGAATATTCAGCAACTGCTGAATATCACAAACATGTTGCTGAATATCAGCTGAACTGTGATAACTAAATATGTGAAGACTCTCCACTTGGAATAAATATGAGAAAATTCAGCAGATTAATTCATAATGCAAGAGGATTAAAATTAATCAAATTATGACATGTGCATAGGAGAGTGCAAACACCTTGTTGCTGTGACTTAGCTGCTGGAAATTTCTTAAACTGCATTATCATGACTATGTGACTAGGACTGTGAAGAAATTAAAAGAATTGCAGTGAGTGCTTCAGTAGAGCTGAGACCCAAAGAAACAATATTTCAAACAGACTTTGAATCAAAGGATCATTTTTTACTTTACAGTTTCAAAGATTAAAAGTTCTAACCATATAATTATTAAGTATACACAGGCCACAAGGCCACTTATTAAAAAAAAATACATATTTCTGTTTATTAATCTGTTCTACATTACTTTCACATTTAAAATACAGGTAGAGAGTTAATATATTGAAAGTGTGATCTTGGATTGACAATATCAATATTCTTTGTCAAAGTATATATTAACTGCGTGCAACTCCTAGTGATTTGGATGACTATTTATTGCCTACAGGTAGTCCTACTAGACTCAAACTGTAGACATAGATTTATCTAAAGCCATATATGTGTCAGACAGACATTTGTATCTATACCTGCAATTAAATAGAAGTTAAAATACAGTATAACATTTAAGAGCATAGAGCAGTTCTAGGAAGGCTTTTCCTTTTCTTTACTCAATACAATGAAGTTATTTATTTCTCCCAAAGCTGACTAGAATTTTTAAATACTCTTCAGTGCACATCACTGCTTCAATTTGATTAACTGTGTGTGCATTTGCGTGCAAAAGAACTGACCTAGTAATTAACAGTGTTCCTGGACAGGGATATGATAATATTTATATCAATAAGCTAATACAAATACATAGTGCCATCAGAAATCCATTAAGTAAGGCTTTGGTAATCATCAGTGGTTCAGAGACACTCCAGAAACATTTTAAACACTTGAGGAGAGAATAATGTCTCCTCCCTGTAGACGTTCTTGGGCAGGTAAGTGGAGCAGGGGTGGGCCCAAAGGCTGAGCCTGGGAGGAGTGAGGGAGGCACAGGGGCACAGAGTTCTGGAAGGGCAGCTGCTTTATGGCCTGGTTATGGCTATCATGGCACCAATGTGCGACCCAGCAATGAACACCGTTGCACTGGGAGACAAGAGGGTTTTTCCACAGGATAGGTCAGACCAGGATCTGCATTGCCCTACCATCAGATAGGAGTAAATGATGATTAAAGATGGAAAAAAAAAAACCAAACCGCACTCTCGATGCAGCTCTCTTCAGCAGGTGACACATTTACTTTAAAACATAGTTGTCCTTTTTAACAGAGGTAAGTCTGTTCCATGTTGTGTGATTACATATCTTAACAAATTGCAAAAAATGTACACTGCTAGCAGATATTGCTAAATTTTTGGTGTACTACTTTGTGTATACGTATACAAGCATCCAAGGTTCAGAGAGGGACATATTTCCCTTATCCTTTGCATTTCTTTTTAATCCCAAGAGCTCTTTAAAATTTTCTGTGTGACTGACTCAATGGAAAAATAAATTCTTGATATTACTCTGAATGTTACCACCAGCACACAATACAGCACTCAGTACCATAACAACTAGAAAATACATACTAGCCAAAATAAGAAACTTAGCCATTGTCAGTTTGGAATTTGTTAATTAAATTAGATTCCTTTTTATATAAAAAATACTGTTATTTAATGACTACCAAAGGTGGAATATAACCGACTGGGGAAAAAAAAAAAAAGAAAAAAGTATGCTTGTTCCACAAAACTACAAGAAAATCTTCCATATATGTGCAACACTGCAATAATTTATCATTAAACTGCTAAAGAAAGCACACATTTGCTTATGAAATAGAAATTAACTTTTAATTGAAGAAGTTTTTACATTATATGCTTTTTTCCTGCAGACGCTACCAAGTACAAAACATGGTAGTTTAAAGTCAATAGGAACCTCATGAAAGACTTAGCAAGGAACAACAATATTAACTTAACTTTAAAGAGAAAATATTAACTAAAATAAATCTGCACCCATGGATTACAAAAAGTCATTATAAATCTGTTTGTACACTTTTTTCCCCTTTAGAAGAACCCATATTATTACAGCACCTGGCATTTTCCTTCCTTTTTTCGTCCACATTAAGTCTAGAAGCTAAAGCTTATGAAAGATATTAAACTTTGTAAATCTTTGCTCCCCAGTTTGACATTTCCTCTGTTTCCATATGCCACATGTTTGCCACACTTGGGACAGCTTACCACAGAGAAAGAGGTCACCAGAGTAATACAGTAGTTCAGTACTTTAATCTCATTAGGCAAAGGAAATGAAAATCATTACTATTCGAGTTTGAGAATAAAACTTTGGTCCTTTCATCAAAGCTTACTTTAAAGCTTAGCATGAATATTTTTGTTGAAACAAATCTAAAGAACTAGAATGGATTTAATTGAGTTAGGAATCAAAATTCCACAAGACTCAGATAAAAATCTTCCTCAGGTGCCTTTATGAATGTACCTAGCTGCATTGAATTTCAAAGGTGAAATCGAAACATCAGAGCATTTCCCTTTTCCTCCTCATGTTATACCCCAGAATACATCCAAAACAAAATTAAGAGTTGTTAGATAAAGCAAACAAAATACATTCTTATATTCAAATACATTTTTGCATCCTGACTCAATGAATAGTGGAAATATTTTTGGAATAAAATACTGAGAACATTTTCAATCAGAAAAATTTGTCATCTTCAATTGAAAGAAATTTTTGATACATTATAAAATAAATTTTTCATTTGGGTTTAATGAATAGACACAGAATATTTATTTGATCATGGAACTGCTTTTCCTGCAGTGCCACTGGGACTCATGATCACGATGGCTCAGATTTGCCCTAGCAGCCACGCTTCTTAGTGGTTATATCTCACAAAATATATGCAGCCATAAAACCTCTTGACGAATGATGAAAACTGAATTACACCACTAGACATAGAAAGACATAGCATGAAAGTTGTACAGGAGAAAGGATTTGGACTTTGGACATCCAAATCACAACTTCCAAGATAAACAAATAAAGCAATTTTATGCTGATTTACTTCAATAATTGTTTCACTCCATATCAAAATGAAATTCAACAGATTGGTTCAAATCAACTTCAAAAGATGTGTTTCAACCACTTTTCACTCTAAAGATATGTAATGTAGCAGACACCCATTGAAAACTTAAACCTTATAAATTCCACTGAACATAAAAGAAAGAAATCTATATTAAAAAAAAACAAAGAACCTTGCACTGTCTCTACAGTTATAAGTTTGCATGCCAGACAGGCAAAATGTATACTGGATGTTTATTGACATTTCTCAAGGCAGGAAGTAAAGAATTCAACCCAATGGTGTTCTCCAACTTCAGACATTTTTCTGGGTGTTTAACCTATGCAATCAACAGTTGTGTGATATTTATGTGGTACTCATTACATTCCTATGTTTGCTGCTAATCATCGAGTCCAAAGAGAAGGTTTTACTTTCTTGGTGTAACAGTTTGGCTGGGAGAAGGGACAGCATTTGCTAGGAAAGCAGTGGTAACTAACCATAGAGAGAAAGAACATAGGGTAAGAAGCACGTAAATCTCTATAGAGAGTAAGGTTCCACAGATGCTAATTCATGTGCCAAAACTGAGATTAAATTAGTAAAGTTGGCATCAACAAAATTCCTGTATTTTTATTGTTTTTAACTGTCCTAAATCTTAATTTTTCCTTAAAGATGCTCTCCAGAGCAAACATTACAACTATGACTTTCAGAATGCTACCCCTTTATTTCAAATAAATGGAATCTCGCAGTTCGTTCTCTTCCATGGGTTAGACAGATTCCTTAGCTGACCTGTAACTATTTTCTATGAGACATTCGTCTGTGCTTTCTTAGTCATTAGATGGATCCGTACAGGATATATTATCCAAAGAAGCCTGGCACACAAGACCAACAGGACTAGGGATTATAGCATCATATAGCACAGTAGCGATATTCCCCTCTCATCCTGTCTTTTTTTTTTTCTTTAAAGAAAGAATTATTTTTCATATGAAATGCAAAACACTCTCAAAAAAACAAAACTAAGAATAATAAACTATGCTTTCAGTTAAGCCAAGTACTCACATGCCTGTCTGAAGATGAAGATGTTTCTTCAGTCCAGAGTAGGCACTAGGCATGACTGCACTGGACAAACATCATAAGAAATTTCTTACTCTATGCTTTTAGTTAATTGTATAGCATATGCTCATACTTGAGTTACATGAAAAACTTATCTATTTTTAATAAGTGAACAATTTTTCTGAATATGTTCAAAAGTCCACTAGTGTAAAGAATTAAATAGAAATGTCTATGTTTTAAATTAAAGAAACTGGCCTACAAACTCATACTATGCCTTTCCAGCCACTGAAGGAATGAACATTTTTATGAAGGAACTCAATGACATTAGAAATTGTTGTAGGAGCACCTTATAACCCAAATATTCCACCGAGAGTAACTTTTGTTGAGTGATGCTTCACTCTGTTTGATCTCTGTGCAGTCTTTTTTGCTATCTCAAATGCACCAAGGTAAAGGAAATCCTAGTATATTTTTCAAGATAAGGTCACAGAGTTGAAATAGATTTGGTCTGTGCTTATTTAAAATTTCTTCAGGGATTGTTCAATTTAGCAACTAATTCACCTTCTATCTACCCTAACTGTCCTCCTCTGCACATGTACACACACTTAAATACACAATTTAATTATTAATGATGAATTTTGCTGCACAGTGTAAGGAATACCGATGAGACTGAAATCTGAGCGCAAACTGGAGCTGTGCGATTTGAGGGTCACTCGTGTCATAGCCTGCTGCTAATACCTTAGGAAGGCAACATGTGGAATGTACAAACATAGGCTCAGATTTATGCCAGAAGAGAGGAGACCTAACTGAAGTAGGCAAACAGACATAGATTTCATCATCTGTAAAGCCAAAGATGAATTTGTATTTATATGTCCAGAGTAAGAGGAAAAAAGGACTATGGACTTTTTCTGTCAGGAAAAGGAAACTGCTTCCCTCTTTTTCTCTCCCAAACTAAAAGGAATAAAACTAAGGGGAATTAAGTAGAAAACAGAGTATATTAAAAGTATCAGAGAGAATCAAAATATAATCCTGAAAAGCAGAACAGACAACATACGAAAAAGCAACAGTTTCACATGGTTATGAACACCAGTGCTTAGACTGCTCTTTGTTTTGTTTTCTTTTCTTTTGTTTCGTTTCTTCTCAGCATCCAAGTCTTTTTCATATAAATTCAACAACAAACAAGCAAAGCTCCTGGAAGAGTTCATATTATTCCCCTAAATTTCCTTTTCTGGGGTAAATAATAGATACCAATTTAGAAAATGTTCCAACACTAAGTTTATGCATTGACTGCTTTATGACATGTTAAGCTTAAGGTCTCTCTCTTATTTACTTTCTGGAGAGGACTGCAATTTCTGGTAGAAAGATAGAAGAAGATATAGAAAAGCTTAAAATTGCAACATTCACTTCTGAATTGTACTCATTTTGCTTGGATTTCTTGCAGTTTCCATGCCTTCAGATGAAAATAACTGGGACATTCTAGTTGCTTCAGCAGGTGTTTAGACACCAGGTCAACCACCTGAAATGGGGATACAGCAGGAGAGCAATAGTCTACCAGGACTCTCTAAGGAGCCAGGAGAAAAAAATCCAACATATGTAAATATACACTTACACATGTTGGGTTTTTTTCTTTTTATTTTTTATTTTTCCCTCTATAAATATTCATAGCTATTCTGAGTGAAAAAAACTGTATAGCTAGATTTATAAGGCAGGGTGAGGTTGGCTCACTTTAGCCTGGCCTGATTTGACTGGAACAGGCTGCCCAGAGAGGTTGTGGAGTCTCCTTCTCTGGAGACATTCAAAACCCACCTGGACACGTTCCTGTGTGATATGATCTAGATAATCCTGCTCTGGCAGGGGGATTGGACTAGATGATCTTTCGAGGTCCCTTCCAATCCCTAACATTCTGTGATTCTGTGATTCTGTGATTCTGTGACTAGACATGAAACAGGCCAATATTAGCAAAGTAGGGTGCAAAAACTGTTAAGATTTGTGCTTCGGGTTGGGAGCAACTCTGTGCTAATGAGACTACACAGCTTCCAGCCTGGACAGCTGCAAAGCTCACAACTGTCAGTGGAGGTATCTCCAAGTAACGCATAATTTCTACTCTCTTTCAAAGATCAGCTCAGTCTCTGAAAGCAGTCAGAGAAGTTACATCAACCCCTCATTCATTTGTTCACACACCTACCCCAGGGTTTTGTGACTAGTGCCATTCATTGTTCCATTTTATAGTAACAAATTAGTGTTGCTCCAGTAGCTCAGGATGGCTGTTCACATGGTATTTTTCAGCACATTAGCCAAACAGTAGGAGAAGTAATATGTGTCTCCCATTTGATACTTGAGTCTCATTTTATGCTGGGGTTTGTAAACAGACTAAGAAATAATATTTATCAAGCTTCTCAATACAGTCTTCTTAATATCAAGGGAAACTTGTCTTTGAGAGTAAAATTGTCTCCAGCTGAGCAATGTTTTCTACAGTGCTGTGTTGCAGGCTGTAAGCAAACTTAGCTCTCATACGGGTCATCAGCAGTTTAACTACCACCTTTCTCTAAGGCTTTATCTTTAATGGCAATAAAAATACCTGAGGAAAAAGTTTAATTTTGTTGTGGTTTAACCATAGCAAGCAAAGTCTTCCACCAGCATGAATATAAAGATTATAGCTTTACAGAAAAGACTGATTAATATGAATGACCCTGTTGTGGAAGATTTTGATACAAATCTCTTTTTCTTTCAGCTAACCTTTGAAATTAAGGCCAACATTTTTCTAAAGGATTATTTGTATTTATAAAAGTTCATAATATGATACCCAGAGCTACAAACAGCAAGATAGAATAAAGAAAATCTAAGGTAAGGTTATATGCCTCACAAAATGGCAACTGCAAATCAGTTCTTTAATGTGTTACTAATGAATAAGGGTAGGGAAGAAAATAAAACCAAAACTAAAACACGTCCCCTGTGTAGTATGTGCGAAATTTGATGGTATTAAACCTCATTGTATGGCATATGGTGTATTATTTCAGACATGTAATAGAGCAAATAAATGGGATGAGGCATATAAGTATTAATCCCAAGATTCTCACAGCCTTCATTCTCAGGAGTCTTTGTTTTCTGTTTCCTCAGAAGTGACTTTGTAAATGGTGACAAAAGAAAGAAAGAAAGGCTATTTTTAATTGTAGGAATTAAGTGATCAAAACTGAAATTCAGGTCTCGTAATTAATTTGGAACACTTTACATGATTACATATGAACTCTAGATCATATGACAGTTTATTATTATAAAAGTGTTATTAGTAACTCCATAGTTAAGGCCACACTGAGATTTGCACTGAAAGTGGGATTAAAATCCGTCAATTTCACACTTCATTGATTGAATCTCTTTTCCAGAATTAACACAGCCTCTTCAGAACAGAACTGATTTTTTTTTTACCTGGAAAATACTCTCTCTCAGGAAAAATATAATACTGAACTGATTTGCTCTGGGTTTCTCTTTCACCTTCTAGATGGTTGCTATTTTTCTTCTCAAAATCACAATAATCATGCAGTTCAAACTTACATTATATAAGAATGAATATAGCCACATTTTAGACAGGTCACATTTCAAAGAACATTTTATTCCATTTATGCATTATAACCCCCACATAAAAGTGTAATTAGCAACCTAAGAGCTTCTTTTCTCTTTCCTACTATTCAGCATCTCACCCTATCTCTATGACTCCCTTATATCTTCAGTTTTTTGAAGAGAGAACTGCAGAAGCTTCAGACGAATTATCTGATCAATTCACTGAAATCAGGGTGCCTGCGAAATTGGGTCAACCTTAATCAAAATTATTTTTTGAAAGAAAGTTGGAAAAGAAAACAAGCAGACAATATTAAACATAAAAATAAAAAAATATTTCACTTTTCCTTTTGAAATCATTATATTTTGTATACATAATACTGCACAAAAACATAGAATTTAATGTAAAATATCAGCGCTTAAAATAAAACATTTACTAGACTTGAAATTTTTCTCTTTTGTTTGTGACAAAATGGTCAAACATTGTTACTCATAACAAAATCCAAATTTTAAAATGAACCCTCCTTCACAAAATTGTATTACCAGCCTCTGGACTCACCTTATCCAGTAAAAATTCCTGCTTCCCTTTCTTTGGAAAGCTCTTCTCTATAAAGAACTTCACTAACTTGACACTCAGTCAGGAGTCACTCAACTACCGGCATATGGACTGCACGAGAAATCACTCAGCCTCTGAAGAAATTTTTTCCTTCCCTCTCAGCACGCTGTTTTTGACAGGACTGTCTTGTCTGTATTGGAGTGTGGTTTCTGATTAGTGGGAAAGAGGACATTCAGATTTTGCATCTAATCTGTTACAGAGAAGCCAGGTATACATCTCTCCTCTGCTGTCTTACATTCTGCTTGTTCTGATGTTGCTGGAGGGCACCAGCACAACAGATGAATTACAGTCCAGCTAGATGACAATTGCATTAAAAGATGTATTTGTCTAACAAAGAGAGGAGCCCACTGCAGCCAAGTATAGTAAAACAGTCAGAAAAGGTCACACTCATGAGAGACTGGGGTTTCACTTCGGCAAAAAGCTTTTAGAAATATAATGTTTTTCTGTTGTTCTTTGTTTTCCAGGCATATCGGAAATTTTCAGCTTGACAAGAAAATTAATTCATGTGTAAGGTTTTCACTTAATCTTTGACTTCTCCACTTTCTTTTTAAGGGATTCTTAAGCTTGTTTTTTCCTTTCCCCCAGATATCCAACATAGCACAATAAAGTTACTAAATATTGTCTGCAATGAAAAATTTTCATTAGAATATCAAATAATTCCTATTATAATATAAATAAATATCTTGTTAGGAAATAGAAAAAGCTTTTTAGAACTAACAGTGTTATGTGCCAGATATTTTGTTTTCAGCCTGATATATCCTGAAGATCTATTGTGAAAGCATGTTTAAAAGACCCATTTGAATATCTGGTCCCATCAAGGCATTCAAACATGTAGAATTATTAATTCCTTTGTGAACTAGGCTCTATCGAAAAAGTGACTACATAATGTAATAGTAAAAGAATTAACCGCTGCAGATAAAAGACATTGAAATTAAACTCTAAAATGCTGGAATTAAAAAGTTACATAGTAAACATATGGTAATGAAAAATCATCGAAAAATAAATAAGAAACTGAAGATTTCATAAATTAAGATTTCTATCTTTTTCTTGAGTTGCCAACAGCTGCTTAGCTTTTAACTTAATCTGCATATAAATGCACTTTTCTTTTATTAGACAATTCTTGACATTGTAAGATCCATTTCACCAAAATGAACACGTAGAGATACTGCAGGTTAAGGAAAATAACATGGAAATACGCAATATCTATTTGAATACTAAATAAAATGAAGTATACACAACTAAAAATGAAATCCATTGAGTTGTATCAGAGAGTAAAATTACTCCTAGACACTATTGTAAAGTGTGCTAAGTACGGACTTTGAAATAAGAAAAAATTGCCCAATTTTTCTCTTCCCTAATAAAATAACCCACTGTTCTTAGTGGCAGAACTGGGCCCGGTCTTCTGGATCAATGATTCTAGTTGTCTTTCAGCTCAATCAATGGAGGAAATAGATATTCTTATTCCAATTCTTATCTCAAGACCACTTGAATACTTTTTTTTCTGAAACTGCTGCTGGAAATTGCTTCATAATCTCCTTCCTCTAGTGTTTAGAAACTATCTATCTTGTAATTCATAGCCCAAGCTTAATATCCGTGGTCTGTTTATATTTGCACTTCTTTATTTTCTTTTATTTGTGACTAGCAATTTCAAAAAGCCCTACAACCATCTTATGGTCATCTCTCATGCTTATCTGAAATGCAGAGGGGAGAAAACGCAATTTGCCTCATCAACGTATATCTTGTAGTAAAAGGAACACTCCCCTTTGAACAGGTGGGATATTACTAGTTATACTAAGAAGCATATTTGTAGCATAAAATTATATTAACAAAACAATGTTTTATCTTGTGAAGATACAGTAAAAATATTGGAACAAGTGTACTTTAAAGACGAAATTACAAAACAGCAGCACTGAAAATAATTGCTTCAGCTACTGATGCTACAAGTTGGCTGCTATCAGATGGGTCTAGCTTTGTCAGAAGAAAAAAACCTTACTAATTTTAATAAATCCTTAAAGAAATTTCTATCAATATTTTTATCAATCCTCAATATGGTCACATCAGACTATATTCAGTTATTTCCTTCAAGTGTTTCTCCAGTTTGATTAAAACAATTCAAGTTTATATGACAGTCTGTACAGTCCATAGAAAAACGTTATTATGTCTCCTTAGCTTAATTTTTCCCTTGTGTTCCTAACTAAACAGATTCACAACTACAGATTCATAACTGAAAACTTGATATGCTGCCTGGCAGAATTTGAGATCACTCCAAGAGAACAATTGCACACAATTTCCATTCTCTGTTTGGTCATTATGATGTATTATTGACATTTTAGACCTATTGCAAAAGTGCACACACAGAAGCAGTGGATCCCAATACAGTAATTTGAAAGAATGGAGAGATGCATTTGTGAGAGAGAGGAAACAATGTCATAAACAGTAAATTTCCTTCGTTTTACCAAGAGTTGATTCTTAAGAATGATCCAATTCATATATTGTAAAACATATGGAAAACTAACACACTGGGGACTACTCAGACTCTCTACTTTAGGTATATAATTTGAGTGCCTAACAGAAACTTGCTTTCCTGTCTACTCAATAGACTAGATCTGCGAGAGGGCAACCTGGAATGTGAAAATTAAACACTTAAAAACAGGTGGTGACTAAATTGCCTGTGTATGCAGATGGAGACCATGAGCACTGAATCCTGGAAGGAGAGACCTCACCTTGGGGTGACAACAGCAGCACACGCCCCTGCTGTCCTGTCCACCTCTGCTGAAGGGACAGATCATCTGCCTGCACAGAAGCTAATGAACGAAGAAAATTGAAGCACAAGAGATGGATTAAAACCCAGTTCGTTGCCAGTTTATCCAATGGTACTAGATTATGAAACGTGATGGGTTCTGCTACAAGGGTAGGAAAATGCAAAGGAAGGTTGTACTGCATAGCCACAGATAATAAACACTACAATTTCTAAGACAGAGGGTCAGCACTTGTATAGCAGAGCACATACTCATGTTTGCAAACAGACTTTTCCTTTTTGCTAAAAGGACAGAGTAATCCCCAGTTTCCCAGTGAAAGAAAATCATATCTCAGCTTTTTAGTTTTGTGGTCCATACATACTCACTGACAATATACTTCCTCATCCCTTTCCCCACACCACTGCCAAGAGGAGGGTTGGCAAGGAGGAGACAAAAGCAAGGTGGCGTTGCTTCTGAGAATGTCTGGTTGAGCATGTTTCCTCTCCTTTCAGCAAAACACAAAATGACTGCCCTCTGTGAGTATGACTCTCCAAAAATCAGCTCTCAGCAGCTGTCAAGCAGGAGTCAAGCTAGCTAGCCTGTGTGAAGAAATGATGCAACTGAACCAACCGAGGGGCTGAAGTCAGTCCTCAGTGCTCCACAGATATTCTGCTCAAAAACATTTCAAAATCCACACACAAACACATTACAGCAGATTGGTTTCACCCAGTCAGAAACAAATTAACATCTTTCTAGAAAAAGATGCTCTGTTTTACACTTTGTCCTTCTCTGCAACTTCCCCTTCAGTTTTCATTAAATTTTAATTCCAGCTAAATTCTGTTTTTCTGAAGAGTGAACAAGTCAGGGATTGCAACTGCACATTTTCTAGCTAGTGAAAACTGTATGTGTTCTAGTAGGTGTTCTTGCCAAGACAAATACAATGTAAAAACATAGTGATTTTCATTATTAAGCCTGCTTTGTCAGACACGGGATTTTCAGAGTCCCTGAATTCAGTAAGAATATTATCTGCTATAAGAGATTAGGTAAGCCAGATAATTAAGCTGCTGGACAACAGCAAAGCTATCACTGCTCAACAAGAGTTACCTAAACAGATGCATCTCAATGGCAAGAGATGCTACTTTAAAAACATGTCTGGTTTTTCAGTTCACCAAACCTTTCAGATGAAGCTTGCAAAAATAATGTTTTCAGTTATGAAGCTTGCAAAAATAATGGATTTTGTCTTTTTGTTTTGGAAACAATTAACGGAAGAGTTGAAATTAAAAAAAACCTCACAAAACAAAATTCTCAATGGCATAAAAACTGCAACACAACAAATATGTGATTTCTATAAATTCTGTAAGTTTCTTAAGACAACCCCAGTACCTTGCCCCTTTCAGCTGCAGGAAAAGTTTATCTTTCACCCACCCGTAGATCAGTGCAATATAATTAGAGACTCAGGATGTTATCTGCTAATTCTAGTACCTATAAATAATAAAAATAATAAAAATAGTAATATAACAAACTAGAAGACAAACTATAGGATGGTGAAAGCAAAAAATCATACTTTCACAGACATACAAGCTACCTCACTGTATCTCACTGATCTTTTTACAAGGGTCATTAGCTCACATGAATTCAAAATCTAAAGATATCTGTGAGTAAAGTGTTACAGAGTTTCCTATTACCCATTGTGAAAATCAGAAATGGGATTTCAGCACCAGGATATTTTCAAGTCTTTTAAAGGTCTGTACAATATTCAACTGGATCTTCACTTTGATAGCTAAATCAGTTTAGCACTTTTTACATGCTTTTTATAAATGTGATGCAGTGCTTTTATTGATGAAAAGGAGTACTTCAAATATGTGCTACTCTCTTTCTTGAAGAGTAAAGCTGCTGCACACATTTTTTAGAATGAAGGCATTATTTTCCATTCCATCAATCTTATCTGTACCCAAAGTATAAAATAGTATTTAATGAAAATGAATGGGAGATATTAATTAGATGGGTTTGAATACCTGCTCCAAATGTGTAAAGCCAGATAAATAAAAAAGTTGTAAAATCATAGTGTAAAAAAACCTGCACAATAACCAAAGTTGTTCTGAAGTGCACTGCCTGACAATTGCCTAAACTACTGAAATACAAACAATTGCAAAAAATGAAAGCAATCTGAAACCAGGCCAGAAATGAACAGGGAGGGAAAAAATGTGTGCCAAAGTGGTTGTTTCTCAGTGTTACTGCACTCACCAGTGAAGAAGTACAGGGTTAGCAAAAAAAATCTCAAAACTTTTATAATAACCAATAGTACTTTAAAGTGCCAACTTCTATTCTGTATTGGCCATGCAAAGTTTTACTTTTTTAAATATATATACTGTAGCTAGTATTTTTCTTTTTAAACTTGGAGAGAAGGACAAAGAATAATTTAAAAATTAAGTTTCAGTTACTACTGAAGTGTTTTCTTAACCTTCACCTATGCTTTTTGACCTTCACTGGAATAACAATAACAGCGGAGTAAGAACTAGCACACGGTTTTCAGTTCCTTGGTATCTTAAAATATCTATGTGACAACTTAAAGTTTTCAGGAAATAAGCATTTTGATGATTTTTAATTTTCTACTGGATATAAATCCACTTCATGACATGCCCAGCTATTAGGAATTAATGATATAACAAGTCCTTTATAAGGGAATTTACAAGGAAAAATAAGATTGTGCATGGAGTCATTAACGTTCACAGGCTAGAAATGGAGTAAGCTACTCTTACATTGATGGACAGCGAATCCTCCTCTCTGTTCATTGTAGAATAAAATGTCTTAAGGTAACATAAAAGACAATCTTGATTTTTGGACAAGAAAGCTTTAAAGAGAAATATTTTTCTAAAATAAACCCCTCAAGTTAACAGTGTAGCTGTGCAGCTCAGTAAATCAGAAAATCATAGATAAGCTGAGGCTGGAGGGCACCTCTGGAGATCATCTAGTCCAACCCCTTGCTCAGAGCTGGGTCAGCAAGAGCAGGTTGCTCAGACTCATATGCAGTTGAGTTTTGAATATATCCAAGGATGGAGACTCCACAACTTTGATGAGTAACCTGTTCCAGTGTGTGACCACCCTCATAGTAAAGAACTTTTTTCTTATGTTGAAGTGGAATTTCCTGTGTTTCACTGTGTGCTCATTGACTCTTGTTCTGTCACTGGGTGCCACTGACAAGAGTCTGGCTCTGTTGCCTTTACTTCCACCATCAGGTATTTATACACATGGACAAGATTCCCGAGAGCCTTCTCTCTCCAGGCTGAGCAGTCCCAGCTTTCTCAGCCTCTTCTCATATGACACATGCTTCAGTCCCCAAATGGTCTTTGTGGCCATTCACTGGACTCAGTCTCTTGTATGTCCATGTCTTTGTTGTACTGGGGAGCCCAGCACTGGACCCAGGACTTCAGCTGTGTCTCACTAGGGCTGAGTAGAGAGGCAGGATCACCTACCTCAACTTGCTGGCAACACTCTGGCTCATACAATCCAGGACACTGTTGGCCTTCTTTGCTGTAGGGGCACACTGGTATCTCATGTCCAACTTGGTATCCACCAGGATCCCACAGTCCCACAGTCCTTCTCTGCAGAGATGCTTTGACAGTTGGCCCTGGCCTGTGCTGGTGGCTGAGGTTATCATAGAATCATAGAATGGTTTGGGTTGGAAGGGACCTTAAACATCACCTAGTTCCAACCCCCCTGCCATTGGCAGGGACACCTTCCACTAGACCAGGTTGCTCAAAGCCCCATCCAAACTGGCCTTGAACACTGCTGGGGATGGAGGCACCCACAGCTTCTCTGGGCAACCTGTTCCCGTGTCTCACCACCCTCACAGGAAAGAATTTCCTCCTAATATCTGATCTAAAACTACCCTCTTTCAATTTAAAACTGTTACCCCTTGTCCTATTACTTCATGCCTTGTAAAAAGTCCCTCTCCAGCTTTCCTGTAGGTCCCCTTCAGGTACTGAAAGGCTGCTATAAGGTCTCCCTAGAGCCTTCTCTTCTCCAGGCTTAACAACCCCAACTGTCTCAGCCTGTCTTCATAGGAGAGGTGTTCCAGCCCTCTGATAGTCAACCTTCACCTCCAAGTTCTTCTCCTCAGGGCTGTTCTTAATCCATTCTCCACCCAGCCTGTATTTGTGCTTGCGATTGCCCCAACCCATGTGCAGGACCTTACACTTGGCCTTGCTGAATTTCACATGCTTCACACAAAGTTCAGCGTATAGTCCTTTTTTCGGTCAGCTTGTCTTTGAGGATGTTATGGGTGTTGAAAGCCTTACTGAAGGCAAGGTAAACAACATCCACTGCTCTCCCCTTGGGTGGGTTGACCCTGGCTGGATGACAGGTGCCCACCAAGCCGCTCTATAACTGCCCCTCCTCAGCTGGACAGGGGGAGAAAAAAATATGACAAAAGGGTCATGGGTTGAGATAAGGACAGGGAGATCATTCAGCAATTACCATCACGGTCAAAACAGACTCAACTCAGGGAAATTAATTTCATTTATTACCAAACAAATCAGAGTAGGGTAATGAGAAATAAAACCAAATCTTAAAAACACCTTTCCCCCACCCATGCCTTCTTCCTGAGCTCAACTTCACTCTCTATTTTCTATACCTCCTCCCTGCAAGCAGCGCAGTGGGACGGGGAATGAGGGTTACGGTCAGTTCATCACATGTTGTCTCTGACACTCCTTCCTCCTCAGGGGAAGGACTCTTCACACTCTTCCCTTGCTCCAGTGTGGCATCCTTCCCGTGGGAGACAGTCCTCCATGAACTTCTCCTGGCCTGCCTGGAGCTTTGTTTCCATCTGTTTAGCAGTAACAGCAGTTGTTCTAAGGACAAGGTGGTTATTGTCTAATTTATTTTACTTTTGTTTAATGCCATGCAATTATACTAAGTACTATTAAGCATAATTTTTATATATAACAACAAAGAACCATGATCAATGAGGGGCTCATCTTATGCTGCAGCAAACGGAGTTCCCAGCATCAGAAGGCATGTAAGATTGCTGTCCTCTTTTCTACTACTTCTGCTTTTTATAGAATAAATCAGTTAACTAGTTTGAGTGTCAGTGCCTTTCCTACTGTGATTCCAAAAGAACTGGCATCTCCTCAGTACCAAAGAGTGACGGAACAAAACTCCCCTACCTCTCCACTCGCACTGAAGCCAATGGCCTCATGACTCAGAGTAGTGGATGGATGAGCATAAAAGTAGAGAAAGGCATGGATGCAAGAATGTATGTGTGTATCAATTTTAACTACAGTGTTTAAATGCTGTTATTTTTTTTCCTGTACTAGTATTATTTTTTTTCTTTTCTTCTGCTTTTCTGTATCAATCAGATATGGACTAAAAATAATTCCTTCATTTTAAGATCTAATGGTTAAAATTTTAACTGTTCTTGGCTTTGTTCTTGGCTTACATGTGATGAGTAGTCCCCTTTTTGCCCATAACAAGACTGAGCATAACAGATTGCTGGAGGAGGCAGAAAGACTTTGAGTGTAAAACCAGCTAGTTTTAAAACTAAACATTGGTCAAAGCATGAACCATGCACTGTTGAAATCACTCTGGCATCTATATGACTTCAAAAGAGAAACAATTAGGTTATTTGTGAGCTACTGATGCTCCTTTGTCTTGAGAAGTCACTGCATCATCATTAGTTTATAAGTTGCTATCAAAGACGTTACTGGGAAGGAACAAAATCTGTACGTGCATTGATATTTACTACTTCAGACAGCAGAAATTGCCATATCCATACATATTTTAGTTTTGGTATAAAATCAATTATTCCTGTAGGTGTCCTCCAGGCATACAGTCCAGTGACAATAAAATATACGGTTAACTAAGAAAAAAAAATGTATAAGAGATAGCCTTTACAAAACAACATTACTCCAATGTATGTGAATATTGCAATGTTAATTAAACTATTAATAATTATAAAATCATAACTGCAATATATTAAACCTATGGCAGATGAAGTATCACAAAGGAGTGGTAATACCAAAACATACTTTCTCGCCTTTGGCAGCGAAATTGAACTTCACAGGTATGGTATTTTAGGGGGACTAATAAAAGGACTCAAAATGTCATAACTTTTTCTTATGAGCTACACTTACCTCATAATTCCATTTGTATTCTGTGGGTTCAGAAATCCCAAAACTGAGCATTTCTAACCCTTCAGTTTCAATATCTTATTGCTTAAAGATAAGTGACCGCTTACAGCTTGGGATACTTACCTGATTTTTAAACAACAAAAAAATTAACAATGCATGTAAACAAGCTTTTCTCCGTATTCAGTTCCTCTTTTACACAGGAACAATTAGCTCAATTTTCAGCATTTCAGATGACAAGCTGTCAAAAACATGCTTTCCCCCCTCCTGATTTATCTTTAAAAAGCATTAACTCCCATTATATTATTCAAAATCAGTAACCAGAATATTTAGTGTGCTCTCTAAAAAAAAAAAAAGTAATTGAAAATATGCAGTACTGCAAGACAAAGCTGTGTATGATGTATATGAGTTTACACAAAAGTGCCATTTTTCTTCTCCCAGGCATCTGATCAAGTACAGCATATATATGTCATAATTCTCAGAGGGTATTAAAAGAGTATCTATAGAGAACAGATTAATTAATGTTTTAAAACCCAAAGTGCTGATTTATAAATCCAGTAAAACAAACCAGTGAAAAATCTATTTCTTGAAATAATTCTGATCTTGCTTCTTTCCCACACATCCTAAAAAGACATTTTTGTTATTAGATGAGGCACTGTGACATGCTGATATTCATGTAGGGAAAAAAAGTCTGTTGCCATTTCAGCTGTACTATGCTGCTAGTTCAGGAGGCATACAAAATACTTGGTTTTCATTTCTATTTTCCTATCCAAATTTCTTTCAGTTCACCAGAAAGTGTATTTCTCCTTATTGAGTTCTGTTCTTAGTTATATAAAGTTTCATTAATGTTTGTAGTCCGGCTTTGCCACTTTAAATGTTTGTTGAGGCCTCTCCCAGTGTGATCTGAACCTGACAAGGAAGAGGAGGAAGAGATGGATGCATAGCTGTCAGCGAGTGTTACTTTGTGCTAACTGCCATAGTCTTGGCAGGTCTTCTCTAAATATTAAAACTTTGATTCTGAAATACTTAGACAAAAGCTTATTTTAAAGAATTTGAATGGCTAAAGTTAATAAGATCTCCCACATGCTGAGGGTTATTCAGATGTCAAACATCTGCAAAACTGAGACCCAACAGACTCTCCTCAGCTTTTTTTTCTTTCCCACTTTTCCACCCTCCCTTCTACCATTTCAAGCAGGTAAGAAGCTGGGAAGCAGATCTGATGCAGTAAAGCACACGATCAGAGAGAGCATGTTCGTGAATGGTATCTACAATTTAAATTTGATAGGCAGAAGGTGGTCTTCCTCTATTATATCTTTGGCTTACTGAAACTCTCACCAAAATTCAGCATGCCCTCCCATACGTTGGTGAGGAGTCTCATTTTCTGAAGCTTTTGCCAGAATAGGCACAAATGAGCCAGCATCATGCAGCATAGAGGCTCTCAAAATCTCTCAATGCCTTAGACATCAGTAATTATTCAGTCAGGAAGCACACAGAGGAATTAATCCCTACCTGAGAACCATTTGTTGTTGCAGCAATAAAACCCCTTATGTCAGCATGAGTTGTCTATACTTTCATAATAGAGCTCTTTTTTTCCCTCTAAGCTTCATGTAATTACACGTTCAGAAAAATTCAGTGCAGCAGACTTCAGATCTACCTATCATATGTCTTACAGACCTCATTAGGAAAAAAAAAGGATTTGTGTGAAAAAACTAATTCATTTTAAGGTTTCAAACACATTAAATTTGCAAGTGGATGTTAGAATTTTTTATCATTTTTCTCTGGCATATATATTCATTGTGTCTATATAAGTGTAAGTGTAAGTATATGTATGACATAGATTAAAGAGTGTTAAGGATGCTCCTAGTTTTTCTATTTTCTTCTATTTACTTCCTAATTTCAAAGAAGGCCTCCTCTCCTCCTCATTTGAAAAGGAACAAGGAAAACTCTTTTCAGAAAAAAACCCTAACACATACACAAAAAAACAGTTACCAGGTCTCTGATTCAGAAATTAACCCTCGCCCCCCAAATGAAATGGAAAACATCTACTCTCATATAAGTTTTTGCTTTCTTGGTGCTGTTTCACATCCATACATTCATACAATACTTGGATTATGATTATATAAGTACATACATAGCACTTAACTACATCTTTGCCTTTCTCTATTTTACTTCCTCTTATTATATTTAAACTGTGCCTCATTTTGTACTATTAATCACAGTCATGAAAAATCCACGGGATTCTCATAGTCTAAGCAAACATGGTCAAAAAAAACCCCACCTCACTGAGTCTGAAATGCTTGATTCATCCAACTTGTCCAGCAGTTTTTGTCAGGTATATTACAGAGGTATCAGCAGCAACACCACATGTTGTGGTGTATTGAGATGCGCATTCAAAGCAGGATTAAAATTCTCCCATTTCATCCTTCAGTGATTAAAATTAGACCCAATGATGTAGCAACTCTTCAAAAGATAAGTATATACCAGGCAATTTACACATTAACGTTTGAAAATAATTCCCTATTGAACATATTCTCTAAGAGCTTTAATGTGCTGGCATCACCATAATATCACAAATGTACTGAATTTCCATAAATATACCCTAGTCTTAGAAACTTTCAAATTCAAAATACTTTTTAGGTAAGTGTTTAAACATTGTTATTGACCTTGTTTCTCTTTTTTTTTTTGCAAAAATCAAACAAGAACATGCTCAATCTTTCAGTTTTGCCTAGGCCATGTCAATACCTCTGTGCTTTATTTACACTAGTGCCTGGTCACCTCCATAGCTCTGACTGTAACTTTACTACAATCTTGCTCCAAATTGATATGAAAAGAAGAAATTCATGTCAGCACTGAGAAGTCCTTAGATGTTCCCAAATTTTTTAACTGGAAAACCCAGAAAATTAATGCAATTCCTTAAGCCAAGGAAAAAAGTATCATGATAGGCAGCCTCCAATTAAATATAATAATAGTCGTGCACTTTATATTGCTTTCCTCAAGTACCTCTTCCTCTCTCGTATGAAAGATGTTCTGAGGTAGCTACATGTGTGCACAGAAGGGCTGCAGTGGGATCTGCAGGCAGTCATAACAAACCAGAACAATTGCAATTCACCTCAGCCACCAGGTCATATATTTCCCACGAACCAGATACCATAATATCTTCAAAACCAGTTCTGACATATTTTAAAAAACAAACAAATGCAGTATTTCATAATAACATTCAAATATTCTAACTAGTTACAGGGTTTTTCTGTTTCAGAGTGATGGAATCTTTTGTATTGTGTTCAAGTAAAGAAGCAAGGAATAATGGATAAAAGTAAAGTTTTTACACTGACCAGTATTCAAATTAATTAGAGGTATTTAATAGATCATTGTGAATAACTTAAGCAAATCCACTGTGTTGATAAAATAATTACAAATAAATCAAGGTATTTTAAAAAATCTTTTTATGTCCTATAGCAGAAGGGCCTTTTCCTACAGAAAGTCCTTATTAGTTTTACAAAATTACTGTGAAGCATGTTTTAATGTGATTATGTTTTCCATCCACGGATACCAATGTAATTCAAATGACACAAGTGTGGTATTGAATTTGTACTGTCCTTTATGTTGAAGCCCCATGGTGTTTGCCAAAATTATTAAAAATTAATACCAAAGTAATATATTCCTGCAAAATTGATAGGATCTTATTTAGTAGAGTTACCAGTGGTTTCTGGAACATCTTAAGTGGAGTTATACTGTGCAAACTGTCATTTTAATCTCCTGTTGAAACCTCAATTTTTGCTCTGGGCAGTGTGCAAGATCACATAATAGAGTCTTCATAGTAGCATCTTACTGTTTAACAGATGGATTGATAGCATAGCATGCAATAATTCTTTTTTTAATATACAATGCCTTGTATGCAAACATTAAAGCCAATAAAACACCTGTGACTTTTATATTGTTATTTTGTCATAAAATAAATTTTATTCAGTTTATACACTCTTACAGTGTGTCAGGGTGAAAATTATCAGTAGAATGCACAAAAGCCCACCCTAAATATTTGCATGACCACAGTTATGCAGCATTTTAAAGAGAAAGATGGTGGTGTCTACTCAATGTTCGGAAAGAACCATTGCAGGTTGTGAATCTTAGGTGTTGTACAAGAACTCCAGTTACTTAACAGTCAATATTTGACTTCACTCTGAGGCAAAACCATCAAGAAGACTGCAAAAGCTAACTGGTAAGCACCTGAGTATTGTCAGATCCAGCTTTGTGTTTTGCATGAAGAGTCATAAATTAAGCTTTGGACTTTTCATGGTGATCTCATACGTGGCTTCCCCTAGACAAATGGTTCTGGTTCAAGACCTTCTGAAGCAAAATTACATCAGCTGAAAGACATTTCATTTTATTCTTTTTATTTAATTTCTAATTTATTTGTGACCTGTAGAGGTAGTTGTATCATCTCTTTCTACAAGATAAAGTTCTCTACGTATAAATGAGTTGAAATCTGCCATGCCATTCCTTCCATGGAGTTCTAAATTTTACACCCTGCTCTAGGCCTGCTTGAGATTTGAATAATCCCAAGGAAGCTACAAAGTCTAGTTTTAAGCAACCTGATGTCAAGGCAAATAAGGATGTATTTGACTTGACCAGTAATCCAAAATGTATTTCCTATAGCTGTTCGCCAACAGTGATGCCACTTCGCTGAGTCTTTCGTGAAACTTTTCAGTATCCCAGTCTGCCTCCCAGACTATTCAAATGTCACCGATTTTGAATGCAGTGAAAAAACTCCACTCTGAAATACTAACAAGAATTGACCTTACCTGATTACTGAAGTACTTAGCCATCACAAAAAAGTTTTTTGGTTTATTTGGCTGCACTCAGGCATTCATGCTGCCAAAAAACAAATGGCTCTGCTGGAAACTATATAATGTTCCACAGAGATGGCAGGCTTCTTTTATTTTATTTAGAGAGAAGTAATTGCAGTGGCTGCTCTGCTTTCCAAAAATAGATACCTGAAAAACAAATTAATTTTATATTTGTATTTTATAGCCTCTTCACTGAAATATTTTCCCTCAAACTATGTGAGTTCGAGAAAAGTAACATATTATTTGCCACTTTTCCAAAAACACCAAACATGCAACATATATTATCTAAAAACCTCTGCTTTATTTCATAGCATAAGTTTCTTCTTTGAAATGGTTTACATGAAATAATACATGACAGAAATGTCACCTTATTTTGGAGTTTATGATATAAACAAGGTTACTGTATAATTCAGAGGATAAAAACTTGTTTTCTGATGGGGAAAAATTGATTCTTAGTGCCACACTAGAAAGTTAATTGGACCACCGGGAAAAGATATTTCAGGTAAGTAGCTACAGTAGATACTTCTTTGCCACCATGTGTAGATATTTTTCTCCGAATCCGTCAGTTTGGTTACATTTTCTCTAAGTAAGTAATTTTAATTATGCATAAAGCTTCTCCCTAACCTATTTTATACCAATATCAATGTAACATGCAAACCTTCAGCAAGACGCTCTTGCTGGAAAATGAAGTTCACTGAAAAAGACTAAGTTTACAAGGAGTTGTGAAAGCCTGTTTGTTGCTTTCTGAATCTGTTCTTCTCAGCACTGATTGCTTGAATCTTTACTTGTTTTCAATATGCTGGACAGGATAACCGCTATAGCATGCTGACATGAAGTGTTTTGCACTTATTCTAAGCACATATACGGAGGTTACAACCAGATCAGTTTAGCCCAGAGTAATTGCTCTTCATTTATTACTTTCAGTAATAATAATGCTCCACTTTAAGCAGAACTACTGATTATTGTTCACGTCTTTTGACAAAGTTGAAAACAGAGGAAGAATTAACTCAAGCTAGGAAGACAGGTGACTGAACCCTTACCAGGTATGATTTCTCCATGGATGACTCTTGTGACTAGGATTAAAACTTACAGTAATGACATCCCCAGAAGACTCTGACGTTTCTTGTGGTACATATTTAAAATCAGAAATGCTAGCCCAGACTGGGGGCACATAGCTAAGCTTTTCAGTTCCTTTAGCTCTGCCTGTTGATCTGACCTTAGCCTTAGCTGACTTGCTTAACTTGTCAGCCTCCAGACATAAATAACTTCCTGGAGAATGAATAAAAACACAACCTTTATGTTTTCCAGCAGAGTAAAGCAGAAGACAGAAATAAGGATAAGAGATTTTACACGTCCTGTAAGAGAATAGGAAGGACAGATTACTCAAAAGGATTTTTTTTCCAAAGCACTGGAGCAGCTCTTAGAGCTTTGGCCAAAATACACCTTTGAGCAGGGTTAAAAATTGTTTATACTATCCTTTAAGAAAGTATGCAACAATCTGTACAAATACAAGTACATGTTATGCATGCAGCATTTCTGGTGCTAATTGTTTCAACTAGATATTTCAATTATAATATTGGTATAATATTATGAGATGCAATCTGGAATAAAAAGAATGACTATAAGAGTGAACAGTAGTTGCATTAAAAACTACTTTCACTTGGCACTGCTTTGCCTTAAGTGACTCCTTGAAAATGCAATGTAAATTAAAGGCCAGCTTGTGAAACAGAACTTGATACTGGTTCAGTGATATTTTTTAATAGAAAAATTCGTGTCTATGAAAGCTCTTATGTAAACATTTATTTTTAGGCAAACTTAATAATGCATCTTCACAGCTATACAAATTAAAAAGGAAACAAAACATCATAATAATGGATAAAAATTTAAGTTACTTTCCATTTTTCTACACACATATGGGAAAACCACAAATCATTTTACAAAGGACAGTCCTTTTTACATGTGTGTACATATATGAACAGTCTCCTTACATCTTTCCAGTTGTTTTTCCCCTCTTCACTCAAATGACACCTTTCAATGCTAAGACTGAAATATCAGGCAGTGAAGGTCTAGCTGTATTGTTAGAACTGTCATACATGAAACTCACAGATGGGCTGCAAACATCTGGCTAAATAATATTTACCATGTACCTTTGAACTTCTCATCTGCATTATAATAATTAATATATCTTTCCCCCCTCCAATTATTTTAACAGTACCAAACTCTCTGCATCTGTTAGAAAGCATCCTATTACCAAACTATTTTGCTTTTTCTCTTCCAAATGTTGATTTCTTAAATCCCACCAGTTCACATTATTGTGAGATCTAGGACAGGCATCACAGAGTCCTGAGCCTGAAAAAAAAAACAGAGGATCTCTTGATCCTGCTGAGTCAGAAAAGGTTTCTTTATGCCACAGGAAGGGAGTAACTGACAGCTTTATAATAGGATTCACTACAGGAGGTAAACACAAAGCAGAGGAGTTACTTCATGCTAGGTACACTAGTTTGCTGATTTCGATTATATAATGTTACTGGCACATAAAGAAAGAAACTCAAAGGTGAAACAAATCCTTTCAAGTTTATTGAAGAATATATTTGTAGAAGGAATTATCTGATTGCTAAAACTACATTCACATAAGGAAAATTCATCATTAGTCTCTTGCTGTGAGGCAATATAAAATTAAATCATGTAACATCAAGCACCTCAAGGTTGGGGCAGAGACAAAAAATTTCACTTTTTATGTTTGACAGTAAGTAAAATGAATAGCAAAGGTACTTTTGGTCTTATTACCTTCAGAAGGATGTCACTGGTGGCATTCAGTAGAGCTGGACTACTACAAGCTTACATTGCAACCTTTAGCAAATTCTGCCCTTCATCAGTTCTTCGTATTGAAAGTCCTTCTCTCATAGCTTTGTTTCATTTTCTTCTATGTGACTTACAAGGTATTTGGGGCTGGGACAATGCCTTTATGAGTATGCGTACAGTGCTGTCACTGCCAGATTCTGAGCTGTACCAGACACTGTAGTACTACTATGATTGTGACTTATCATACTTCCTTCATCCATGAACAGTGTTATAAAATGACTTGAAGTTCTCATTGCTTTTGATACCCTATTTTTTTATTATGACAAATATGGGAAGACAGTTGTAACTTGGTAACAGCCTCTTGAGACTTAAAAAAAGAACTAAAACATCAGAAGGCATAACAAAATGCTGTTTTATGATAAGAACACAAGTAGAGAATAATAAGGAATAGAGCACTCCTTTTAAATCCCCCTCTGTCAAACCTGAGAATTATTTTTGTTAGTTTAGGGTATACAGATGAGAGCTATTACTCCAATAAGGATGGAATGACTATAAAGTGGTATTTTTGTGAAAAGAAAGCCCAGCTAAAAAGAAGGTACTGAAAGAAATGTTGTGTAACATGGATTTTTTTAAAAAGAAATTTTATTGTCTCACTCCTTAATTTCCAGTAATGTACAAAATCAGTCTACAGGCTTCAGCACCCAACAGGGTTGGTAAATTTGACCCAAAAATGGTTTCCAACTGAAAAATAATGTTGGATAAAAGCCTTCTTATTTCTCTCTTCTTATCCACAGAGATGATCTATTTCTGCAAGTCAAACTGTGCATAATCTGTCCTGTGTCAGACAATACACTCATGCATTCACGCTGTGCCACATAAGTAAACAAGAGTAGTTATAATAACAATAATGCAAGACACCCCTTCTCACTAATATTTCAGCTTCTCCATTGATCTGCCTGAAAGGAAGGGGAAAAACCCACATCATTTATTGGCTCTTACTGTGATCATTTGACATAAGAGACTTACTCAGGTTAGATTTTACTGTTATATATTCCTAATCAAGAGCATTATTGTTGCAAAAATTTTTGCTTATTACAGTATGTATTTCTATAATCTCTAACCTCTGTGTGCTCTGAGCTCAGAATAGGCCCATATCCTTCAGCAGCAGCTCTGTACTTTCTTTTCAGCAGGTATGACTGTGATATACCTTCCTGTCAGTTCCTGGCAGGCTGCTCCGTTGCAATTTTAATTTGAAATAGAAACCTTTTTTTAAGTAGAGATTTGTTTAGCTTATGTACTCAACAAGTTGTTTTTGTTTTTTTTTTTCTTTTTTCCTTCCCCCCCAAAAAAAAAAGAGAAAGTCTGAAATAGATATTCTGGCATGTGTAAAATTTCTCTTCTTTTTTTTTTTTGTTTTTGCTTGTTTGGTTGGTTTTGGTTTTGTTTTTGTTTTAAGCTGTGAAGTCTCCAAACCTTGTTGACTTACAAAAGACTATTACTTTACCTTCATTGTAATCTGTCATACCAACCAGACTTGTTTAACTTTTTCTTGGCTTTCCTCCTATATTTTGTTTTATTAATATGTTGTTCTCATATTTTGGACTTTCAACCCCGTGTACATGTTCATGCCACAGCTACCTGTAACTGTGGATGTACTAACACAATATAAATATCAAAGTGCAACAGTAATGTTTAAACACCTGTGTCTCCTA
This sequence comes from Nyctibius grandis, assembly GCF_013368605.1. NCBI lineage: Eukaryota > Metazoa > Chordata > Aves > Nyctibiiformes > Nyctibiidae > Nyctibius > Nyctibius grandis. The sequence continues at coordinate 32,548,790 of NC_090659.1, forward strand.
ATTTTTATCTTACTTGTCTATCCACATTCAGTAAAGCGGATAGCATTTAGATTACGAGCTTTACCACCAGCTGTTGTTCACAAGTATAATCAAAAGAATTGATAAAATAATCATAACTTAGCATCAGCAACCTTCTAGGAAATTAATCTTAATTTTCTGAAAAAAAGTGAATCTTCCCTCCTCCGCCTTGTATATCTTCAATAACTATCCTCTTCAAGATGACATCAAAAAAGCTACTAAATCTTTCTTCTATAGTTTGAAAGAGACATTGACTTGAATTGAAATTTGACTGGATATTTTCAGAAAGGTTTGGAAGTGTCTCATCATTGCAGTTGTAATTGGGTTGGTGATACAAATCTGAGTACCTAAATCTCATTTGAAAGGCAAAGCATTTTTCTGCCCAAAGTTAATTTTATCAGCACAAAAATTAAGGTCAAAAGGAAACCACCCTCCCTTCTTAAGTCTCAGAGTGCCAGAAAACACAATGTATATAGTGCATTCTCCACTTCAGCTGACTACAAAGCCTTCCATTACAAATCCCATATTTTTACCAGAATTCTAACCCTGCAAACCGTAAAGTCACACAGCTCAGTAAATATCTGTACTATAATACAGTGATGTACTACAATTCCCCAGATTCCCAATTCTTCTTGTTACCCAAGGCTAAGATGTAATATCACAATAAATTTTCTATGTAACTTCTAAGAGGCCCACTGGACTCAATGATCATTTCTCTTTTTATGTAAGAATAATATGTACTGGGAAAAAAAATTGGCAGGTTTAGGATTTTAAGATGTAGCCTAGTTATAACTTCTAAAGGATCCTTCTCAAACAAATAAACTTGGGTTTCGTCAATTCATTTATTTTCCTTTCTTTTCCTTATCTAAACTTTCTTAACTAGTACTTTCTTAACTAGTTTACTTTGCAATTTGTCTACTGCATTTATTTTTGTCTGTATACAATTCCTCCCTTCCCTAGGCTCCCTTCACAAGGCGCCAACAATTTTCAAATATGACGTACCATACTACATCTTATCTCAGCATTCTGGCTATGACTTTCAAAATTAACACCCAGGAGAAAAAGAGATTGGTGATGCAAAACATATATTTGCAGTAAGACCTATCTATCACTCCATCAAAATTCTATAAAAAATTGAGAGAGACAAAATTCTCACCTGTCATCCTCTTACATAAATCTTCATCTCCTGCTAATCTGTTTAAAGTTACCAAAATTTTGCACACAAGCTAAATCTAAATAATAGAATTTTCCATATCCTATCCATAAGCTAAATAACTGACCACTCTTTTAAAATCAATATGGGTAAATTAAATTTTTAGTGATAAACCCAGGGCTTTCTTTTCCACAATAATGTGGAATCATAAGATACATGCCTAGAAATTATTCAGATTAACCAGTGTAAGAAGTTACTTTTTAATAGCAGTGTAAGTGTACTATGGGGGAGAAAAAAAACCCCACAGTTATGTTCCTTGTATAAACTTCTTGTGGGCACACTTTGAAAAAAAAAGTCCTCTCAAACCTAGCCTGCAAATGGAAGGACAAGTTGTTATCTTCAAAACTTGTTACCTCATACACAGATCTATAAAGCTGATAATCAGCTGTTGAGACATCAGTTGTAGCAACCCACTTTTTTCTTCATTGTAAATTGCAGAAGACTGAGTATTATGTTCCATAAAGACCGGGACAATGAAATGCTCTTACTAAAAAACTGAGAAAATATTTACTGTAGATTTAGGGGGCTCAATTTTTCCTTTTGCCTTGCTGGAGAGAGGGGGGAAAAGGTCTAGGAAATGATGTGCCATTCTGCATGCATAGAGGCATCCGATGGGATGCTTGTAAAAGAACTGTTAAAGAACAACTTGTCCTATGCAGCTAAATAAAAGAGCATAAATAGGCTCTCATGATGAATCACAGCCATCTGTGCAGGCTAACATATGGAGAATTAAAAGGTGGTTCTGGAACTATTATAATATCCCATCTTCAAGCGATGGAGAAAAAGGAAGTGACTTACTTCAGTCTCTCCCTAGATGCACTACATGATCTTTTCCTTGAAAAAATGGAAAAAAAATAAAGACATTAAAATTAGTATTAGACAAATGTTTTTCTGATTTTTAAGATCATGCAGAAAAGAGCATAACTGTCTCCCTCCACCCAAATGAGCCTGGATACCTGCAAATTTGACCTAGTCTTTTTAATATACTTGCAGAAACCCTTCCAGCCTGCATGTTGCTGCATAACCTTAACCTAAGACTGCTTTGGCCAGAGGATAGCACTAAGGCTTTGAAGAAATTATTTTTATATTTATATTTACATTTACATTTATTTAAGTATGTCAGGGAGTGAAAATTAGCTTTCATTCATTATTTTTCTTCAGCTATGTTAGACTAAGACAGAATTACATTCTTTCCCATTTGAGAAAAAACTCACAGGCATTTTTTTTTTAAGTAAAATGCTGAAGTCCTGGTGGATCATGTGACTGCCATGAGAAGCTTCCTAAAGAGGGCAAGAAGATCAGAAGTTTGGAAACTCATAAATGAGCTATAATTTCTTAAATTCAAACACCTGTTCATAGCTCAAGCTTACCAGCACTAGTTTGGGGGCCAACTTTCCTTTTCTTCTAATCAAACTCTTCTAATTCAACCTCTTCAATGCTCAGAAGTCTCCACATGATGGCACCATAAATATCTGAAACTGCTTTTCTTGACTCTGAAATAAGGTGGAAAGCCTGGTGCCAATGCATCGAAGTGTTGAGATCATTGTTACACCATACCTGTACTCTGCAACATTATATCTGGCTAGTGGCTAGTCTCTAATACTCTTAAACAGTTTTGAATGTTTCTCTCTAGTCAAGAAGCAGAGTACAAACTTGTTGATGCTTTTTTGTTCTTTGACCGAAATATTTGACATGCAAAAAGTTTTCCTCTTTAAAGACAAATAACCTAACTTCAGTAGTTAATCTGAAGATTTTTTTTTCAATAACTGTTATTAGCCATAAGATTTTTGATAAAATGAACTAAGCGGAATAGCTTACAGGTAAAGCTGCTGTTTGAATTATGCAAGAAGACTATTTTATGTTTTTTAAGATAGAGAAGTTGCTAAAAAATTTAACTCCCTCCAAACCACTGAAGTCAGCTGTAAGCTGACAAATAGCTTGGTAACTCTTTCAAGCAATAAGGAAGAACTGGTTATCCTTCTAACTGACAATCAGGAAAACTTGGTAATTTTTGTTTGTTTGTTTGTTATGTTGCTTCTGATAGCAAATTTTGCCTTACCTGAGCTTATTTTGGAGTTCCATGAGTCAGACCTTATCTGAAGAAATTTTTTTTCTTGCAAAGTTTGAGAATTTCAATTTAGGAAAAAGTAGAAACAAGATTTTCAAAATAAAGCATGGAAGATTCATGGATTTACAGCAGGCTCCAGACAGCATCAGAGAACTGTCATCAAAATGATGGAAGAGGATAACTTCCACTGAAGTCGCTCAATAACTTTCACTTCCTTCATTCTCCCAAATACAGCCCACCTTGTGCACTTGTCTTAGAGAAGTAGAAGGTTATTAAGTAAAACAGTTTTTGAGATGGCACCAGAAAAATGTCATCAATAGCTTAAAGAATTTACATTATACTACTGTAACAATGGCTGGCTGCATCAGAAACACAAAGCATGCAATTTACTTTAATGAAATTAGAAAGTGGTTTGAAAGAAATTCAACAGTCTGTTTTAACCCAATGACAGAGCATTGGATCTTCTGATGCTCTGTCATCTTAGGATCCAGAATGAACATTTGGTCTACTCTTTTCCTTCTGTCTTTTTTTTTGTTTTGTTTTGTGGTACCTTCACTGGGCTGTGTGAAATTCCTTGTCGGGAAGGCTAGCTTTATTTAGCATTAGTAGATCTTTCAAGACGGAAGTGACTGATGAAGAAGTTGAATAAGATGTTGATCATACAGTCCCTCAAGCTTACCCGCTTGTGTGATCTTCAAAATCAAGCTGCTCTGCCCCCCTCTCCCAAGATTCAGAGCACAACTCTCCTACTGACCTTTAAATCTCAAATTTTTTATCCCTATTTTTCTGATGACTTATAAAGGTACCGTGGGAGCACCTTACAGAACAGAGTAGATTATAGTATTTATCGTCACTGAGGACCATGTCAGCACTAAGAGGAGGGTTCTGTGTATACCTAGTTTGTTTCTGAAAACTAAGCTACAACTGTTTCCATCAGAGGAGCAGAGCTGTTGGAGAACGCTCACGTCGTGAGATATAGCACCGTTTTCCCCCTCATTTATGACATAACTCAGGGCCTTTTAGCATAGCCTACAAACATTATCCACTAGAATTTCCACCCTGAAAGTATTTATACCGACATGTAATAGCTACAACTAAACTGAGATCTGACATTTACAGTTCCATAGAACTGCAATGAGCTCCCTGGTCCTGACTGCAACAAGGACTGGCTCTGTCTCTTTGCTAATGAGCTGTACATCTCCTACTGAGAGCCATGTGTGAAAGAAGGAAAGACTTTCATACTTTTCCAAGAAGTTATTCAATTGTTTTAATCGCTTCTAGTGTGACTGCAGGGTAGTATGTAATTTGTTTAAATGCCTGCAATGATTCAGAATATAAAAGGAGAAGCCAAAATGGAAACAGGATATTCATTAACTTGTTGAATATATTTACATTAACATCAATTTGAAGGCATGTAAAGTGTAGTTCTCCAACTCAGTATACAAGGAATTATTACAATATATCAGTACAGAAAGAATAGTGACAAAAAGTTAATGTCGGTAAAACCCAGTACAGCTTATTACAAACTCACAGGCAAATTGGAACATGAGTTTAAAACAGACTTTCAAATACAGTTGCTCTTGAGTGACTACTTTTATTTTTGCTAATGGAACAAGGTTAAAAAGACATGATGATAAGGAGTCTCAACTTTTAAATTATGTATCTCCTCTATTTTAAGCCTCCATTCTAATATAATTTCTCTTCACTGGCATATAGGCTCTAGCTAGACTGATGAAAGCAGACTCCATCTGCAGGTATTCATGAGCTGCACATTCACTGCCTGTGCCCAGGCACGGGAAGGCTGATGCCATGGGCATTAGAAAGTGTGGCTCAGTTCTGGAAATACAGCCTTGTTCCAGCCATGCCAGGTCTTCTTTAGGGACATCATGGTCCTCCTCCTCTGCACTGGACCTGAAACAAGTAGGTAGAAACCTCACACAGTCCTCCTTGCTAGAGGGTATATATGAGATCATCAGCCATTAAAAAATAGAAAGGGTTAAAGCAGTGTTACTTTTATGTAAAATGCAAGTATTTAGTCATTATATATAGTGGCAGGACAACTCTGATTTTGTACATAAGTAAATTAGCATATTTCCTCTCCATTTTTTTTAATGAAATATTTTTTAATTTTTATGATTTATGCATAGACTTCCTTCCTTATTATCAGTTCTCACTGAAATACTTCTCTTGCCATGTGGCAAAAGGTATATTTAAGTTGAAAAAAAGTTAATTCACACACGTTTCTGTCCTTCCCCTCAAGAAGTTGAAGGAGAGAGGGAGAACAAGGGTGTCTTTAAATTCCATATTTTCCCTCACATTTTGGGTCTCTTGGTCCCCCTGCAGTGACAAAACAGTTTCTTAAGCCATCCTGAGGGAAGCTCCTAAGTGTGGGAATGTAGAAATTCTGGTAAGAAGTAGTGGGAATCAGGTGCTGTACTTTGCAGAGGTTGGGGTTACCCAAAGGTAGTTAATTCTAACACAGGACTTGAAACAGCTCTGAGCAGCTGAGTGGAGGCACATAAAAATCCTCATTTTTCCCCCTTCATGCTCTACAGAGACTGCACTGATCTTGACAGGTGACGCCATGGAGCACCTTGCCAAGTCAGTCTGTCAAAGTGTCTCCTAGGATGCTGTTCTAACTCATGTAAATGGGAACAATCTGTGACCTAGAAATAGCAAAAATGGCTGCAGTCGTCCCACCCAAGACAACTGCGAGCTTGCAATATGCTATTGACACGTAAGCTGTTAGAATATATGCTCCAATAGTGTATTCCTTTAAGTAATATCTGCTGACTCACATTTCAGTCCTCTGTTGCAAACGCATTCAGCATGGCTTCTCTAGAAATCTATTCATATTTGAGAAAGTCAGAGGAGCTAAACACAATGCTACTTCCATGACTGGAAGCCCTATCTCCTTTCTTTACAATATGATGAAATTAGTCAGGTATTAGTGCGTGTCAAAGGATGGCTCCACTTCCCTTTCATCTGCTCCACAGAAAATGTTTTCCTTTCTGTGAATAAAGGGAAAAGAAGAAACATTGGGTTTATGATATTATTGCTACGGTTCATGGGATTTGCAGTTCAGAAAACAGCCACACAGCTGTGAACAGTTGTTTCCCAGTTGGACAAACATCTCTTGATTTACAGTAAGTTATGGGAGGTATACTGGATTCCAATGCTAGAATGAAATTGAAATAGTTGTGTAAGAGAACATGAAGACCAGCACAAATACATACATTACATTTACTTATGTATATATAAATATTGTTTTCCCCAATCAGCAAAATTTGCATTTGATTTTGTGAAACTCTGAGGATTTTTTTTTATGATTTGTGTTTCCTTTTTGTTTATGCTCATGTTTTCCTTTAAAAAAAGTTTATATCTCTGAATCTAGTTCTTTGTCAAATATCACTGCAACATTAAAAAATAAAATATCAGCTCTACTTTAAATTTCTCATATTTTATTAAGACTTTTTATTCTTCCATGCACTTCTAAATATCATAATGATTCAATGATTTAATTATGATGCATATGAGAATTAAGTAACTTTGATGTAAAAACCACCAACATATCATATCACTTTTGGTTCATAAAAAATCAACTCCATTTATTCCTTCTTCAGTCGATATATTTACAGCTTTTAAGAAAAGTTATTGTATTTTAAAAGTTTTCTCCTATGGAACAGTAATCTTAATCTTGACACAGAAAGAGACACCCCTAACAATAGCAGTAATAGCAGTTCCACCGATGTCAACAGTCACTTTTCATTAGTAGCTGTATATATAATTTCAGTTATTTAAATTCACATGTTCTTGACCTAGTTTCCTTTTATTTTTAAGCGAAATAACTCAAATATCTATGAAAAGGCTGAAATGTTTCTGTAGAGATTGACAACATTGAGCATATGATGATATGAATGTTACATGCATATATTTACTTATATGTTACCATCCTGCTTGAATATAGAAAACTGAATCAAATGAGGAAGGTAAGAAAAATGTAAAGCAACGTCAAAGATGACATTCCCCACAGTTTCATGAGGGACATTAAATAAACCTCAGCCTACCACCTGCTTAGGTGGTAGATTTTACTCAAATGGAAAGAAACACTACAATCATAAAGATGCTGGTCTGCAAAGCAATGGAAGAAAAGAGAGGTGCGCCAGGGTGAGTTACAAACAGTCCATTGCAAGACAAAGTCAGTCTATCCAAGAAAGAGATGAGGTTAATTGGGCCAAAAGAAACTGTCAAAAGCAGGCAAGGAATGATCTCATTTTAGGTAAGACTTGTAAGTATCCTGTGCTTTTTGGTTTTAATCTCTTTGTTCTGTAGGTTATATAACTTGGGATGAATGAATAAACCACACTTTATGTGGGAAAATCTTGTGACTGGTTGGTTGTTGAAAAACTGTTTCATCACATTTATTTTTTGAAGGCTCATGGGCCAAAACTGATTTGACCTCAGGCTAACCGGGTTTTAAAAACCAGCAAGATTTCAGCCTAATGATGCATTCAAGAGCTGCTAGGTGGTATGGCTTGTACTCAGAATGAGGAGCAGAAAACAAGATTTGACATTAGAAGGTGCACTCAAGAGTAATTAAAGTGAATTTGAAGCATAGCCCTCTCTGGTACTATAACATCTGTTCTCTATTACCACGTATTTGGAGTAACAGTTGGTCTTTGCTCTTTATGGCTTTCATAATGAAGTGAACCTTAAGAACTAACTCCTAAACATCACTGGTTAGGATACCTAAGCATGCTCAATTATAAGCCTTCTCATGCCCAGAAAGGATTACTATTTTCTTATTGTGCATAAAATATAAATATGGAGGGTACTACCACTTTTTGCAAGAAATAATGTTTTAAAAGAGAGATTCATATATAATTTGTACTGCATGCTACAGCAGCGACTGTAAAGCAGCAATAAACACTTAAATCTTAAACCCCCTGTCTTTTGCTAACATGATGTGGGAGTAAGCAGTCATTTAATCGCAGGAGTTAGAGTGGGGAATATTCTGGTAAAGCTTAACATTATGAAATAATGCTAGTTGTCAGATGGGTCTAAATTGATATACATTTTTAAGCCAGTTCTAAGCAGCATTTTATTCGCATCTTTGTCTAATTTGAAAATGATCAATGGATTTTCTTAAACTATGAAAACCTGCTGAATGTATGGTTGTTTGTAGCAAGCTTTATGTTTTTAGAATATGCTGGGCATCCATCCATATAACTTAAATACAATGTCTCCCACAACATTTTTGAAAACTAATGAAATTCCATGGTGATCTCTTGAAATATGGGGGACAGTATGGTGCTTCTGCTTAAGGAGTCACAGTTCAGTTTTCAAAACACAAAACGCTTAAAGAAGAGAAAGGCAGGAAAAGGAAAATGAAGTTATTTTAAACTGAATCAGTTAGAACTTTATTTTATATTTATTGAACTTCACAGCAAACTCCCACTGGCATCAGTTTTGCTGGATTAGATATTAAGTGACACCTCTACACTCTGCATTTAGACCGCCAAAGACAATGTGGTTTCCTACAATACTTTTAATCTTTATTTCAATTATTCCTGACCACTTCTTATTGATATTCCTTAACCACCAATAACAGTTTCCCAGTTTTTAAATTACTGAGGTCACAGGGGCTTAGTTTTAAATAGTATTACTCTGCATCAGTTACCAGCTCATCTGTTCCTCTTTTTCTATTTACATTCAGTAAACCTAGCACATGCCATCCTCAGACATTTTAAGGAGCTTCAGACAAATATTTACTTCTTGCATTGCTTTAATTTTTTAATTTAGATTTAAAATTTGTGTTTGGATGCAATATCACAATGATAAATCAAACTAAACCTTTCTTGGTTTTGTCTTTCTTCCTCTGAAATCAAAAATTATATCCAGAGCAGAAAAGAATGTTCCCCTCACAGACTGCCTTGGTGAGAGTTGCTATAGTCTTAAAAAATGAAAAAGACAAAATAAGCTACTTAAGAAAATTAGTTTCAGTGGGGTCTCTTCTTAAATTCAATACTTTTGCGGATACATTTTGATAAAGTAAATATCCTCATTACTAATTTAAAAAGAAAATCAACAGAAAGATCCAATAATAAATTTTATACATCATGCAATTCAGCTGCAATTCAGAGAGCTTTCAACCTAGCTTTTGTTACTTGTGTCCATTCATTCGTAGGAGAAGATCAGGTTCAAGACCATCTAAGGAACCCGAAGGTGCACAAGTCCATGGGATCTGATGAGGTGCATCCACAGGTCCAGAGGGTACTGGTACATGAAGTTGCTAAGCCACTGTCAATCATATTTGAAAAATCGTGTCAGAGTGATGAAGTTTCCAGTGACTGGAAAAGGGGAAACATAACCTCCATTTTTGAAAAAGGAAAAAGAGAAGACCCGGGGAACTACAGGCCAGTCAGTCTCACCTCTGTACCTGGCAAGATCATGAAGCAGATCCTCCTGGGAATTATGCTAAGGCACATGGAAATCAAGGAGGTGATTGGTGACAGCCAACATGGCTTCACTAAGGGCAAATCGTGCCTGATAAATTTAGTGGCCTTCTATGATGGAGTTACAGCATTGGTGGATAAGGGAAGAGCGACTGACGTCATATACCTGGACTAGTGCAAAGTATTTGATACTGTCCCACACAACATCCTTGTCTCTAAAATGGAGAAACGTGGATTTGACAGGTGGACCACTTGGTGGATAAGGAATTGGCTGGATGGTTGCACTCAAAGAGTTGCAGTCAACACATTGATATCTGGGTGGAGACCACCAGTGATGAGTGGTGTCCCTCGGGTGTCCGTATTGGAATCAGTATTATTTAACATCTTTGTCAGCAAAATGGACAGTGGTATTGCGTGCGCCCTCAGCAAGTTTGCTAACAACACCAAGCTGTGTGGTGCGCTCGACACGCTGAAGGGAAGGGATGCCATTCAGAGGGACTTTGACAGGCAAGAAAGGTGGGCCTGTGTGAACCTCATGAAGTTCAACAAGGCCAAGTGTAAGGTCCTGCACATGGGTCGGGGCAATTCCAAACATGTATACAGGGTGGGCGATGAGTGGGTCGAGAGCAGCCCTGTGGAGAATGACGTGGAGGTATCGGTGGATGAAAAACTGAATATGAGCCAGCAATATGCAATAGCAGTGCAGAAAGCCAGTCACATCCTGGGCTTCATCAAAAGAAGCATGGCCAGCAGGACGAGGGAGGTGATTCTCCCCCTCTACTCTGCTCTTGTGAGACCCCACCTGGAATACTGTGCCCATCTCTGGGGTCTCCAACATAAGAAAGACATGGACCTGCTTGGGTGGGTCCAGAAGAGGGCCACGAAGATGATCAGAGGGCTGGAGCACCTCTCCTATGAAGAGAGGCTGAGAGAGTTGGGGTTGTTCAGCCTAGAGAAGAGAAGGCTCTGGGGAGACCTTATAGCAGCCTTCTAGTATCTGAAGGGGGCCTACAGGAAAGCTGGAGAGGGACTTTTTACAAGGGCATGTAGTGATAGGACAAGGGGTAACGGTTTTAAACTGAAAGAGGGTAGATTTAGATTAGATATTAGGAAGAAATTCTTTACTGTGAGGGCAGTGAGACACTGGACCAGGTTGCCCAGAGAAGTTGTGGATGCCCCCTCCCTGGCAGTGTTCAAGGCCAGTTTGGATGGGGTTTTGAGCAACCTGGTCTAGTGGAAAGGTGTCCCTGGCCATGGCAGGGGTGTTGGAAATAGATGATCTTTACGGTTCCTTCCAACCCAAACCATTCTATAATTCTCCTTTCTTCTGCTCCCTCAGAAACACACTACAAGTGGCCAACAGAAAAAGAGAACACAAGAGGATTTAAGTCATATCTGAAATCAGCCTAGAAATTACTCCAGAATCTCATCTGGACCTAGATGCTGTCACCTTTTTAGACAGAGAAAACTGGCTAAAAATCCAATTTCTCCAGTATATACAACATTAAGAGGATGCATATGAATGCTGTTTCAAAAGAGCATACTGATTTTGTTAATAAATATATGGTCTTAGGTAAACGACCAAGTTCTTCCCTGAATTACACTGAATATGTTGGATAACTTTCAAATAATCTGAGTACGTTTTTTGGATAGTGCCTATATACTATAGTATATGGGTATCTATCTAATTTAGTTAGAAAACAGCTGTAGTTAATTTGAAGGAAAATATAGTCTGAAGAGACAATGATTGGCAGAGCACATAGAATGAGAAAAATGTTGGAAAGAGTTTTAGATAATTTATCATCCTTACTTAAGTTTTTTAGTCAATAAAACAGCTGAGCAAGTAAGGAAAACAATGCTTATAAAGTGCATTGGTGTGAAAAGCTAAGAAAACAATCATTAAGCACCTAGCTTTCATCTTTCTGTGAAACTAGAAAGGAAAAAAAAAGCTAATATGTATGCATGCACAAACACACATGAACTACAGTACAGAAAGCATACAAAATTTCGTCAGTGAAGCCACCTAGTATTAAGATCTGATCATAAATCACAAAGGCTACATATACATAATTACTTACTGTTATTACAGCACCTTCTCTGGAAATCTAACACCCAAAATTATTATTGAATTAGACTTGAATGAGACATCTAACAGAAGTATAAAGTAGATTGTAGAAAATATTGATAATTATTTTGTTAAAGAAACCCATTAATTCACATCACTCAATCTAGTATAGAACTCCCAACTGAAGACATCACAAAGTATTCCAGTGATCTCTCAGCATTTCACGTAGTAGTGAGCTATGATTTACTGCACTGATCATTGTCATAAAAATCCAAAATTCTTAAATGTCCTGCTAGTCAAGCCTCCTTGCGTGGTTAAATCTCAAGATCTATTTTGTTAGTTTTCATTGCCATACTTAGCAGCAAAGACTCTAATACAAAATGCTTCCTTCTCCAACAATGCATTCACCAGCTCAGAAAGTGCTTTTATGATAAAATGATAAACTAAACTCGTTCTGCTGTCAAATAATTTGTGCTTCAAACATTGTCTGCAAAAGATATCTACAGTACAAGGAAATCAAAATCCTAACCTTTTGTGAAGAAATTTTAAAAATAGCTCTTCAAGAGCTAGAAAGTTTGCAGCATGTACTATTTGTACATACATGCTTCAATTAATTGCCAAATATATTGCTTTAAGCTCTGAGAGGGTTTTTATTTTCTTTTTGTTTTTTAACATGTTCTACAAAAATCTCCCCACTGGGGACACTGCAAGTGAGCAGACATATAGAGTCACGAGTAAATAAAGTCATTTAGAAACTGAAATTTATGTATTAAAGGTAGGGAAACGTGTCTGGATGTGTGCTATAACAGAGATTTACAGACAAGTTGTGTAGGACTTGCATCGAACTTAACACATTTGATGGAGGTCAGAGTGGTACATGGATTTCAGGGGAATTTTTTAAATGGCAAGAATATGAATAGCAGCCTTCTACTGATGTAGACAGTCAGAAATTATCTAGTGGAGATGCATGTGGTTCTCTGCTCTAACTCAGTAGAAAAAAACACACTGAATTCAAGACACATCAGAAATACTCAGTTTCCTCAGCAAAGAGAGGCACCCCTTTCCTGTCTCTATCTCATCTTCCACTACCATGTGACAAACATAGGGAGCTTCCTTGCTTATATGTTTTTTATCCACCATATATTTATTTCTATGACAACTTCACTGGCACTCAGAATTTCACTCTTTTCCCTCTAATTTAGTTTGTACCCTTTCTTCATCGTATTCCTTTACAGAAGCTCATTCCAGTCTAAGCCTCTGCAGCTAGAAAGATTTCCTCCATGTTTTCTTACTGTGAAAATGTCTTTTCCTAATCAATATTGTTCACCCCAAGTTTCTTTGCAACCAAAAGTTTTATTTTAAAAGCATTAAAGTATGCTAATACAGAGTTGAAAATAAACAGAGAGTCAAAGTAAAAACATCCCACAGAATGCCATGATGCCCAGGACACTTGCATGATTACACAGAAACTCCACTTTCTATCTGTTCTCCTGAATTCTGTGGATGGGTTTTAAAATGAGAAAATTCTCTCACGTATGTCATTGTAAGAAGCAACAGTAATAACACCCACCCTAATTCAGCAACTGTTTATAGGTGCAGGTCTGTCCCACACTTGCTTAGAGATCCCTTGACTCTCAGAAGTGCTCAGCATGGATACTGCATCTCATACATACTCAGTTAACTACAAGTACAGAGCCTTTGCCAGTACAATTCTTCAAAGATGTCAAGAAAAAAAAATCCTTGCCTTATTTAAAGTACTGGCAAGAATCCCACCAATTTTACCTGAAACAGGATTTCACCCAAAATGTGGCAGCTAGCAGGTTAAAGAGCAATGGTTTAAGTTTCACTCACTTACATCATTCTGTGTTGGTAGCACGCTATTCCAAAACAGTTGCATGAGGTGAAGTCAAATGCTTTTACTTTCTGATACCAAAACACAGTATTAGCGCAATGTCCTTTGAAGCCTCAGCCTGTCTTCTAATGGTCTGAGATCACTCGTTTGAAATGTATGAGAGGAAAGAAATCAAATAGGTATACCAAAATTACTGTGCCACAGTATTTTATTCACTATAATATCTTTATACATAAACATCCTGTAATGCTGGTGTTGAAAAATGGAAACATCTTTGCAGCTACTTTCTCTTAAAAACTGAGTTTCAAACTTGACCATTTAGTGTTCCCTGTGGTCATTAATGACAGCATAAGAGTTCTTAGGATGAACTCACTTCGATTACACTTTTGTCTTTTCCTGGGGGAAAAGATAATATTGTCTTTTATTGTGTCAGGAACGGTCATAGTGGTGGTGTTTCGCATAGAAAGAGAAGCATTTCTTAAAATTCAAAAGGAAAAACCATGATTGATCAATCACCAAGACTGAAGAAAACAGGCATTGGGGAATATGATGATGACAAAAACAGGTTAGGAAAGGTTTAAAAATGTCTTTGGTGAAAGAAGAATTCTTGATTGCTGTTTTGACTCCTCAGTTATCAACCATAGCCTTTTTAACATTCTTAAACATTCAGCTTTTTATTAGAAAAATCACAGTGAGATGAAATTTGGTTTTTAAATCAGTGGATTCTTTTTAACCTCAATTTGATTTAATTTTCAGAAAAGGGAAAATACTTATAGTTTTTAAGGTTAAAATTATTTGGTTTTGTTTTGAACATAAAACAAAACGACACGTGTCTACTTCTGAAATGGTTTATGAAACACTTCCATAAAGAAAAATGACCAATCTCCAAATCCTGTTGTTACATGAAGAGGAACAAAAATGAAAGTGGCAGTAAAGGCTTTCCTGTTTTAATTGTTTCACTTAAAGGTACAGATAAAAAAGGAAATTTATTACATAGCACAAGTGGATGTGAATAACTTCTCAGATTGCTGTACACAAAAGTTCATAAAAGATAATTCTGGAAAGGAAATTGAGGACACAAAACTTCAGTGATATTCAAATGGATATTCAATATATCTGTGTCTAACTTGTATTTTAAACTGCAGAATAAATTAGCAACTTAGGCGATGTTACAAAAATGATGGCCAAAGACATGCAAGCTCTTAAATATGGTTGATGCATGTGCTATAATGAATGAGGATAGGCAGGATTTTCCCTTACAGCGCAGAACGTCTGAATTCAGTACAGTGACAGCTATTATTTTGAGAAAAGCACAAACACTGCTCTTCAAACAAAACAGATTGTTATTTCTGAGGACATGAAAAATAGCTTATCAACATTTTATAGTCAAAAAACCTTCTGGATCCAAAATCACCCCAGGAAAACACACCAACAGCATTGCTACTCCAAAAACTTTATGTTGAATAGTTTTATGTTTAAGACGTTGCAGAAGATGGTTATTAAACAAGCTCTTGCTAAATTTTACTAAATATTAAAAACATTTTTCTTTTGCATTATCAGTTGAATTTCTTTCTACATTTTCTTCAGGATGAGTATAGATTGATCACACCCTCAAACCCAAAATCTAAGGAAGCAATAGTGGAGATAAAACCTCATATTAAAGAAAGTCAGTTTCATTTTTCTTATATTATAATGAAGTGAGCAAAGAAATCCTGAAAAGAATTTCTTGAAGAAGGGTTTTATAAATAGGAGTGAATCTTCTCAACAGGCAGGAATGAAGTTTTTCAGTAAAAGAAGCGACCTCGCTGAAAACATTTTTTGCTAGCAGCTTTCTGCAGGTTTTACTGGAAAAAGGTGGTTAAAATCTAAATATAACTTTACATTATATTTTCACACCAAAAAAACGCACAAAATGGATATTTCACTGCCTGTTCCTGAGGTAAGCAGCCCAGAGAACTCAGCAAGCTCTACAGACGTGCAGCATGATGGAGCTGGCCAGCTTTGGGGTCAACCAGCTGAAGGCACAGCCCTTCAGGGAGCCAGTGCTCAACAACCCAGGTGCCTGAGTCACTTTGAAGCTTGGTGAGAGTGCAGCTATGTGCACCTGGGGACCCTTAGCCTCCGCGATGCTGGGAACAGACAAGCAAGCTATTTGCTTCCTTAGTAGGACTCAATATTTCTTGTGGGAATGAGTCATGGGGAGGAGTTTGGCTCCGGGTGCATGTTTTCCTGCCCTAGAACAAGTGGTTGAGGCTGGAATCAGACTTCATGGCTGCTACAGAAACCCTGGATGGAGACAACGTGGGGCGGGAGGACTTCCTGACTGTAGTGACTGTTTTCTGCGGGAATGATCTTTTATTTCTCCAGATATTCTGATTACTTCTTTATAGAGTAAATCCAGATACTTAGCATTTCACATGTGATCAAGCATTCTGCTTTAACTCCAGCCCCTGACACAGACACAACACCATTGGCTCTGTACTGCTCTTAACACTCCAAGATCTTCTCTAGGTATGACTGTATAGCCCCTGTTAAGTAATATGAGAGTGATACACACTTAGTTTATGCATTAATTACTTTCCTTACCACTTTGTGCAAAGATGACAACATATTGTGAAACTTGAGTTAAACTGCTAGAGAAAAGCCAAGCTGGAAACATGAATTTCTGACATACATATACCTCCACTTATCAAATCAGAGAGGGTAACATTTTCAACAGACAGCTGGGCAAATCTTACAATCTGAATACCAGAAAGCCACCTTGAATGAGATTCTTTGAGCTAGGAAAATAGAGAATAAAACCTGTAGACTAAACAGTCCAACAGACCATACCCAACTGAAAACTCAGAAGGCACAGTTTACTAAAAAAAAAAAAAAAAAAAAAAGACTGGAGCTCTGATATGATCACGTTATGCTACCATATTTTTAATATGAATGAAGTGGCTCAATCTTAAATTCAGAAACTAGCAGTCACTATAAATGGGCAAAAAAGGTGTACTTCTTCCATCCCTACAAAAAAAGTTTTGTGGTTTTTTTTAAACATAAATTTTCAATACTTTGCAATGCTATATTATGAAGCAGAGGAGATTCATCATGTGCCCTGATATATACGTTTGTTTGTAAGGAGAAAAATTAAGCTTCCTTTAGATTCACTTATGAATTCTGTGGCAGAGAAAAATCCAAATGCAAAATGAAAGCACATATTGCATTTCATCTGTAGAAGCAATTTCAAACAAATGGAAGTACAAGACTATTGCTATAGTTCTAATTTTAAAGCTAGACCTAAACCTTGAATACAGCTGCTGTTACAGAAATTACAGAATGCTGCCTTAGAATATACTATAAAGAGGAGTACCAAATGTGCTAATGTTAAATAAAGAGAACTTTTAATCTTTTAAAAGAGAGAAAAGCTATCCTTGAAGGTTAACTTCAGTGAATAAAAACTTGTAGCCCCTCTTTTTAATAAAAGTCAAATAACAAGATAATTGGTTATGACTGTTTTTTTCAGCTTTATAATTTCTGAGACTCCCTCTCAAACATGCTATTAGGTCTTATATAAGCTCCAACAGCAATAAACACTACAATGCTTGTTTTAGAGAATCACAGAATCAGCCAGGTTGGAAGAGACCTCTGGGATCACTGAGTTCAACCATTGCCTTGACACCACCATGTCAACTAGACCATGGCACTAAGTGCCATGTCCAGTCTTTTCTTAAACACATCCAGAGATGGTGACTCCACCACCTCCCTGGGCAGCCCGTTCCAATGTCTAATGACCCTTGCTGAGAAGAAATGCTTCCTAATGTCCAACCTGAACCTCCCCTGGCGAAGCTTGAGGCTATGTCCTCTAGTCCTATCGCTAGTTGCCTGGGAGAAGAGGCCAACTCTCACTCCACTACAACCTCTCTGCAGGTAGTTGTAGACTGCAATAAGGTCACCTCTGAGCCTCCTCTTCTCCAGGCTAAACAACCCCAGCTCCCTCAGCCATTCCTCGTAGGTCAGACCCTCCAGACCCTTCACCAGCTTAGTCACCCTTCTCTGGACTCACTCCAACACCTCAACATCGTTCTTCAAGTGCAGGGCCCAGAACTGGACACAGTATTCAAGGTGCGGCCTCACCAGTGCCGAGTACAGAGGGACGATCACTTCCCTAGACCGGCTGGCTACACTATTCTTAATAGAGGCCAGGATGCCATTGGCCTTCTTGGCCACCTGGGCACATGCTGGCTCATGTTTAGCCGGCTGTCGATCAGCACGCCCAGGTCTCTTTCCCCCGGGCTGCTTTCTAACCACTCTTCCCCCAGCCTGTAGCACTGCATGGGGTTGTTGTGGCCGAAGTGTAAGACCCGGCACTTGTTCTTGTTGAACCTCATGCCGTTGGTCTCGGCCCATCTATCTAACCTGTCCAGATCCCTCTGTAGGGCCTTCCTACCCTCCAGCAGATCGACACTCCCATCCAGCTTGGTGTCATCTGCAAATTTACTGAGGGTGCATTCAATCCCTACGTCTAGATCATCTATAAAGATATTGAACTGCACTGGCCCCAGAATTGAGCCCTGGGGAACACCGCTAGTGACCGGCCGCCAGTTGGACTTTGCCCCATTCACCACCACTCTCTGGGCTCGGCCATCCAGCCAGTTTTTAACCCATTGAAGAGTCCACCCATCCAAGCCCCGGGCAGCTAGTTAACTTCTCCAGTTAACCACGATTGCCAGTAGATAATCGAGAGTGGTTTGGCAAGTTCCTTTGCCCGTTCCTTCATTACTCTGGGGTGAATCCCATCCAGGCCCATAGCCTTGTGGGTGTCCAACTGGCACAGCAGGTCACTAACCGTCTCTTCCTGGATTACGGGGGCTTCACACAGTCCCCCATCCCTAACTTCAGGCTCTGGGGCCGAGTCTCCTGAGGACAACCGGTCCTGACATTAAAGACCCAGGCAAAGAAGGCATTGAGCACCTCTGCCTTTTCCTCATCCCCTGACACTACACTACCCTTCTCATTCAGCAAGTGGTGGAGGTTCTCCTTGACCCTCCTTTTGCTGTTAATGTATTTGTAGAAACTTTTTTTGTTATCTTTGACCGCAGCAGCCAAATCAAGCTCTAATTGTGCTTTGGCCCTTCTAATCTTCTCCCTACATGACCTAGCAACATCCCTGTAGACCTCCCAAGTTACCTGACCCTTCTTCCAGAGCAAATAGGTTCTCTTTTTTTTTTCCCTATGTTCTAGCCTAATTTCTCTGTTTAACCAGGCCGGTCTTTTTCCCCGACAGCTTGTCTTCCTACACACCGGGACAGCCTGCTCCTGAATATTTAGCAATTCCTTTTTAAAGCACGTCCAGCCTTCCTGGACTCCTTTGCCCTTCAGGACTGACTCCCAAGGGACTCTGTCCACCAAACTCTTAAACAGGCTAAAGTCAGCCTGCTGGAAATCTAAGGTGGAAGTTCTGCCTTTGCCCCTCCTTACTTCCCCCACTATCGAAAACTCTAACATTTCATTGTCGCTATTCGCAAGACGGCCACCGACCCTCTCATCCCCCACTAGTCCTTCTCTGTTCACAAACAACAGGTCAAGCAGGGCCCCTCCTCTAGTGGGCTCATTTACCACTTGCATGAGAAAGTTGTCCTCCACACATTCTAGGAACTTCCTAGATTGCTTCCTCTCTGCCATGTTGTATTTCCAGCCGACCAAAAGCTAGAGGTTTCCTGTGATCATAATTTCTAAAACAGTATTAGGAGTCTATGACATGAAAAAACCCACAAAACTAGAACATAGTTGTTCACTTCTAGCCATTGCTGCCTCAATGAAATCTGTCTGCTTACCAGCAACTCATTAGTTGCAATTTTATGACTTTGCAAGGGCTCAGAACTTTTCTCCACAGGGAACCAGAAAGATGATATAAAGACCAATGCTACTGACATGACAGAAAAAAAGATAACTTGACTGAGGAATAGGAGTTTCAAACAAGTTGTTCATTCTACCATCGCCAATATAACAAAAAATTAGTCTTCCCTAAATTTCAATTTTCTTGCAATTTTCCTCTAAAAAGGACATGAAGTTGATCAACACAATAAAAAATGAAGAACGTAAAGAAGACTAGAGGACTTTATTGCCCCAGTGACTTTTTAAGAAAACTGGAGAGAACAGTACAGGCACAACCCCTGCCTGCACACATATGCAAGTTCATCCCATGAGGATGTGAAGTTCAAAAGACAATTGGGTTCCATTTCTTAGTTCTTGATAGCCAGGCCTCAGTTTAATAATAAATCATTTTACCTATTGAAAGTATTACGTTTATGACATAGAAAGTATACTATTTGGCATACATTCTTTAGTAAATTTTTTTCTGCATGCTAAAAATTCTTTAGAAACCGACAGAAACATCAGTTTTCAAATAATGTTTGAAATATAGGGAGTCAATACAGATTTTAGACATGTAAAATCTAAAAACTCAGCAATCCAGGAGTTAAGTGGTCCCAAAGCCACGAACAAAAAACACAACCCAAAATCTAAATTATTATGTTTAATAACAGAAACTTTATGGAAACATAATCTAGAATAGAATCTAACTATAGTCCATGTCAGCAGATCAAAATATTTTAATGCAAACTGAACTCACAATAAATCTGTCTGATAAAGAATTAAAATTTAAATTGAAATCTTAACAATAGTTGCGTGTAATTTGCATATACATTATTAATTTCCCAAGCACGTTTCATTGACTAAAAGTAGAGGATTTTTAATGTAAATATGTGTGTATATGTATACCTGTGTGTGGACACATAAAACTCCCTTAATAGAAATATGTTAGTAAAGAGTATATGAAAATTGTTAATTAAAATAGTTTAGTATTAGGAATATAATTATGTAACAAATCCCTAAAAGTAATATTACAAGTATCATTAAACAGGAATCTCTAGCTGAAAGAGAAATGTTAGCTATATTTGCAAGGTTACAAATGAATATATTCTGGTAATGCTGTACTATTCTCATGGGGAAGAAAAAAAGTTATATGTATTTTTTTAGAACAAAAATGGAACAAAGTTATTAAAGTGGCTATGTTATATTCTTCCGCTTCCTGCACTAGATCTTGCTTCTTGTAATATTCTAGCTGATGCTCCAAGATACAGACCTCTATGCAATTACAAACAGTGTTAGATGGCAGTTATATGAGAGAAGCAGATAATCCTGGTTCACTTCTATTACAGCCTAAAATCTATTTTTTTTTCTTTTTTCAATCAGATGCTCTGTGTCATCTAAAGAAAACAATTTGATCACATAGGAATGAAAATCACCATGAAACAGAAGGCACGGCAAATGAAACAGACAAGTTCTTCATTTATGAATATTTTAAAATATCATGACTATCCAAGAAATGTCTTTCATGATTTCCACTTCTCCTATTTCTCACTTTTCCCTTTTTCTCTTTACATTTTCTTCTCTATGATGTCTTTATTACTAAAATAAAAACACTCAAAAACCGAAAAATAAAACCCAACCTCAGAATCGAAAGCGTATTTTTGTAAGAAGAGTTGCTCTTTAATGCTAGTCTTACATTCTACTTAATAGTACTGGGTGCTTGTTGACAAGTTATTTTCATGAAGTAACATTTGCGTATGCCAAACACAAATAAGAGAACTCCCACAATTATTCACCCTCTGAAATGCCACCTTTGCAAGCCAAATATGAATTACTTAGACATTGTCCAAATCCATGCATTTTATGGGAGATACCTGAAGCAAAAGCTTGCAGGGGGTCATGAAACCAGTCACTTATTTCCTCCTAATGTTAGGATAGACACATTGTAGTCTGCTGCTGTTGAATAAGTTAAAGACGCTGATTAAAAGTTTAATTCTATTGAAGTCACAATAGGATTGCCAATTTTAAATATCCAATAACTTAACCATTCTGCTTTTATCTGCTGTCTTTGAAATGGAAAATAATCTTGAGACCCTCATACACCTCATCGGTAAAGATGTCAGAATAGTTCTAGTGTTGCAAGACCAGTGTATCCTACACAACAGAAGAGAAGCACATTCTGTTTCTTCTTAAAGTTATTTTAGCATGTGACTCCTTATTACATGGAGCCAAGTTTCCTCTGTCAAGGTATATGACTTTTCTGAAGTGCTTTTCTAGAAAACTGAAAGATATTTCATACTGTAAGTGACATAGTAGTGCAAGTACATTGCAAATCACAACATAATAGCATGTGGTGTTAGTCATGAGATTAACAAAAAAAAATCATGCAGCTCTCCCGTCTAGCACAATTAGCTATAAACTTTCCAGAAATAACTGCGATGACATAACACCTGGCTGGAAAAGCACTCGATCTTGACTTTAAATTTCCCAACAATGAAGAAAAAGAAAATCGTGGAAATTATTCTAATCTAAAAGTAGATGCTATTAATTGACGTTAACCCTTTTATCAAATGTCTTTAAAATGTACAATGTGCAAAGGTGTCAGGTAAGGAAGCTACCAGAAATAGCAATTTGGAGTTCATTAGAGCCTGATTTGCCACATTCTCGGAGTGAGTTTTCAGGTAAATTGGGAAGCCTGGTAGGTTGGTATGCACAGAAATCAGTGCAATCATGGTATCATTTACTTTTATGTAAGCTAATACATATGTGATTGATCTAAGGACCACACATCACGAAAACTTTACCAAGTGTGTACAAATTTTTAAAATTAAAGAAATATCTTGTCATAGTGCAGTCAATACCATTGAAGCTGGGATTTAGTAATATATGTTCAATATAGAGAGAATTCTGGAAATAATTAATTGACTAGGTTTCTTAAACGTTTAATAAACAGGTACAATCCAGAGGATTTTCTTACTTAATTCATGACTGTTTAAAGGAATCTACTGCCATCAAGCCTTCCACAACAGAGAATACAGATTTCTTCCCCTTCCCACCATCATAACCAAGGAAATGTTAAGGACGAGAAATATAAATTTAATGCTACCGTCTAAATGGTTTTCAAGTACTTCTGCCACTTCCAAAATATACTGAGATGACATTTATCTAGAGGACAGATATAAATGTAGGTTGAACACAATGGTTTTCAGAGGTAAAGTGTGGGACAATACAATAAAAAAGAAGCAGTAAGTATAAGCCAAAATATTTTGTGTGGTTGATCAACGGGAAAACACAAAAGAAATGTTCAAATGTAACGTCAGCCTATTTTTTAGAGCATGCTTATAACCTTTGTTGCATTTACATTCTGTTTTATATCTGAAAACTCTTGTTTTGAGATAGCTGTGTGACAGTTGCCTTACTGATGAATATGTCAGATGAAAGAAAACCTGAAGATTCAGTAGAAACTTTTTTTTTATTATAGAGGAATTATATAAATTCTTCAAGTTTGATTTTAAATTCAGTATGTTTGCCCTATAATTCTTCTCAGAACACTGTTCCAAAACTTTCAGCGCTTAGAAAATTTGACAGTTCTAACACATTTATGATCAGTTTATAGCCACTTGGTCCTGTATCAGCATTGTCTTTTTAAATTATTTCCTCCTTCCTTGATGTTTACCTTTTGAACAGCAAATCATATAAACACTTAACCTTTAAGAAGGCTAACGACTTGACTATTTCTTCTCATACGAAGAGTCCTCATCAGTCCTCTTAACCTATTCAGTTTAAGTTAATATTTTTATTCTGAAAGCCTGTAATTGTACATTATGTTCCAAATAAGACCTTGCTAAATTTAAACTTACTATATCTAAACTTTCACAGTGTCCCTCTTTCTATCATGGCAAAATACAGCAACATCTACACTAGAGAAGAGATTCATGCAGTCTAACTTATCAACTTCACAATTTAGTATCTTACCTTCAAAGAAAATCCCAAAGAAATCTAAAAGAGCAGTGTAAGGAAGTGCAGGTTTCTCAGTGGATGGCATCTTCCCTGAACATGCAAAGTTACGTCTTGTAATTTTGTTTTCATCTTAACTCAAAAGCTGTGGGAGATGTTATGAAAAGAAATTATTTCTTTTTGTTTTGAGCTGTCAAAAAGGTATTTGGCTGCAATTTAAAATCTTAACATAATGCGTTCCATGTTTAATTACTCATCATTCATGTTCAAAAACAGCATTCAGTTTCTTGGTTAGTTCTCGAGGTTTTTAGAAGGTTAAGTTCTCAAGTTTTTCTATCACAAGAATATGAAATTAGGAGACCTAGCCTACTACTGCAGATTATCCACTTCTCTCCATACAATAAAAATAGATCTAATAATGTTTGGTTACTCACTTATGACATAGTAGGTAGTTACAAACTTAAGATATGAGGAAGGCCTTTCTAAGTTACCAATTTATTTTATTTTGAACAAAGCACATTTTCATAGGCAGCCCATAGCAGAACACACAATACACATTAAATAATCTATTAGTAATATTTAATATCATGTACCCTCATGAAAGAAGTGTAGAAAGTTTTTAATTCCCTTGTATTTCTTTAACAGTATTATGATTAAAACCAGATCTCTTTCCAAATGGATACTGAAGGCTTATAATATGTTTTTACTAACTCAGCCTTTTTTAGCTTG
The DNA here is from genome assembly GCF_013368605.1 of Nyctibius grandis. NCBI lineage: Eukaryota > Metazoa > Chordata > Aves > Nyctibiiformes > Nyctibiidae > Nyctibius > Nyctibius grandis. The sequence goes on from NC_090659.1 coordinate 32,573,003, forward strand.
ACTTAAAAAACCATACACTTAACAGGAAGGACTAGAGAAAGTGAGAGAATATTGAATTTATTTTTAATGTAGCAGGTTAGAGATATGCAATGTATAAGCACTTTACTTTTTAACATTCTGCTCACAGAAATCTGCCTCTATTATGACCTTGAAAATTTAATTGTGCCGTGAAAATAATTATAAAACTGGAATCTACAAAACTAAAAAATATTTCTGTAGGTTAAGAATTCTATCACCAACATTGACAAATTTAAAACTTTTCAGAATTTTTTAAAAATATTTTTCAATTTCATTTTTTTTCAACTCTGCATTCCTGATAAAGGCTCAGCTAGACACCAGTTGCTATATTATTTCCATTACCTGAGGCTTTCACATATCTTATCTTGATGTCATTTAACATATTTCCAATTGCTTCTAAACACATATCTAAAAAAGTATAAATTGCATGGTGATATCAATGCCAAAATTTCCATACTAAAATTTAAAACAGAGCCACGAAATTGTTTCAAGTTTCCATCCAAGTAAAATTATGTAAAAGAAATAATTAGACTCACATTATTGACCAATGTCCTACATTACGTATCCAGATCTCTACTAGGATATACTCACAGCATAGATGTCACACTCTCTTTTCACTCCTGTATACTTTCTTTCACAGTTGTACCCATTTTATGAGAAATATTTCCTAGAGAAAACTTTTTTACGGCTACTTTTACAAGGCCCACCTACCTCTGTAGTGGGAAAAAAAAAAACAAATCAATACAAAAAAAGTATTATCTTTTCATATATTTGTACAAAGAAAATTTTATCAGTGTGATTTCTCTTATTTATTCTGATACAAGAAGAATAAATCAAAGAAACAGAACTTCTGAAACAAATACTTTCATTAAGTGAAGTAGAATCAGTATGAATCAATTAAATGTACAAATTAGTAACAATATATAATTGTGATATTGAGCTAACACAAAAATTTCTCCATTATCTCTGAGTGAGAGGAATTTAACTAATCTTTTCAAAGAACTGCAAGAATTTGTTACAGAACTGTGGTAGGCCTAACCAAAGCTATGGTTAAGCTATTCTTCAGCTTAATCATATTGTAAAGCAGTGTAATGCAAATGGCTGAATAAGAACAGATTAAAAAGTAAACGTGTCCAAGCACTTTTTGGTTTTGGTTGGGGTTTTTTGTTTGTTTGGGAGTTATAAAGCACCAGAGACATTTATTTTCTGTTTTGTGACTAGGTATACTAAAAAAGATAATCTGAAAGCTAAGGAATGGAAAAACGGAAGATGAAAAAATAAATAAAAAAACAAATGGGGGGAAAAAAATCACAAATCTTGTTTATATTTTCAAAGCAGCAAAAAAGCATTAATGATTGAATAAAAATCATTTTAAAACGCTAAGACAAATAAAAAAAAATCAAGATTTATGTAATCTTTAAGCACAAATATGATTTAAAATTTTAAACATTCTTGTAAAAACTATTTTCAATTAGAACTGTTTATCTCATGAAATATATATGTTTATTGATGTGCCAGCTGGTAGTAAAATTAGGTCTAACCTCATTAAAACTTTACAGTCTTAGGAGACTTTTTCATTTTTCATTAAGTATGAAATCGTAGCTGGCACTAATTTCCTAGTATGTCACAGATTTTATCAGTTTTCCACAGTAAGAGACCTTGAAATAAGACAGCATTTAAATTCATAAAGACTCTAGAACAGAACAGAAATTATATTCTCAGTATCATCCAAAAGCCATTATTCAGAAACATGTTCCTAAAGCCAGCTCCAGAAGAAGGCAGAGAAAATGTTTCAAAAAATCTGAATTTATCATCTATCATGCAGTATTTTTACTACATTATTTTCAAAAGCCCTTTGGACTCCTTTCAAAATTATTAGGTTATATTTGTCCTGTCACAGCGCTCCCATTAATCTAATACAGATACTTTCTTCAATATATCATTCACCAAATATTGGAACAAGATGTCCAAGAAATCCATATAATCACTAATGTTTTACTTAATGCGTTACACCACTGAGACTTGTTAAAGCTGGAGCTTCATTGAGCAACTACTGACATACTATCTCAAAACACTAGTTAAAAGCTATGCCTTTCTGACAGTTGTGAAAGCACTGTAAACAAATTTCTGATGTAGAGTAGTCAGTCACTTTCACCATCCCTACAAGGTTACTCATTCCAAAATATAACATTATTATTAAAAAAAAAAATTAAAAACCCCACAAATATTTATTTGCATCAGAAAATTTACCAGGTTAGCATGTCGCTTACCATTATCATTTAACAGATCTCTCCTTTTCAGGATTTCTGATTTCTAGGGTCAGGCTTTTAAAAACATTTAAGGAAGCATTTTACTTTCTTTAACAACAGACATGACATATTGTGCATATGTATAGCTTTCCCTTTTCTTGTGTGAATAAGTAGTTTATAATCATATTTTAAGATAAACATAAAAAAGTACTTCAATCAAAAAAAAGAAATACAAAACCCCAAGTACTCAGCCTGTGTTAGAATATTAGGCACTGTGAATTAAAATATTTCTGTTGATACTTCCTAGCTTAAAACTAATTGTTTACAATTCTGCCTTCTAAATGCCTCCCACAGAACACAGATTGATCTGTGGACACCTGAGGTTTGTGATAAATATCTAATGAGAATAAATACACCAGGATAAATCACGCTGAGAGGCCATTGTATTTACTTCAGCTTCTGTCAAGATGTGAAACCCAAATGTGGACACAGTACATACATTTCACGCCACAAAAGTGTTATAATATAATGACTTAAATTGTTACTGTGCAATTAATTAAGAAAAACCATTTTGGCGAAGCTATAAGCAACCCCTTCCAAAAAAGGTTTAGCAATGTTGATACGCCATAAGCAATCATCATGTACTGTCTTTGTAGTTCTCCAGAGAGCTTAATTTTTTTTTAATTGGGTAAAACAAGAGTAAACATCTTTCTGAGGTGTTGTATGTGAAAAGAAACTAAACTTTCTCTTTTGAGTGAGCTGATTTAACATCATCAGAAGATATTAACATACTAGTATTTATTATCCAGATGTCAAGGGACTAAACTGAACAATTAAAAAATTATCCTCCCCCAGTTGTAACAAAAGGCATTTATTACTGAAATTTAAAACCTTCTTGTGTTTTTTTTTCTTGGGTTTTGGATTTGTTTTCGTTTGATTTTGTTTGTTTGTTTTTTCTTTTTATTTCTTAATTAGAGTTGTATCAAACAGAACACTCCTTACCTGTAGAAAGAAAGGTCTATCTCTGCTTTGCACCTCAGGGCACTTCAACGGTGCTACACACTCAAGACCTTTATTAACAAGGCTACACAAACACAAATGGTCCACATACAAAATATTTGAATAAACCTCTGTGTTTGTACCTGTGCTTCTGAAAGGTCTGGAGTAAAGCTCTACCTTGGCATGAGGCTTGCCATGCGACCCACAGTTTCACCTGTTTTCTTAGTTTTAATTCTTTCAGATACTGAAAGAACACAAAATAGTTTTTTAAGCGAGTGTCATACAAACCTTATAGGCTATAACTTCATAAAACTAAAAGTGAGACAAGCAATATTTCTCTAATTGGATAGCTAGCTTTGAAATATTAAATAGTGAATCCTGGTTTTGTGAGAATCAATTTCTTCAGGATAAGCATGAACAGGACTTATCTAAGTAAGCCATAAAGAGACCAATATCCATTATTAGGTATAATGTCAAAAATGGTGTAGCTCCTGCTGAATTCAGCTGAAAGATATGCAAGATTCTCTTTATACACTCTTAGGAAAAAAGCTGTCCTTTATCACTTCAGCTGCCTGTGAGAAAAAAAAGTATCTTCTTAACTCTAGCCTGGCACACAAATGCCAAGATCAACTCTTCTCTCAAAGATTATTCAAGTATATCCTTCTAAAAAACATTAAAAATAAATCTTTGACATAACATAGTCCTCTTCAGAACCAGCAAAAGAAATAATTAAAATATGAGATTAAATGAAGTATTTACTCTTACATGCAAGAGAAAGTCTATTGGTATTTTTGACAAGAAAGTGCAAATGGGAGGTGAGTTGAACAAGAACAGGAGCCTCCTACTGTACTTCTTCACATGCATGTGATTACTGCACAGGTATGTTTGGCAAAAAAAGATTTTGCAGTTTGAATTTCAGTTCTGGCTGTTCAAATGTCCCTAGAATCTTTTTGACAGATTCAGTTTCCATTGCTCAGGGTAGAGGTTATGCCATTATTTCTTTTTTTTCCCATCGTTTTTATTATCTAAATTAATTATATTAAACCCAGATGGTGGTATTCGTGGCACCCCCACCTTTAACTGCCCAACTGGACTGACCCGTAAAGAGTAAAAGTGAGCTCTGGGAGCTGCCAGTGATGATGAAGAGTTGACAAAAGGAGATGAAGATGGTCATGGCAAATTTCTGTAGATGCAGAGACTAACTTTCTTACACGACAAAGGTGGTACATTTATTTTTTAAGTGGTGGACATAATTATGTGTATGCTTGTTAATTTACTTTTATTTTATTTCATTGATATGGATAAAAATGGCTTGATGATGTACAAAAATTACACTTATTAACTATCCTTCTATTGACCTACTACATTCTCACTGGGTGAGATTCATTCTACCCATTAACTGGAACACGTGAGTATGACCTATCATATATTTTAGCTGCTCAGAACAGATTGTGAAAAGCAGATCCAAAAATCATACTACAGGTGTAAAGTGGAGATGTATAAGAAAGATGACTATACATCCATTACGAAGTAATAACCCAGCAATTGTTAAAGACCAGTTCGTATCCAAGTGAATTCAGTGGGAACTTCTTAACTGATTTCAGTTTGGAGTGAGTTTTAAAACCAGATATTTAAAGATTGGTCATGCTTTCAGTTTGGGGATAACAACAATAAAGGAAATATTCAATTTTATTTTAAATTGTGCAATGATTTCTGTTGAAAATTGGCAGCTGACGGCATTCCAGAAAATGACTGCTAATTTATGTGCCAAAATAGGAGCATTTAGCTGCTGAGAGACTTGATAAATCTATCTCTAAATGCCTATTTGCTAAATCAAGTACATATTTATAATTGTGTAAGGTTATATTATGTTTTCCCAGCATGAAACTAGAAATGAGATGATTTTCTGCATAGAAACATCCACTGGATTTAATCTGATCCCTTGCTTAATGCTATATTGCTCACAACACTCTAATGATAAGATCCAGCCTGAAGTTACACAGATCTTGTTTTCCTATCAAAATAGCCAAGGAACACTTTATTATAACAATCAAAGATATTATTTAATGAGGCAAGATTTAATTTAGAGTTTAGACTTAAGGAATAATGTTAATAGTACTAGTTTACTGTCCTTAATGATACCCAATACTAATAACCAAGAATACATCAAAAGACATTAGAATACATTCACCATACACGTTACAGTAAAATTTATCTGGAGGCTTCAAAACTAAGATTTCATTAGCTAACAAATACAAATAAAGGCACTTCAGTTACTTCGGAAATATAAACAGTGACAGAAAACATGTAATGTACTGGATTAGAGTCCCTAAGCTTAAAACAGTTTTTTTCTTATTACTTCTTCTAGTAAGCATCTGCAGAATAAATTGAAGTTACCAGGATAAACATACAAAACCCAATTCATTTTTCATGCATGTAATATTTTTGTATCAAATTACAGTGGTAATCATGAATGTTAAAATTCTAATTAAATTAAGTTAGTTTTTACAAACTAAATAAGTTTAAGTTGACAAACAATAATACCCAAATATTTCATATCTTACAGCTGGATATGAGATAGTATTCTGCTGGATTTCTCTAATCATATTTTTAAGTGACATCTGGTTTAAACACTAGTTGCTAAAGGAACCTTAAGATGAACTTTTCAACAAGTTGATACTGAATTATTTTCATTTGTAGTTAACTTAGAATATTTTTTTTTTATTTTTATTTTTATGTTCCTGGTTTAACTATGGTCCTTGAAAGCTACTTGCACCTAAGACCAGAGTTGCATCAAATTCCTTTCACCTCAGATCATTCTTTACCTATAAGAATGGAATTAATATCAAATATGAAATGGTGGGCTTATGGTAAAGCCAAAGTTGCTATGGAATTATTTCAAAGAAGTCAGGGATAACAGCTCTACAGTCGTCTTCCCTGAAAACTATTTTTTATTACCAAGCTTGACTACAGCAATAGTTTCCTTAAGTGTCAGAAAACACAGATGATGTAGTAGAGTGGCTTGATATAAACAAGTTACCTTGCCTTTCTGCATTGAATTTGCTGAGTTTCCAGAATTTTAGTTCCTTTGTGAGAGCTATAAACAAATGGTCTCCGGTTATCCTACGATTTCACCTGTTTGCATAACTAAAGGTGCAGTCAAGTTTGATAATCATGACTGGGAGTTGGTCAATTTATATCAGTTCTTGCAATATCTGTGATCACAGAGAACTAAAAAAGCCCTGCACGTTGTTCCCTCTCTCTCTTTTCAAATGGATCTCTGATTGGCCCATTAATTTTACTCAGGATTGTAAGATCACAACTCATATTGTACAACACAGAACCAGCAGTTCATAATTTCACTATCAAACATATAACACCTTTGATAAATACAAACACAAACAAACATTCAAGCAGAAGAAATGCACAACTTATTAAAGAAGAAAATGCAAGAGAATGCAAAGAGAATGCTGCTTGTGCATACAAACACATTTCACCCTTCTACTGATGATTTATGGGGTCACTCTTCTACAAACTTGATGGCACAAACCAGCTTGATAATAATCTGTTGAATTTCTAGGTTAAGACATGGCTTTAAAAGAAATGGATAAACAGTAGTGAACTTATCTCTGTTTTGAGTATTTCCGTGAATTTATGCAAATAGTTTAAGTAAGAAGAGTACAGCAAAATTTCATTCAATTAAATTAATAATTTTAGACTGATGAAGATTTACTTTTCATAAATACTTCAGAACTCATAAGAGATATTTGGATTTCACTACAGTATCAGCTCTTGGCATTGCAGCAAATATAATGGCGACTGCTAAAGTCAGTGCATGACATGAGGCAATTGTTTTCAGTTATTTCAGGGACAGCCTAAAACTGACTATTGTTACTTAGGATAGAATTTCAGTAGGACTTTTCTTTGAAGTGTTTAAACTTAAGGTCATTACAATGTTTCTCAGGCAAATTCATTTTATTCATGTACAATTTCAGACAAATTTTAGATTTTTTTTTTTGTTTTGACTTATTATTTTCTCTACAACATAACACAGTGTATTTTTATAAGTTCTATGTCCTTTTTTTTTTCTCTTGGGAATACTTGTCCTACTTCTAACAGACTCTGTTCCTGATTTTCCTCCTCTTTTCATTATCTATACTAACTTTGCAGGATTTTGTATGTTCTGATTAGGTGTTATTTGCAGTACCAAGTTTTTGCTTAAAAGATCTTTCTCTTTCTAGTCTCCATAATCCTAGAAAGCCACTGAAAGGTATCCTACAAACATAGTGTTGAGTATTTGACCTTCTCATCTTACATAGACCAGTCTCAAAAATCTTAACTAGCAGAGTCTCTATTTCTTGTCCTTGATTACCAATTTCCTGCATTTTATGCCTTCCAAGTTTTTCTTAAACCAACATTTCAAAAGATACAACTTTCGATTTGACAGCCTATGAAAATCTCTCAAATTTCTAATTTCTCAGATAATATTCTCTTAATTAAGTTGACCTAATTATGACAAAAATTAAACAGAAAATACTTCACTTTTTGAAGTGTCTTTAAGGCACTTTAGCACTGAGCTGGTATTTAACTAAGGCATTACTTATGAATTCAGGTATTTAAGCCCACCCTAACAGCTCAGGATGTTTTAGGAGCTTAACACCTAGGCACAAGCTAGTTAATTCTCCTGGTATTAATCCTTTTATGAAAGCCCTTTAGCTAACATTGTTTCAGGTTAAGGTTTTAAGGAATATATTTTGATTTAAATTAAAAGAGTTCTTGAGTATTTAAAGTAGTTTATCTGTTATTTTTCAGTTTTGGGAATTCCAAACTTGAGTCTCTTTTAATAACAGTTACTATAAGTTGCAGAAAAGGCTTGATACATAGTTCAAATGATTTACACTTCAAGTTCTATCAATGTTAAAGTTAAATAAAAGAAAAATAAATTTTCCCTGCCTCCCTCTGTGATTAACCTGATCTTCACCCACAAATGCAAAGCCTGTTGATGTAGGACAATGCCGCCTACACCTGTGGAATCACAGAAAAACCTTTCAGCAGCACTGCACAGGGACAGCCTGCAAATACAGAACCTTGTTAACAACGCTAACAGAAATTTGATGATTCATGAGCTGAAAGAAAATTCTTCTTACCATCCCTGAGCTGAGCTAGATCTATAGAGTTGATTAAGTAACAACTAATAGTAACATTTTATTTCTTACTCAAAGAAATGAGATGTGATAGATAACTTAGTAGGAGCAGATCTGATACTGTTTATTAGGTTCCGTACTGAGTATCAGCTTAAATTAACACTCAATTAAGCTGTTTTAACTCAGCCAAGTCCTTGAAACAGTTTAAGTCCTTAAAATCGTGTACAATTTGCTTTAAAAGTTTAATGAGTTGTAAGGTAGTGACTAAACTCCTAAAATGTGTCTGTTGACGTATCGCACTTTTCTTTTAAATAAGTCTTACAAATATAGAATCATCATTTATCTACTCATTTAACTGACTAAGCTAGTTTTACTTTTTTCCCTGTTTATTTCTGATGGCCTGCATAACTAATTTGCTGATGAGAAAGCCAGCTGGAACCTCTTATGTTTTATGAATGGCAAGGCAAAATTCTGACCTCAGTTTAAACTGTGCAGGATCACCAACACCAACAAGAAAAGTGGGAAGATAATTTAAAGACAAGTGTTCTGCAATTGAAACAGCGTAGATAATTTGGCTTGGTTATCTATTTCTGTCACAGCATTTCGTAGTTTTCCATGCAAAAGGAGAAATCTCACAATTTATTTTGAATTATGTCCCTCCAAAAAAAACACAACCCAGAAGAAAAGTGAAGCTCTTGGAGGAGAACACAAACAAGTTTGAACAAAAAACAGTTTTCTGCATCTATAGATAGTCATTACACACGATACCAGCAGTTTTAGGTTTGTACAATGAAATGCATTGCAAAACAAGTCAGAACACAGCAGGATTTTTTCTTGGTTTCTCTGCAGGGAAAACAGTTTAAAAACTATAATATCAAGTGCAAATTCAAACAGCTTTGAGCTGAAAGTCAATGACATGCAGCAAATATGCAATCCCAGAAATGCCAAATTAGGAAACACTTTCAGATGAGAGCCACTTGTGAGCAAGAAATGCTGCCTTAGTAGCTTAAAAAAGTACAGCTTGTATTCAAAATCATTAGCTGCTTCTGAGGACCTAATAAAGGTTGGGACCACAGGACTGAAAGATATACTTCAAAATACCCATGCATAAAAAGACTGAACAAAATTTCTTCAATATTCTTTTTTTTTTCCCTTGAAAACTCAGAATTTTCTGATTTATTTTCTTCTTTCTAAATTTTCCACTTATAAACCTCAGGTGTACCTTGTATATTGCTCACATGTCAATACCTGGAGAAGACTATGAAACTTATGCTCATTAAAGAAAAATTTGTGCTGTTTCTCTCTGTCCTCCTCTCCTGCTGTTTTCTTAGTTTACTGAAAACCTTCCACACAACTGTGGAAAGAGAGGACTGGGGAGCTAAGTGCAGGAATGCACACAATTATTCTAGTCCCATTAAGAAATTTCAGTGAAAGCCACAGCTTGCATCAACTCCATTCATAGCTGAAGAAATACAACAGTCAAGTCATTAAAAACAGTGTTTCACTGAAACTGTAGGACTGAGAGCGACCAGTCATATCTATAACCTGTCACATTTGTCAGTCTCCTGAAGAGCCATAAGGCCTTCCTACAAGCATCACGCTCAGTAGAGCTCTGTAGGAAATAGTAGGAGGGTTTCTTAACCATTCGTTGTCACACTTTAGGCAATGGCTAGGAGGCTTTACTAATTTTCTGAGCTGAGGCTACGAAAAATTAGACATGGGCTGAGGGTTCACAGTATGAACCAGTAAAGTATCAGCAACTTTTAATAAAGACTTGCAGTGGTGAGGGTTTTAAGTTACAGAATTTAGACAAGTTCTTGAGCTTTAAATAAATTTTTCATGTAATTTTGAGTTAGAACATGAAACTGAGTGTATCCAATGTCTTACAGAACTTACCCACCTGCAGCAAATTCCAAATTTATAAGATTTCCCCAATTGTGAACAAATTCTTACTGAATATGCTGTATAGCTGAATACCACGTTCTCTGAAGGAAATTAAGAATTTTAAAGGGATATTTTTGCAGAAGCATAAATAGAAGGGAAGATAAAAGATTGCATTGGAAGAGTCCAATAAAAATAAATCTAGTTTATCATTTGGGTAATCCCTTTATTTTGTAGGATGATCATGGGAGAGAAGAAAATATCCTCAGGACTTTACTAACATCCAGAATGCTGCTTCAGTTCACTTTACTAATTAACAGTCCTGTTGACAAATCGCTAATATACAAAAATACCCATGTCTTATTAACCCAGTAAGAAATTCCAGCCAGAGATATAATTTTATCATATGAAAACTGTGTTCCTTGAAAAATGAGAGTTGGGAGAGTTGTGAAAGTAAATTATGCTATTTGTAAAGACTACAAGAAATGACTGGCACTGTTAGGAATTGTATAGACTTGTAACTATTACCTAGCATTTTAACTACCAACTTTACATGATAAAAGTGTCTAACAAGAAGATGCTTATGATTCACACATTTGCACTAAGTATTTAACCTCTGTAAGCATAGTAAACCTAATAGTAAAATGATTAGCCTACTGAGGACAAAGACCTACAGTCACACTAAATGTTACATCTTCACTCTCTTATCATGGCATGCTTCCTCTCCCAAGATATCTTTTTTTTAAAAAGAATAACTCAGAGGAATAATGCTTCAATAAAGGGTTTAATTTTCAAGTCTTATTCCATACTCTGTGATGGTTAAAACATCTTCAGGGAGATTAAAGGAGATTTACAAACCCTTTTTACACATGAGAACCAAGACACAATATAGCCTTTGCTTTACTTGCCATGAGGATGAAGTAATTGAGATTTTTGAGGTATTTGGATCCTTTGGCTACATAAACTGTACAAACTCATAGTTAAACTGCTGCAGTAGACAGCTTTCTACCTCTGCCAGTGGATGCTATCCTGTGATCACACATTCCCCCATGACATTTTAGAGGGGAAATCAAGCAGGTTAATCAAATGAACCTTGTAATGTTTCTTTTTTTTGACAGTTTCTAGTGTCCAGGCTCATGTGAACAATTCTGAAAGCTTCTTGCTTCTTATGTAGTATGATTTTCTACTTAGTTTCCATGCAAAATCCTCAGGATCTCATGATGTGGCTTGATAAAAATGCATCTCATATCTTCTATATTGCTCTCTCTCTCTTTTATAATCTGCGTCCTAAATACTTTTTCAGTTACTGTGTTCTAGCAATAACTGTCACAGTGTTATTCAAAAGCAATTTATTAAAGTGACAAAGAAAACCTACAACGAGAAAAATTGGGTTTAGGTGTCTGAAAGGCAAACACTTACAAAAATAGGTACAGCACATGGTATTCTGTTTTTTCCTTAATTTTGGGAACCGGAAGAGTTCCTGTGAGACAAAAATGAGCTTGAGAGCTTCCATCCAGAACACGCCCAGTACATATTTTCCTTTACTTTTTCCCTAAGTGCCTTTTGGTATATGTATGCCTTTTTTCATTGTTGGAAACCTTGAATAGCTTTCCCCCTCCCAGCTTTGGTGAGTTTTATCAAACATTGTGTATATTTCCAATTTTTATTTAGCTTTCCCCCCTCCTACCTGTGGTGAGTTTTATCAAACATTGTATATATTTCCCATTATCATTTAAACATATCTCAGAAACATGTTGACAGAATTTTCTGGTCTGTCTTTCAGGTCATATAAGCAAGTATTGGAAAAAAAGTATTCTGGCATATTAAAAGGAATTTGAGATGCTTCCTGTAAATAAAATCATTATCTTAATTATGAACACCTTTTTTTTTTTATAGAGATTTGCATTCCTTTTCCAAGTTATCACTTGTATTTAAGAGGAACTGAGGTAGCATGCATTAAATTTTAGGCCAGACTAACAAAACAAAAAGGAACAGAGATGTTAACAAAAATTAAGTGCATTATTAAGTGTAAGAAAAATAAAATAGCCATTTTCTAAAACTCAGCTCTTTCTCTCTATTTACCTATTCACCTTCACCTTCTTGCTCACCTCTTCCCCTTCCAGTCATTTATGAGCCTTCCCCCAAAACAGAGAAGTTTTACCTGGCATCTTAAACTGTGTTTACGGTGAGATAAGATGCAGAACAGAGAGAAGACAAACTGCAAATGTTGGACATTTTTTTTTTTTAAAGTCTATAAAATGCTTGCAGCAATTACTTTTAAAAGGGTTGACTGCTTTTATTTTCTTTTTAAGTAAACTAGCGAGGGTAATGCCAGGACTTACAGTATTCTTTGAACAGACAGGTGTGCAATAAGGGACTGGAAAGGGTGGAGAAGATTTGGGGACCACCACGAGGAGGCTGGTGAAGGAGGAGGAAACTGCAGCCACCACACACCTCTTGGTGCTCCAGCCCACCACCTGCTCCAGTGGAAACTGAAAAAGTTTCTCTTCCCACCAGTCACTTTGCCTGCTAATAAGATCCCACCAGATACCTGTCAGTATAGAGCATCCTCTTACTGTTAGTACTCACATTCACCTACCTGAGCTTCTGCTGGAGCTCACCTGCATGAGTCTCTAAAAAACACGTTCATTTTCTATTTGGAAAGAGCTGTGTGTGTCTATTTCCTTTCCCCCACCATATTTGAAGGCAGCTGTTATAGCCAACACACACAATATTCTCATGGATTCCCAAACCACCACAAACGCCAGAGAAAAAAATGGCTTTTTACAATACAGAGCAATCCTGTATAGTGTGTTATTTCTGGTCTGAGAAAACACTGGGGACTGCAGAAAAACAATAGAGCACATTTCAAGTTGCATTTAAAAAATCCCACATATTGAATGAATTAACCCTTAATCATGTTCTATATTGCTCATCTGTTTATGTGGCAATGAGGCATTAAAAAAATGGGGAAATGGACCAATGCTGACCTACTAAAGAAAACGTAATTGTATTATCTAAAAGTCAGGTGTAGAAAAGTTCTAAAATCAGAGATTAAAACTGAATTGTATGAAGGAGAATTTGAAAAGGGCATCTATGTTTTTGTACATTTTTTTGTTTTATAGACAAAATAGTTACTAAACATCTTCAGTTAAGCTGATTTCAAATATTTTTCACCTAATTCAGGCCTGAGCTTTAAGCTATATCTACTCTGACCAAATTCCAAAGCAACATAGTCTTCCTCTGCATACAAAAGACATGCAAAAAAAACCCTGCAGGTTAGGTATTACTTGATATTAGCAATGTTATTTTCTATTTCTAGGTTAACAATGCCTTCAGAAAACTAGCTAATAAAGAAACATCCAGAGCTCTTTTTTCCAGTCCATTAAATCATCACCTTATGATTTTATGGGTGATAAATAAGAAGTTTTATTTTAGACACACTGTCAGGAAGACGTTTATTTATAAATTTGTATTTATATATGCATTCATTGAATAGTAAATTCTAAAATGATGGTACATGATGCCCATAATTTAATGAGATGACCTTGTGTTTATGCTCTCTGAAGGGACAAAAGGTGGAAGCTTGCAATTTAAGCCTGGAAACCTACAACCACTCTTTTATAAACCATGGTTCCAATAGAGTTCCCACTTAACTTATTATAAAGTCCTCCACGCTTTGAAAATCATAGAATTTTCTACACATGTATTACTTCCTCACACCTTGTTTGTGAACTGTATGCTTTGGAAGAGAGGAAAATAATTTGTTCTCTATTCTGTCCTCTCCACTATTATGAGGCATGAGGAAAGATCACCTTTGTTTTTGTCCTTATATAGGGACATCACAATACCCATTTTGGAGAGTTTTCAGCAACAACAACAAAAAAATTTATCATTACTGTAGACAAGACAAATAAGCAGTTTAAGGCACTAGAGGCATCCTTGATCCTCATGCTCTTCCTCCAGAAAGCTCCAACCAGCTAATATTTTTCCAGTACCACCTTGGTTACACCTTATAAACTCAACACAAACATAATGCTTAAGGGAATTGTTTATTTATTTAGGGGTTTTATTTATCTTTGGCATGGGTAGTGTACATATTCAATTCAACAACAGCAATCTGCATTCAACATGGTTAAAGAAAGGAAAGAAATCAATTTCTGTCTCATAAGAAGATCAAATCCTTTCATTGGGTTATGTGATAAAATGAAGGACAGAGGCACATGGGCAAGGGGGGACCCTGCCCTGGCGTCTACCCACGATATCACAGATGATCAGCCCCATGGGTGGGGTGGACACCCATCGCTGTCAGTCAAGGGAAAGGCTCTCAGGCACCTTTGGGACTGAGGGTGGTTTGGGGAGGAACAAGGGTGTGAAAATAGAGGGATAACGAGGTAAAAGGAGATGGTATCATGTAAGCAGGGGCTGGTCACTGTGCTTGTCAGGCCATGCCCTGTGCCTGATCTACATTGTCTTCTTACTAAACTCCATTTATAGCTATTTTCCTGTATGAAGGGCTCTCTACCTGTGTGCACATGGGTGTGGGGGTGTCTGAGTGGCAGCAACTGGAGTGGGATCAGGGCTTACAGGGGCCATGTACCTGCAGGCCACCCCTGGAGCATGTGAGGGTGTGTGGGTCAGTGCACATCAATAGTGAGCATTAAGTTGAACTGGCTGATGAGTTGGGTAAGTGGCCTGGGATCGAGGGATCAAAGAGGCCATAAGTCTGGGTTAAGAGGTGGAAAGATCAGAGTCTGAGAGATGGCTACTGGAGGGGCCAGAGTCTCTGTGCCAGCTGCTGGAGAGACCTGAGAAAGAAAAGTGTGTGTGTGTCTGTACATGCATGTGCACATGCACACATGTGAGGCAACTTGGGTTGAGAAGACTCAGGGCCCTCATGTTGAACCTCATACAGTTGCCCTCGGCCCATCGATCCAGCCTGTCCAGATCCCTCTGTAGATCAACACTCCTGCCCAACTTGGTGTCATCTGCAAACTTACTGAGGGTGCACTCAATCTCCTCGTCCAGATCATTGATAAAGATATTGAACAGAACTGGCCCCAGCACTGAGCCCTGGGGAACACCACTTGTGACTGGCTGCCAACTGGATTTACCTCCATTCACCACAAGTCTTTGGGCCTGGCCATCGAGCCAGTTTTTAACCCAGCGAAGAGTACGCCTGTCCAAGCCATGAACAGCCAGTTTCTCCAGGAGAATGCTGTGGGAAACTGTGTCAAAGGCTTTACTAAAGTCTAGGTAGACGACGCTCACAGCCTTTCCCTTGTGCACTAAGCAGGTCACCTTGTCATAGAAGGAGATCAGGTTAGTCAAGCAGGACTTGCCTTTCATAAACCCATGCTGACCAGGCCTAATCTCCTGGTTGTCCTATACATGCCACGTGATGTCACTCAAGAAGATCTGTTCCATAACCTGCCCTGGCACTGAGGTCAGACTGACAGGCCTCTAGTTTCCCGGATCCTCCTTACAGCCCTTCTTGTAGATGGGCATCACATTTGCTAACTTACTGTCAACTGGGACCTCCTCAGTTAGCCAGGACTGCTGATAAATGATGGAAAGTGGCTTGGTGAGCACTTCTGCCAGCTCCCTCAGTACTCCTGGGTAGATCCCGTCCGGTCCCATAGACCTGTGTGTGTCTAAGTGGTGTAGCAGGTCGCAGAGAACAACTGGTCTTGCCATTAAAGACTGAGGCAAAGAAGGTATTAAGTACCTCAGCCTTTTCCCCATCCTTTGTCACTATGTTTCCCCCCTGCATCCAATAAAGGATGGAGATTCTCCTTGGTCCTCCTTTTGTTGCTAATGTACTTATTTATAATTAAATATATTATTTTATATATATAGTTTTTCTAATCTTCAGATATTTCACTAGATCATGTATTACAAAGAGGAATGAAGATGAATAAGGTCAGTAAGACACCACACCAATCTTAACTAAAACATCTTAAAATAAAGCACAGATGGCCTTCCAGAACACAGGCCACACAATTTTCTCTCACAATTTTTATTTGTGAAAAAAACCTCAAAGCTCATGAACAAGCATAGAAGATTCTCTTTTCAAAGTACCCAGGTACCAATTATAAATTCATTTTTCCTTCAAAATCACACTGTCTCAGGAAAGAATGCTAATAACTACATAACAGGCACCTTACCTTACAAGGTAAATTTTATCTTACTGCTGTTTCACAACTTCCATAACCTAACTTTCTCACTTGCAACACAGTCGTCCAAAACAAACAAAAAATCATTCCTTGCTTTTAAAAAGCCATAACATAACAAAAACCTCCTACTCTCCAAGCAATTTAGACATTTTATCTGTTCTGGCAACTCTTCCATTGCTCCTGAGCTGTTCTTTACCTGGAAAATGATCCAGAATGGAGGACAGAAATGTTGTGAAATTAAAGTCTTTTATGAGAAAGGACTGTGCTAATTACAATCACAGCTAGGTCCAGTAAATGCAGCAGTAGCCCTGATTGCACACACATAGACACACTCAGTAAGATTGCGGGTAATTATGTGGAAAAATTAATAGTAAGCTTATTAAGGGCTAAATATACATTTTTAGATTTATAACATCAATGTTTACCCTTCTACCTCTGGTTAGTAAGTAGGCAGCATGTACTCTCTTTTAATAATTACCTCTTTTTGCCTTTTTCTTTTCTGTTTGTTCACGTCAATTTGTTACATCCATCTAACGACAAGCCAATGCATTGAATCTCAGATCACAAAATCACAACAACATGAAATTGGTCCCAGCAGGAATAAAACATTTGAACTGCCTTATAGATGGTCAGTCAGACTCATATTAAAAGTTTCTGTGCTAGGGAGGAGGGCAACAATCTGAGGAGGGTGAGAACCTCCAAGGGACCTGAACAAAGATTTAAATTAATAAGAAGTTAGTACTCCCTTCAGCTCCTGTCTCTCTACTCTTGAGAAATAAAAATGTGAGAATCCATTGCAACGTGAGGAAAGGAGAATACATAGAATCATAGAATCATAGAATCATCCTGGTTGAAAAGGACCTTCAAGATCATCAAGTCCAACCGTTAACTGCCAAGTTCACCACTAAACCATGTCCCTGAGTACCGCATCTACTTGTTTCTTAAATACCTCTAGGGATGGTGACTCAACCACTTCCATGGGCAGCCTGCTCCAATGTTTGGTAACCCTTTCAGTGCAGAAATTTTTCCTGATATCCAATCTAAACCTCCCCTAGCACAACTTGAGGCCATTTCATCTCATCCTATTATTTGTTACTTGGGAGAAGAGACCAACATCTGCCTCGCTACAACCTCCTTTCAGGTAGTTGTAGAGAGCATTAAGGTCTCCCCCCAGCCTCCTTTTCTCCAGACTAAACAACCCCAGTTCCCTCAGTCGCTCCTCATAAGACTTGTGCTCTAGACCCTTCACCAGTTTCGCTGCCCTTCTTTGGACTCACTCCAGCACCTCGATGTCTTCCTTGTAGTGAGGGGCCCAAAACTGAACACGCAATATTCGAGGTGCAGCCTCACCAGTGCCGAGTACAGGGGGATGATCACTTGCCTAGTCCTGATGGCCACACTATTTCTGATACAAGCCAGAATGCTGTACATGGTCTCCTTCCCTTCGCCAAAGACTGTCCAGTATCTCCAGGTCTTCAAAGTTCTTATTAGACCAAATCAGATAAGAACAGGAATCTCTTCCTCTTCTGGACAGCTCTCTTGTTCATTATTAGCAACAGCACAAACTAATTTTCCCCCTTATTCACTCCCCCCCCCCCAAGTGGCTTTCACATGCTGATTATATATTTTCCATTATTTATTCTTCCCCCCCTTGTGGGAAGAATAATGGGATATGAGATATTTGCAATGGGATAACCTTACAATGGAACATGTAAATATTCATTAATGATAAGCAGAACTTGGGTCTGACAAAAACATAAGCACCTGATATGCAGCACAGAGAGTTTAAAAGTGAAGCTGTTTTCACTGTGAATTCATTCAAAAGGGCAAAGGGATGATGAAACCAGCTGAATATTGAGTACATTTTAGACTCCTCCTCTTATTAAAACAATTACATATAATATAATGGTAGCACTCAAATCACAAATCCCTTTTAAATAAAATGGCATACTACCACAGCAATTTAAAGCAGACAGTTGTTTTACATATCTCTTGAGATCTCTAATGTTTTAACTGTGTTTGTGTTGAGCAGATACTGTGAACTGCCTGCTTTGAACTTTTTCTGTTTTACAGTATGTCGTGCTACAACAACGCTACCCTAGTAATCTTTATTTACTTTAAAAGCAAAGGTCTTTAGACTGTATTTAAGATCAATAAAATTCCACATCCTTACAAATTTTTTTTTAAAAAATCTTGCTTATAAAACATTTGAGGAGTATTTTTTTGCAGAGCTTTCCATACATGTAAGTTCTTGGTACTCATAAAGGGATTATCTAGTAACCACAAAGCAAGAGCTATTGTTTTTATTTACTTAGTTTAAGAAGGACCTGCTTAATGAAAGCCAAGAAGAGATTCACACTGCTATAAGGGCAAAAAACATAGCAGAGCTCTGAGCAGAGAATGTGAGGTGTTCTTGTTTCATCACACCAGAGCTAATTCTCAGTGTGAAACCTGCAACAGCAATGGTTCTTGAACAACTGCCTAGATATCACAGAATCATAGAATCACAGAATCAATCAGGTTGGAAGAGACCTCTGGGATCATTGAGTCCAACCATTGCCCTGACACCACCATGTCAACTAGACCCTTAAACACATCACAGAATCACAGAATGTTAGGGATTGGAAGGGACCTCGAAAGATCATCTAGTCCAATCCCCCTGCCGGAGCAGGATTGCCTAGATCATATCACACAGGAACGCGTCCAGGCGGGTTTTGAATGTCTCCAGAGAAGGAGACTCCACAACCTCTCTGGGCAGCCTGTTCCAGTGTTCAGTCACCCTCACCGTAAAGAAGTTTTTCCTCATATTTATGTGGAACCTCCTGTGTTCCAGCTTGCACCTATTGCCCCTTGTCCTGTCAAGGGATGTCACTCAGAAGAGCCTGGCTCCATCTTCATGACACTTGCCCTTTACATATTTATAAACATTAATGAGGTCACCCCTCAGTCTCCTCTTCTCTAAGCTAAAGAGACCCAGCTCCCTCAGCCTCTCCTCATAAGGGAGATGTTCCACTCACTTAATCATCTTCGTGGCTCTGCGCTGGACTCTCTCTAGCAGTTCCCTGTCCTTCTTGAACTGAGGGGCCCAGAACTGGACACAATATTCCAGATGCGGCCTCACCAGGGCAGAGTAGAGGGGGAGGAGAACCTCTCGTGACCTGCTAACCACACCCCTTCTAATACACCCCAGGATGCCATTGGCTTTCTTGGCCACAAGGGCACACATCCAGAGATGGTGACTCCACCACCTCCCTGGGCAGCCCGTTCCAATGTCTAATGACCCTTTCTGAAAAGAAATGCTTCCTAATGTCCAACCTGAACCTCCCCTGGCGAAGCTTGAGGCTATGTCCTCTAGTCCTATCGCTAGCTGCCCGGGAGAAGAGGCCAACTCCCACTTCACTACAACCTCTCTGCAGGTAGTTGTAGACTGCAATAAGGTCACCTCTGAGCCTCCTCTTCTCCAGGCTAAACAACCCCAGCTCCCTCAGCCATTCCTCATAGGTCAGACCCTCCAGACCCTTCACCAGCTTGGTCGCCCTCCTCTGGACTCGCTCCAACACCTCAACATCTTTCTTGAAGTGCGGGGCCCAGAACTGGACACAGTATTCAAGGTGCGGCCTCACCAGTGCCGAGTACAGAGGGAACATCACTTCCCTAGACCAGCTGGCTATATTATTCCTAACAGAGGCCAGGATGCCATTGGCCTTCTTGGCCGCCTGGGCACACTGCTGGCTCATGTTTAGCCGGCTGTCGATCAGCACGCCCAGGTCTCTTTCCGCCGGGCCGCTTTCTAACCACTCTTCCCCCAGCCTGTAGCACTGCATGGGGTTGTTGTGGCTGAAGTGTAGGACCCGTCACGTGGCCTTGTTGAACCTCATGCCATTGGTCTCGGCCCATCTATCTAACCTCTCCAGATCCCTCTGTAGGGCCTTCCTACCCTCCAGCAGATCGACACTCCCACCCAGCTTGGTGTCATCTGCAAATTTACTGAGGGTGCATTCAATCCCTACGTCTAGATCATCTATAAAGATATTGAACAGCACCGGCCCCAGAATTGAGCCCTGGGGAACACTGCTAGTGAACGGCCACCAGCTGGACTTTGCCCCATTCACCACCACTCTCTGGGCTCAGCCATCCAGCCAGTTTTTAACCCATTGAAGAGTCCACCCATCCAAGCCCCGGGCAGCCAGTTTGTCTAGGAGGATGCTGTGGGAGACAGTGTCGAATGCCTTACTGAAGTCTAGATAGACTACATCCACAGCCCTGCCCTCATCTACTAAGCGGGTCACTTGGTCATAGAAGGAGATCAGGTTGGTCAAGCAGGACATGCCTTTCATGAATCCATGTTGGTTGGCCCCGATGCCCCGATTGTCCTGCTTCTGCCGTGTAATGGCACTCAGGATGATCTGTTCCATCACCTTGCCTGGCACTGAGGTCAGGCTGACAGGCCTATAGTTCCCTGAATCATCCTTCCGACCCTTCTTGTAGATGGGCATTACGTTTGCTAATTTCCAGTCAGCTGGAACTTCTCCAGTTAACCAGGACTGCCGGTAGATAATAGAGAGTGGTTTGGCAAGTTCATTTGCCAGTTCCTTCATTACTCTGGGGTGAATCCCATCCAGGCCCATAGCCTTGTGGGTGTCCAACTGGCACAGCAGGTCACTAACCGTCTCCTCCTAGATTATGGGGGCTTCACACAGCCCCCTGTCCCTAACTTCAGGCTCTGGGGACTGAGTCTCCTGAGGACAACCGGTCTTGACATTAAAGACCGAGGCAAAGAAGGCATTGGGCACCTCTGCCTTTTCCTCATCCCCTGACACTACACTACCCTTCTCATTCAGCAAGTGGTGGAGGCTCTCCTTGACCCTCCTTTTGCTGTTAATGTATTTGTAGAAACTTTTTTTGTTATCTTTGACCATAGCAGGCAAATCAAGCTCTAATTGAGCTTTGGCCCTTCTAATCTTCTCCCTACATGACCTGGCAACATCCCTATAGACCTCCCAAGTTACCTGACCCTTCTTCCAGAGCAAATAGGCTCTCTTTCTTTCCTGAAGTTCTAGACTCAGTTCTCTGTTTAACCAGGCCGGTCTTTTTCCCCGACAGCTTGTCTTCCTACACAAAAAAAAATTTATAATGGTTCAGACCAAGTTAACTCCAGGAAAGCAGAAACAATTAATTGTCTGCCATGAGAGTTTCTATCTTTCTGAATTATTTTTTTTCATCTAGAAATAAAACATATAAGAAGTAGCAGTAAGAGCAATCACAATATTTTATCAGTTCTAGGAGGCACAATTTCCAATGTATCTCACTTAAGTCATTCTTATAGAGAAGAGTTTTTACCCTTTTCCCCCATAAAATACTACATATCAGTTTTTCTCTCTTCAATCTTTCCAACTTTTTGACAGCAAAGAATGCTTAAAAATGTAGTGCTTTTATTCTCTACCAGCTCTATTAGTCTGTTTCTTTGCAAAGTACTATCACTCAGACTTTGTATAAATCAGAAAAAAAATTATTCTGTCCTATCAGAGTTAACAACATTCTTCCCTTTCAGTGAAACTTTGCATTAAAAAAAGTTTAAAAAGCAGCTGCATTATCATCACTCAGTTTTCTTTTTTTCTTCCCTCTGTTTTGGAGATATTTGGAAGCATTTTGTTATTAACCTCTATCTGTGCAGTCATTACATTTGTAAACAATAATTTCCTGATCATATCTCTATATGTGTATGCATGGAAATGGAGAAATAACGATTAAAGAAAACTGACAAATTAAGACAGAGGAACAGTATTGTAGGAGCAAAAGTCTGTGTGTCTTGTGATACAAAGCCTTGTTATACATCTATACTGCAGCTGGACTGTAAAAGGTGTATGGTCACACAGTTGACAAATTAGACCTGCCAACAGCTACAAAAAGAGGAAAATGGAGGGGATTTCACTACACAAGAAAATGGCATACTTTCTTCTTTGAAACGAATCTACATAGAAACCTAGTGCATGGTTTAAAGACGACGTGTAAATAGAGTACTTTACAGAAAACAGTCACCAGACAGAAACCCTTAATAACAATAGCCTAGTGAATGAAAAATTGAATCGTCCTGAGTACAAAAAGCCTACTATCGGTCTCTCTTTCTTCCTGATCCAGCGAAGCAGAATAATACCTTGCCGCCTGTACAGTCTTTCCATCCTAGGCTAGGAAAAACATATATTACCTGACAGAGCACCAGATTCCCTGGTGCCAACCTTCAATTTAATTATACAGACAGAAAGGATTCTGAAAAGACTGATGTGTCAGTAGCTATCAAGATCATTAAATCCAATCCCTATGAACAAAATGTTGAGTCATTTTCAAGAGGTTGAAACAGAATGGCTTCTGCTCTTTATCAAACTCATTTTGAATCAGCACCCAGTCTAACTCTGCTTATCACGTACAGAATCTGCTTTTATAAAAATTTAGGCTGAAGAAAAGTGTTTGAGCCCCTCATGAAGAAAAGGCTCTGGGGCTGCAGCCTGCATACTGACAAGTTATTCGCCAGGTTTGCTCTATTTGCATCCCACGCTTAGATGAGCTCATTTGGTAGCAGAGCTCCCAAGTGTACATTACTTTGATTTCTGGACCCTGTGACTAACCCACATGCATCTTCTAAAATAAATTAAAGTCTGATTCCATTTCCTGACTTTAACGTTTCCAAAACTAATGCAAATTCATTATTGATTAAGTTAAGGTAATGAAAAAGTTTTAACTCCTGATTCTAGTTTCATTCTGATGTTTCTCCAGTATATGGCCATTAAGACTATTGGAGTCACTCCTGATTTATACAGACACACATCAGAAGATTTCTGACACTACATTAAGAGCAGATGTAAGTATTGGCGAGAAAAAACTATTTTCATGCACAAAATTTAATTGAAGGCATCCAAGAACCTATTGGCATTTAACCATTGATTCAATTATATACATCCACAAGCCTGAGAATATATAGATTTTTATTTAAGTGAAAAACTGAGTACCTCATAGTAGCACAGAATTCAGTAGACCATCTTTATTTCAAAGCTTTAAAATACTTTTACTATATGCAGCAATAGAGAAAGACAGTATAAGGAAGAACACAGGCATATTTTCTGAAATGTGAGAAAGAAGAGAAGGCACTAATAACAGTTAAATTTTAAAGTTCACGTTTTTTTTACAGCTTTTCATACTGTTTTGCTGCAGATTCCTTTCACACATTTTTAAAGAGAATGACCCTGAACATATTTGAATGCATGGCTTCCTGTCACAATTATCCTAACCAAGATTTCACAGTTCTCAGCTTGAAACCTACAGACTTCAATGAAGTATGTGCCTAACTTGAATGAAAATCTGTCCAGAATGCCTGTAGAAGATTCAGAGAGCTGAGTCAGTATAATATAAGCAATATGTACACATATTACTTGAGGCCATAAATGGTCTGCCTGCTCAGCCCTCTCTTCTCACATGTGAAGACAACAAAAGAAGGAAAGAGCATGATCCGATCATGTCCTTTTTCTCCATCTCTTGTGAAATACCTCATTCCAGGAACAAACCATTAACATGAACTAAAATGGAGGTTAAACAGTCTCTCTTTCCTATGGTATCCTTATACTCAGTATGGGAAACTGAGATCATTATTCTAATAGAACAAGAAAACTTTTTTGAATGTTAATCTTCCCACAAAAATAATTTTAAAAATTGATAATTACAAGGGAAAGAAAGTTTAGTGAATGCATCTTGCCTCTACTATTTTTGTAATGCGTTTGTGTCCACAACCTTTGATCTATTTATCCTTGCAATGAAAGCACAAGACAGTTTTCCTATTTTACGAAGACTGTAACAGGTAAAGAGATTACACCTGAGCTACAGGATTTGCGAGTTTTCAGCCACATTCTGTTTTCGTATCAGAGTAAGCCCATGCATGCACAATTTCCTCTACCTCTCAGCTGAACCACGGTTTCTATGGAAAGGAAGTACAAATGTGTACCTTGGGTAGAAATCTCAGAGGGTACATGCAGATGCAGCCAAAGATGCTAAACAGCATACTGTAAGTGTCTGGAAGTACTGGAAAACAAAGTTGGTCATGTATAACCCAAATTCAAAGTACATTCTTTGGTATGGATGAAAAGCTACTTGAAACAAGTAAGTGGAATTTGTCCAGGTTCAAAAACGTGTGAAAGCACAATTAGACTTTCTTTGTTCTTTGTAGTGAGTTAATAAATAAAAACTGTAAATATAGCTTTCATTTTAAATGCAGCCAGTTGAGATTATAAAGTGTGCCAATCTTTTTCCCCTATAGAGCAGCATCACATATTAATGGAATTAGGTCAAGAAACAACTTTGCATATCTGGTCAAATCTCATATATTACAGGACATTACATTTCAACAATGTATTTATCTCTTAAATTTAATAACTGGTAGGCAGTTTTCTCAAGTAGGTAAATACACTCCATATTAAAAAAGTAGGCCTTACCTATTGTTTGAATTTGGTGTCAGCTTGTAGATGCCAACTCTTTTTATATCTTTCTCCCTTATATTTTCTCTGTATTACTTTTCTCTATAAAAGGCTATTTATATGATGAAATAAAGTTACTACTTCATCCATTTCTTTTTTTAAAAAAAAAGAAAAATCTGAATAGAAAGTGCCCTTTCCTCAATGGCATTTTCACCAGGTTTGTTGTCTTATGTGGGTTTGTTTATCCTCTAGTTTTCTAAATCCTTCAAGCAACCTGATGGTCATAAATGCAGAAATATTGGCCACACTTGTGCTCTGCAGAGACAGAGAACAGCGTGTGGATTGGAAAGCTTTCTTTTGGTTCAAAGTTTATTTTCAGCCTGGAGTTGAAAATGTTATTTTCAAACTTTGTTCACTAATATATTTAGATATGTTACTTATTATTGTTGTTTTTATATTATGCCAGGACATAATCATGTATATTGCAAAAGGATATCATGTCAGGGTTATGTAATATAACAGTCAAATAATTATTTTATTTTTAAAAAATAAAGTAACTTCCAGCTCATGCGATTCTCCTCTTATATTCTACTTCAAATTATCTATAGTTTTTAAGTACTTAAATATTATGTCACTTTAATCTTTCAACAAAATAAAAAAGTGCTTAGGGGACTAGGAAGTGAAGAAGTAGTTTTCAACAGTCAAGAAAATAATCCAGGTTAACACAGATATATTGACAACATCTGTTCTCCTAATTAGTATATTTAGTGATTCTTCTGCTTCACTGTGGAAAGTGTCAAGATGTCAGAACAATTTCACACTCAGTTCCAGTAGCTAAATGCCTGGCATTTCATGTCTGTCACTCCACTCGTCCATGAACTGCCTCCAGATGCTTCTTGGTCTTCACCTCTTCCCATAAGAAGCCATGACCAATGAGCCTTCTTTTTATTTCTTAACAGACTGGTGGAAATAAAGGGCATACACTTAAATTCACTATGGAAAGGAAAATCCTAATATGCAGAGTTTGAGTTTTACTGTCTGCTTATCTGCCTTCCATCCCAGGTTTTCTCAATGGATGAGTGTCTTTCTGTTGCCAAAATATTATGCCCTGGCTAATCCATGTTAAAAGCAGAGCTTCAGAATCAAATGCACTATTAACATGATAGGAGGCATTCATGTATGCTTATTGACTTCAAATCGAGCATCACCAAACAGTTAAACCAGTGAAGCAAAAAGAGATTAAAGGCAAGGACTAAATTTCCAACTATGTTGTAGAAGAAATTTTGATATAGATATTAATGTCTCTTGTCAAATTGCTGACTAATAAGAAATTTTCCACCTATAGAAATCTTATACAAAACTGTTATTCCCATGCAGTAAACATGTGTTGCACGTGGCTTTGAAAAAGATCTATGAGTAATGGACCACTGTTTGAATCAGAAAAAAAATTCCCTATCCATCAGATTTTTGTCTTTTTTTAACATTCTCTGGTATTAGTTAATTACTCTTTACATTATAAAACCAACAAACTGGAAATGATTAAAAGAAAAAAATGCAAACAACTGTTGTTGCATGAATTTATTTCGTTATACCCAGGCTATTGTGAAAGTAACAGATAAAGTATATTTTGTGATATGGCCTCCTGTACTGACCCTTTAAGACACCAGCTCTCATCCAGTTTTCAACAATTCATAACTTGCTTTACTCTCACTATTGCAAAATAAATGTTTACTTCCTGCTTCACCTTCTTTAAAATTATCTTTTGAGGCTAGCAAATTTGTGTTTCATTAAATTGGGATCTTAGAATAAATGTTTCACAAAATTGTCTTTCCTTAATAGCAAAACGATGTGTGGATAAATTAAGAAACTGGGAAGTTTCTAAAAATAAAGGGCAAAACTGAGGCCATTTCTGTGGTTTTAAGAGTTGGGGAATGATTCTATTATAAAGGGGAAGAGAATACAGAAATCTCTTGAAACAGGTGATTAAAAACAGGTGTGTTTTCTCCCTCTGACACAAGGAAGAACTTGTGATACTAATTTTGTAATTAGTAATCTATGTATTAGTAATCTATGTATTAGTAATTCAATTTCTAAAACAAAATTCTAAATTAATGTAATGAACACTACAGACCTAGTTTTCATTCTCTATTATCTTATCTTTCTTCATATTCAAATAATTCTCTCTAGTGCCACATGTTTATTAAAGACCTTTGGGCAATCTCAGACAAACTGACTAGAATATTACAGCTTCCTATGTAGGATAAAACATGTAAATGACTTTTTCTTTTTATCCACTAAATCTTTCAGCTTAAGTATAGATCTATTTGAACTCCCACATACCTCCCTTTTCCAAACATGGATAAGATAAAATACTTTTATTTTTATGTCTTTTATATCATAAGCAAAAGTATCTACTTTCTTCCTTGATATTTTTTTTGGGTGGGTGGGGATGAGAGGGTGATAGGCTGAAAAAATCTTTAACTATCCTTCTCTTGTGAGCAATTGGAGCAAGTAGGTGCAAGTAGAAGCAGCACTGTTTCATTTCTTTTCTCCTGGACAATATACCTAATTTTCTGTTACCTGTGGCTATAACAAAGATTGTTTTCATACTGACCCATTTGATAAACATACCAAACAGAAATTAAAGCTATTTATCAACTACATTGATATAAACTAATTTGCACTGATCCCACACATAGATAAATAAGTATATAACAGAGATTAAAAAAAAAAAACGGGGGGGGAGAAAACTATTTAGGCTATATCATTATAACTGTGAAAACAGTACATCCATAGTTTATTCAGAATCACAGAATGGTTAGGGTTGGAAGGGACCTCTGGAGATCACCTAGTCCAACCCCCTGCTAAAGCAGGTTCTGCTAGAGCACATTGCACAGGGTCACGTCCAGGTGGGTTTGAATATCTCCAGAGAAGGAGATACCTGGAGAAAAACCTCCCTGGGCAACCTGTTCCAGTACTCTGTTACCCTCAAAGGAAAGAGGGTTTTTTTTTTGTCATATTCAGAATCACAGAATGGTTAGGGTTGGAAGAGAGGGGGATTGTCATTTCTCTTGAAAATGACATCTCTGGTTTGGAGATCACCATGTTATTTTAAAATGTACCAACCTTTTGCTTGTATTTCATATGAGCTACTTAGCTGCTGCAGTAAACTTTTGTAACATTGCTGTTTGATGAATAGAGAAGAACTTATGCCCAAAAAATACTCAAAAAAATCAGCTTGCTAAGCAAATATTATTCGACTACACTATCACTAGATATATGTAGTATGTTAAAAAGAAACTATCCTGGGAGAATCTTCATTTTAAGATGCTTTGACAGTATTGCACATTCCCAGCTGAAGTTCTCAACTGAACTATACTACAGATAAATGCAGGTTTTAACCAATTCATGTAGTAAGTGTTTCATTTTTATGTTTTCCAATAAATTAATTTCTTGCTCTTTTTCGTAAATGAAAACATATTTTTTTAGACTCATTTTAATCTCTTCTTGGAGCCTTTAATACACTTAACATTAATATCATCTTACTTTCAGATAAAATTCAAAGAAGGAGGATAAACGTTTTTTTAAAGGAATAGCCCACTTTCCTTAATGACAGATGACTTTATATACCATGAATTTATTAAAAATTACTAAATTATTACCAAACTATTAAAATAATATTTAGCAATTATTATTAGATTATCAGTAATAATTTAATAATAAGTTATTACAAATAGTCAATTATTAAAAATTAATAAACCAGGACATTCAGCATGATCTGAAGTTCATACACATGCAGATAACACTATGCATGTTCCTCCCCACTTCACAAACCAAAAATATTTTAGAGAAGTAAGTCCTAAAATTTTTAAAATGTAAGTTCCCCCCTTACTGTAGTACAAATATTCCAGGATCCCAAGGACTAATTTTATTTTTTAATCGATAACTTTATTGCAGCACAGTCCCAAAACAAGAGATTTCAGCTAATTTAGTCTGCCATTCAAGTCTCTCATGGGGTCTGATACATTTTACCCAGATGGCAAATTACTCTGTGGTTCTGATTATGACAAATTCATGCATCCAAAAAAATATTTTTCTACCTACAAATTGCCTGCTTACAACGAAAGTACTCCTTTGAATAACTTCAGTGAATGAGGAGTGTTCTTTTTCTTCTACATCATGAACGGTATATCTGTACTAACAGGAAGTTCCTTTATGACTTTTGACAATTACATTGACTGTGGTTTTTTGATTCACCCCCTCCAAGAAGCTGAGGGGGTGGGTCACGAACTTCCCTCTGCTGTCGGATCACACTATGTATATTATAAAAATATATCATCTTCAGCAATACTTTTTTCTGTTACTAGTCTTTTATCTAATTTTCTCAATAAGCTTTGGTGAAGATATTTGGCTTAATCTGCTCCTGTCTCCACAAAGCCCATCTCAGAGCTGAAGAAAATAATAACTTATATTATTCTGAGAAGCATATAGTTCTGGGTTTTTTGCTCACATTCTGTTTTCGCCTTGCCATGTTTCTTTCCATCAAAGCTTTTCATCCTTTTTGTTTCTCTATAGGGGACATTTTTTTACCCTCTTCCCTTAAAAGTCCTTTATCAGATAGAAGGGGTCAAATTCCAACAATAAATAGACCAACACATAACTCTAATTTGAGACCAGAGCTTTGCTGACCCTCACTATTTTTTTCAGATATAAATGCTTTGCTTTCCTTCACTCTTTCATTCTCCTCTATCTGCCCCTTAATGTCAAAAGGAGGATGTTTTCTTATCTCTTTCATTAATCATCTCCGACACTCAGCTAGAAGCCTTATCCACAGCAATCTTTCTGTAGCATGCTATAAGCTGGGGTCACCTCACTGTAGAAGAGGACATAGTCTTTGACATCGTGATCTACACACATAGCCTAGGTGATCTCTTTTGCTCTTTCAGTGTTTTTTTATGTGGAATCATCATCATACAGTGTCTTGTCAACCTACGTTACCTAAGCATGGCAAGATTAAAGAACATCAGCCTTGAGTATGATGGACAGGAAAAACTTTCACACTGTTATGTGATGACACTGACTGATAAAACTGCTATAATGAAAATTATCAAGCTTTCCTCAAAGTATTTTCAAGAAAAATTTTATTGCACCTGTAAGTGCTCTTGCATATTTTCCTCTTACAGAAAGGTAAATAAGGTGCAATAAGAATGTTACTACATATCACGTACACAGCTACTTCTGTATATTTATAAACATAAATATACATACATATGTATGCAAATGTATGTATATTTGTGTATATAAGCACACATATATGATACGTATACACCTGTATCTATGAACATATAAATTTGAATAAATGTCATCTACCAAACTTCTAATACTGCAAACAGCTTTACATACTTAAAATGCTTTTTTTTCCTTATGCGGGATGAAATCTTACACAATCTCTGTCCATGAAAATGTCACAACTAATATAAGTTTGATATAAAAATCTGGTTTTCATTGTCAAAAGAACATAGACATTCTTACTGCGTACCAACAGAAGAAAAATGTGACTAATTATGAAACTCAGGGACATAATCTTACCTGTAGCAAAGGATAAACTTCATGGTCTTAATACCATTTATTACACTAAAGAAAATATTGCATATTTAACATGTTAATTAGATTTTCTTTGCCAATTTACTTTGTTCATATTGCAGGAGAATACTACTAAGTTGGTTAATTAGTCTGAAAGTTTGCAACAACAAAAGCATTAATGACCCTAAGAGGCACAGAACACTGATTGGAAAGCTATGTTACAGTGTTTATTACTTCACGGTGTTTCAGAGTTACTTTTATTAGACTTAAAATTAAGCACATCATATCAGCTAGATATCTTTTATATCAAAACAGAATTCTGATATTTGTCTAATATAACCATTTGACTATTAAAAGATTCTTAAAAAAACAGTAAAAATGCATTTTCAAAGAATGTTTAAAAAGTAAAATTTTCAAAATAATGACAGGTTCACAATTATTGTGCACAGAAAGATGTGAAGGAGGACTTATGATCAGTAATAATGAAAACTTTCCCTGGTATATTTTTAGCAACTGGTAGAAAGACTAATCTACAAAGACATAGGAAATATCTAAAGCATTGGTTAGTTTTTAAATAAAATAAATTCTGTAATAGTCATATTTAATATTTCAACATTAAGAAATAATATCATGAACACACTCAGAAATTGTGTCAGATTTTTATCGTGGCTGTTGCTCCAATGTGTTTTTTACTCTTGCCACAGTTGATCCATAGACCACGGTCTGTGAAATGCAAAACTCAAAAAAATCCTGTAACACAGTGTCTTCTGAGAAGAGCCTGAGCTCTGGAAGTGGGCTCTGCTGTAAAACAGTGACATCTAAGATCTTAGTGAATGAAGGTAACCTGCACCAAGCATGTAAAGACCCAAGCTAGCTCTATGTGAACTAATACCGAAAGCTGGAAATGAGATGCAGATCCCTTCAGCTAGCTCTCCTTGAACTGCCCCAAACCTGGAAGCAGGCCAGGTGTGTCCACGCAATACTGAACAGACCCCCCCAAAAACTAGACTGCATCCAGAGAGATACTGTCATATCTACAGGGTGCTGTCCTGGGTGGATTTACCAGCTCAGATTCCTCCTTGCTAAAGTTCAGCAGCTATTTAAACCAATCTCTTGCATATGCACTGGCAAAAAGCAGCAATGCTTACTCAGTCTGTTAATTAGACTGCCCTGTGGGACTGATAATGGGCTACAATGAAAATAAGTTTTAGACGCACAGCATTGTGCTCTTGCATGTTTGGTTGACAATTGCAAATTCATTGTTAGTCCCAAGAGGCAGAGGAAGTATAGGATAACCTGACTTTGGCAATCTTGAGTCAATACATCTCCTGGACATTGTGAAAACTAATACTGTTCATATCTGTGTAACCAGTTTCTAATGGAAAATAGCAATTGCTGCATCAACCAAACTATTACTATGCGCTGAAATAGAAAACATATTATTTTTGTACAGACCTAAAAGTCATGGCACAGTACTGACTATATTACAGAATCACAGAATCACAGAATGTTAGGGATTGGAAGGGACCTCGAAAGATCATCTAGTCCAATCCCCCCACCGGAGCAGGATTACCTAGATCATATCACACAGGAACGTGTCCAGGCGGGTTTTGAATGTCTCCAGAGAAGGAGACTCCACAACCTCTCTGGGCAGCCTGTTCCAGTGTTCGGTCACCCTCACCGTAAAGAAGTTTTTCTCATATTTATGTGGAACCTCCTGTGTTCCAGCTTGCACCCATTGCCCCTTGTCCTGTCAAGGGATGTCACTCAGAAGAGCCTGGCTCCATCCTCATGACACTTGCCCTTTACATATTTATAAACATTAATGAGGTCACCCCTCAGTCTCCTCTTCTCTAAGCTAAAGAGACCCAGCTCCCTCAGCCTCTCCTCATAAGGGAGATGTTCCACTCCCTTAATCATCTTCGTGGCTCTGCGCTGGACTCTCTCTAGCAGTTCCCTGTCCTTCTTGAACTGAGGAGCCCAGAACTGGACACAATATTCCAGATGCGGCCTCACCAGGGCAGAGTAGAGGGGGAGGAGAACCTCTCTTGACCTGCTGACCACACCCCTTCTAATACACCCCAGGATGCCATTGGCCTTCTTGGCCACAAGGGCACACTGCTGGCTCACGGTCATCCTGCTGTCCACTAGGACCCCCAGGTCCCTTTCCCCTACGCTGCTCTCCAACAGGTCTGCCCCCCAACTTGTACTGGTACATGGGGTTGTTCTTGCCCAGATGCAGGACTCTACACTTGCCCTTGTTATATTTCATTAAATTTCTCCCCGCCCAACTCTCCAGCCTGTCTAGGTCTCTCTGAATGGCAGCACAGCCTTCCGTTGTGTCAGCCACTCCTCCCAGTTTGGTGTCATCAGCGAATTATACTTTTATTACTAAAATCAGCGAATTATACTTTTATTACTAAAAGTATAAACCAGAAAAGTTTCTAGAGATTTTTTTTGTCCGTATATTTTTCAGAAAATATCCTTAGATTAATTATTTACTTATTTTTTTAATGTATCTCATGTTAATCCTCCAGGATACACAAGGCAGATGAAAATTAATGTCAAATGACTATTAATGGTGGCATTTACACTGACTGAAAGATGGAATACCTTTTTGGTGCATCTTGAAAAAGGCATAATTTTATTTTGAGTAGAAAAAATGTCTTATAGTAAACTTTTCCTTTCTGTTTGCTTCAGGACCCTGCCATAGTCCATGCAGTTTCAAAAAATACAGTCCTTCGCAAAAAAAAAAAAAAAAAAAAAGTAGAAAAAAGAGCACCAGTTATGAGTCATTTAATGATAACACAAGTAATAACCTTTCTGAAAACACTAGTTCAAAACTGACCTAAAAATCTTTTACTCTCAGGTCCTGAAGCATCAAATTAATATGAATAGTAGTCCATATTGAAAAAAAAAAACAAAACACAACAATAAAAAAATCCACCTGATGATATTCTGTATTGGCAAAGGGAGAGAACGGAAGGGACTATAATTCACACCAGTATTATGACTGTGGATTTCTAAAATATATCACATCAGAGCAGCCAGACAACTATATTTATCCCTTTGAAAGAAGAAAAGACATAGTGTGTAACAAAGAATTCTGACTCATTATGGGCCTATCAAAATGTCATTAAGAACTGCAATATAAATAAATAATATCGCCCGCAAGTGTTGCAGAAGAACTCCTGAGGACCATATTAAATGTAAAAATAATGCTAAACTGTGACAGAGAATCTGAAAATCCAGTTTCCCACCAAGAACACAGTAAAAGAAATCATAGATATATAGTGCCTAAACGCCAAAACTCATGATTCAAAGCATTTCTGAAGTCTTTGTGTTTTCCCAAACTAGCTGAAGTGTTGTCAGTTCCTAAAATATATTTCAGAACTAGGCATCATTTTGGAAATATGCAGTCATTTCGAAATGTAGTGACTTATGGCATATTGAATCATGAACATTTTGACCTTTGGTCTATTAAATAATACATCCTTTGTGTAATGCTTTTGGACAGTGTCTCCAAAAACTAAGTATACAAGGGCATAAGTTTAAGACTAGAAAACAGAGAGGCTTTTAAAATATAAGCTGTTATTATGGAATCTATCAAATAATTAAGAAAAGGATGGGGACAAGTGTCACATAACAGAAAAACTGCTAAAGATTTTGTTGCCTGTAATATAGACATATTCTAATACATTATAATCTGTTTACTGAACTGAAGAATATAGAACTGAATACAATGAATTCATATTGAGAATAATAAGTGACAGGAATATAGGATTCAGACTTCACTTTTGAACTATTGCAACACGTGCCTGAGCTACAAAAACAAGAGTTCAAGAGTCTTTAGTTTCAGTAGGTCAGACAAAACTTCCTGTCCAATTAATAGTTTGACAAAGTACCTTTTCTCTGAATGACACTTACTGACAATGAAATCCTGTATAATATTAGCAGCTTGTATTTAACAGTCTTAGATTACTTCAAACTTTCCAGTCTTTCTCAAATGTTATGCACATTAGTCAGTTGACATGAATGGACCAAGTAACATGGTCCAACTGGAAGCAGATGTCCTCAGAAATGTTTTTCCTCCCTTGGCCTGGTTCAGCTGTAAGTCTGATCAACAGGGCCATTCTCAAATGCCATGGTCTCCCAGAAAATGCTCCAAATTCTGACAGAACCTTTAAATAATAAGTCACCAAAACCAGATGACTTAGGTATTGCCCAGCAAAATTGTTTCTATTGGACATTGTCCTGGTTTGGCCTAAACCAGTGATCTCTAACTGCAGCCTGTGAGCATTGTGGTTTGCACACAGCCACACTCCCAGTGACTGCCGCTCTCAGAAATTCTCTTTAAAAAGGGTTCTCACACAATTACTCTCAGTCTGGCTCCAGGCTTTATCCATTTCAGTTTCCTTAGTTTCTCATGTGAAGTAGTTCCATGCGAAAATCAATACAAAGTCCAAAGATAGAACACAGTAGGATCAAGGAATTTTGCCTTCTTTACTTGAAAAATAATGTATACAATATTTTCTCTATATAGCTGTAAAAATGGAATCACAATCTGGTCTAACACTTACAGGGGAGTCATAAATAACTCAGTAGAAATACATTTTTGTACACTGTTTTTTCCAGCATTAAACTGATTTTGTTCCTTTAAAGAGGTCAATGTGAAGTGTTTACACTACTGTATCTTAATATTTTCCATGTACTTCTGGTAACAGTGATGAAAGAAGTAACAAAGTGTGAATTGTGTTGCAGACATGAGTAAGATGTCATTTCAGTATCAGGTTTTTTTTGACAAGAGAGTTGCATTTCCCAGAAAACAGAGGCAGGAGAAAAAATTCAATGAAGTTAGGTTTAATGCATGAGTCATCTAAGCAAATTAACTATTTCTCCCATATATAAAACATTACTCACTTAAAGGCATAAATATATCATTAAAAATATAACAGTCTACAAATAGAAATGCAAACACATACTTAAAGTTTTCTCAGATAGCTCTGATAACTTACCTTAAACATTTCAGCAAGCCACTTCAGTAATTTCAAAGTTTGTTTTGTGTGAGTATTATAATTACTGTATGGAAATCTACCCATGGTATTACATGGCCAGCAGCTAACCATTAATGTGAACAAGTTTATTCATTTGGCAGAACCAAAGAAACCCCAGAAAGCACCTGTGTTTCAGTATGAAAATGTAATTCTGTAGCAATAAAAGTAAGCTTATGTTATGTTCACCGAGTTGTGAAACCACCAAAAGGAGCTAGAGAACTCCAGCCTTTCAGGTGAAGGGGTCATGCAACGACACAGCAGCAGGGCCTCTCTGTCAACGCTGGGTTTTCAAAATTAAATTCCCCTGGGACAGCATGCCGTGCAGGCACAGGCATGACAGTTCTCCAGGCAAAGAGAACCAAATTTGAATTACAACAGGTAACACATGAGACAGCGGAGTGGCACTGGGTATAGAGACAATTACTTTTCTTCATCCCTAAGTCTCCGCACTGCTCCCTGTTTTCATGCAGAGAATGGGGAGGGTGGAGAAGGAAAGTCAGCGTCTTGCCCTGTTGTCCCTCCTCTCCCTCGGCTAGCAGAGGTGCCAGACATGCCAGCAGGGTCACTGCACCATGTTAAAAGACAAATGATGCTCCTTGTGTACCCTGAGCAGCTCAGGGAGATGTTCTGTGCTTCCAAAGAGCAGTAACTCCCAGTGGCCCCACAGGGCAAACAGAGATCTGCATCTCCCCGACTTGATCCATGCCCTAACAGGCACTGTCTGGCACCCCAATAACCAAGGGACTTCCAGAATGTGACATAAGTGCTCTATTTCAGTGAAAGTAACAGATTCATCTAATTCATAAAGAGAAAATGAGGTGAAAAATTCCCACAGAAGAGGGTTTCACTCCAAAATGCACTGCTACCCTGTGCTCTCTGTAAGCCAATCCACACCAGGGAAATTATGTCTGAGTCTTGTTAAAGAAACTTTATTTGAACAGCCTGGTTGCTACTATTGCAGTGGGAGTTTGGCTTTCAGTATTACCACATACATGGAAGTAAGCATGGTGTGCTCTGCTTTATGCATATAAACAATTTCCCCATAGTAGCATATTAAACATTGCAGAAACCAGATATAGCCATGAAACCCAAGCACCTCCTTTCAGTGCCTAGTGCTTTTGAATGATTGTCCTTGTTGATCAAGTTTTGAAACAAAAAGTCTTTCAATGAACTGCCATTAAAGTCATTGTGGGTATAGAAAGAGTGGATATATTTGGGGTACAAAAGGCGAAGGCAAGAAAAGGTAAGACAGATCTCTGTCTTGTTGTGACTTAAGCAAAAGACAAACTGTTGATGAGGGGAATAAACAGACCACACTGTAGGATCCAGCACATTTATATAGTTTTGATATGTAAGGGCACTTGTACAGAAATACTTTTATGCTGGGAAAGAGCCAAAACTGTGTGCATGGAGCGCTGGTCATGCTGCAACATAAAAGCTTGAACAGAGAGTACTATATGGGGTGCTGAAGGAAGCTGCACTTCTTTTTAAAATATGTAGTACCTCAAAGTTATTAAGGAATGCAGGACATCCTGATGCACAGAGTGCTCACAGAAGAAAAATCAAAGATGTTTCTAAGCACTCTTTGGGTCTGCCACCCTACATATTTCAGAAGTATTAGAATATTGCCATAGGTGTTAAGAGTTCCTGTTCTGTGTTACTGGAGTGCCCTCAGAAAAGGGCAAGGAAAGTGATCTCCACTGGCACTGTCAAAGTATGCAGGGATGGAACAGATCAATGATTGCACATGATTTTGAAGTGAGTTAGGAACAGAAAGATTTTTTGAATAACATAGTAGGCATCTATTCAACCTTTGGATGGCTAAATATCATGTAAAATCTGTTCCACCCTACCAGACAAACAAACAAAACCAGGTAACTTCTATGTATTTCATTGATAGTTACAAAATTGCTCTGAGACAATGGAAACCTTTATACCCCCGACACAGAGGATGGGCTTTGCCAGCTGCCTACAAAGCATTCTTCAAAAAGGCTGCTCATAAAAGATTAAGAGTCTCAAACAATCTGAAAACAAGACACCTTTGTTCTTTGAGTTGTAGGATCAATCATTCGCTGTTACATATTGTGTCCCCTGTACCACCTTTCCCTTTTCCATGATTTTTATTTACTACACAAGCTTCTTTTCTTTGTCTTCTGCCTTTTTCTTCTTTCATAGGATTGAACGGATGAAAAGGATCTAAGCGGGTCACCTAGTCCATCCTGTTGGGTCAGTGTCCACTAGTGAGCCCCTGTGGGTAACCTTTTCTCCCTTTAACTCCTTTTCCTGAAAACTGCTTCTTCCTTCTCCAGATTAACTGGTTAATTTTACAGCTTTCTAAAACATAATACAGCTTTTCAGTCACTTGTCTGCATATTATGAAAAAACACTAAAAATCAGATTATCAAACATTCAGCATCCAAAGACATACATGGCTTGTACTTTATTAAACTGAACATAACAAAAACCCCTCTGAAATATGTATCAATGTACTTAATGTATTTTGTATACATTCTTCCACTAACAAAGAAATATTCATTAATACGTGCATCTCTCTGTTTTCTAAGCAAATATCCTGCAGGCATTGTATAAAAAGATTTTGGATGTGCTTTGTTCCCCTAGTATGTTCAAGCAGTAGAATAACCAATGATTTATGGAGTGAGAGAGTCTGAAGAACTTCCACAGAGAACAGAGAAGAATAAACAATAGCAGAAAAGGTTGACAAAGATGTATCTATCAGTCAAGGCATTTTTTTTTCTCAGTAGACAAGGTACAATCATTTTTCTTGTAAACAGAAATTTCATAGTATCGCTGGTCAACCTGGTGATATCACCCTAGCCTTGATAAAAAGTCTATAATATGCCTGAAGAATAAATATCAGACACTAAATCAAGGCCCCTTTGTAGGTGCACTCTAAGGCAATGAAATATCATCAGAGGAGTATTTCTCAGTTTCCCTTCCTATTTCTAGTTCTTTGAAACAGAG
Source organism: Nyctibius grandis (assembly GCF_013368605.1). NCBI lineage: Eukaryota > Metazoa > Chordata > Aves > Nyctibiiformes > Nyctibiidae > Nyctibius > Nyctibius grandis. The sequence continues at coordinate 32,611,548 of NC_090659.1, forward strand.
TAATTTAAACTTGTTTAAAAAAATTCTAACCTTATAATACCTGGAAGTTTCCAACAGAATAAATTCAGAATAAAATAAACATTGATCTATATTTTGTTCAAGTTTCAGTTTTCATTGTCCTACATTTTGTACAAGTTTCAACTTTGTATAAGTTCATACAAGTACAGGGAAATTCTAAAAACTCACCTTAAACTTTACTTAGTTTTATTTTGTGATTAGTTAAAGCTGCAGGTTTAGCTAATCATCTCAAAATTTCATATTCTTCAAAACCCCTCAAACTTTAATATTAATATTGAAAAGAAAAGCTGAAGTGACATCTTTTTGTTTATTTCCCAATCAGTCAGAACGAAGGTCTTTCATCAGCAGTTTTCAAGCAGGGAAAACTAATGAAACGGGGAGAGTTTGGAGCAATATCAGAAAAGTAAGAGACTCAGATTTTGGTAGGCGAGCCCATAGAGATGATACTAGCCAAAGATACAGAGAGGAAGATAAAATGGGATGTTTCTGTCCTTCAGGGTTCTTGGATTAATGCCTTACTCTTCAGTCATATAAGTAGCAACAACTAATACCTCTAATCTGTGGTCAACCTTAGCCTAAATGGTCAGGTGGATAAGGTGAATTCTCCTTGGAACAGAAGAAAAAACTCATATCTCTAGAAATTGCATCCATTTGCCGTACGAAAGAGTTCTGAAAGCAATGCAAAGCTTCCTTATGTGTTTTTCACTTCACATGTATGTCTGTATTCTATGCCAGGTTAGATCTATAACTATGTATTAAAATGATAACAGGCATTTTGATAGATGAATGATTATTACAATTTTGTAAAATTATGCAAAATGATATTTCTTTTCAAAAGTGGGCAAACTGTCAAAGTTACATAAAACCTTTAATCCAATTTTGCATTGGATTTAATGAAAATTTCCATTTATTTAAAGTGAATACATAATTAAAATGTATTAATTTGTTTTTGTGCTGAAGGCTTTCTATACAAAGCAAAAACGGGGTGAGCACTCCATCTAACATATAAAAACAAATGAGAGCAGGTTCAGTGATATTCTAGCATAATAACATCTGTGCTTACAGGCTAAAATTGGCTGTTTTCCAACCTAACAAGGTAGTTGTAATTTTAAAGTAGTTCCAGAGAAAAATATTTTGAACTAAACTTTTAGTTAGTTTTGTTTAGTTCAGTGGGTAAAGAACAAAAGCTTTCTATTTTTGGCATACAGAAAATTACAATAGACAATTCACTGGCACCAAAGGAAAAATGGCCCATTTCTTTTCTGCTGCATTCTTTATTTCCTGAGTCCAAATGTGACTATAATTTAGGTGTCAAGTAAAATTATGTTAGACAGGTTTTCCTTGTCCTTGTTTGTTCATATCACAAAATTGGCATGTTTTTCCAGTTCAGCTAGAAAGAAACAAGACACTTGAACTAAGGGACATGTGTGAAATTAAGACAGTAAAAGAAGGAGAAGCCTGAGCAGTATTTTTCTGCACCATACTTAACTGTAAGTACGTTGCAATAATATCTACTGTAGGGACAAAGGGCTAGTTCAAAGTGGCCAATAACTACATCCTGAATCCTTACATGAGTGAAAACATGACCTAAATGCTTTACTTTGACCCCATAAGGTAAAACCACACAGCAAACCCAGGATTTTTAATTTTTTTTTCTTTTTCCCTAGATCCTACAGATAAACAGAAGCAAGCATTCAATGCTTGACAATGGCTCAATACAACATATTGTTTCTCATCCCACCTCCAAGCAGGGAGTTTGGCAGAATTCTGGCATGTTACAGTTTTGAGATATTTCTCACAGAGAAGTGAAACTTTAATAAACCTTAATCTAACTCTAATAATCTCTGAGTAATCAATCTTTTTTCTTTCCTTTCCTTTTCTTTTTTTTTTTTCCCCTAACAAATTTTTTTTCATTCAGGTTTTTGGAACAGCCTAAACAGAATCTATTTGAGTTTCTAGGGCTTGTTACCCCCTTGAAAGTATCCAGGTAGCAGCAATTTAGCATCATTCTCCTGATACGTATTTTCAATGTGAGGGACCAATTGAGGATATATCGAGAGTTATCTAGATATATCTAGAGCTGTCTAGATATATGTAGAGACAAATACAGGAGCGGTGGGAGAGAGGAAACCTAGTAGGACAAAGTGGCATAAATTTCTACTTCCCATCTCTCTCAAAGGACCTTCCTGTCTCTTCTCTCTGGAAACACATATGTAATGATACTGAGATAACAGTTATCTCAAAAAGACAGATTCTACATATATGTCTTTAAGAGAACATGTCTCTGACTGCACTGCCTTCAGTAATAAACCTCAGACTAATGCACACCAACCCAAAGTGATGTCACTCAGAAGACTACTGCATTCACAGTTTTCAGTGCCTCCTTTAAAGCACGAGTGAAATCTTTACTTTTGTAAAGTTTAGTGAACTTCATTCACTAGCAACATGACTTTCCAGCCCCTACAGTCAGAATGCTACTGCATGTGTTTAAAAGATATTTTACTATCCTGATGATCAACACTCTTATCTGCTTCTGCCCTGCAATCAGTAGTGGATAATATCAGAAAATATGTTTTGATGCAAAACACTTTCCCTGACCTATGAGGGAAAAAAGGCTTATTAATCATAAATATGCTCTCTGATGAAGCAATTTCTTCACTTGACTTTGTCATTGCTGAAGATTGACCTGGATTCTCACCTACAACATTATCTGGAAAGGATATTGAAGAATATTTCAGTAATGAACATGTTTCATTTATAGACAATACTAGTTCACAGTCACATTAAGTCAAAAGAGAATGTTTTATTACTCCTACAATAGTGGGGTGACTGATTTTTTCAATATAATGCTGAAAATCATTATTCTTTATGAAAAGTATTCTCAGACACAATATTGATGTCTCCTTTATGAGTTCAAATTTGCTGTGTAGAAATGTCATTCCTTAATATTTTCAATGGAAAATTCATGGAATATCAAGAGTAACCATGTTGTCTTGTCTTGTCTTCTCTTCTCTTATCTCAGTAAACATCCGATCGCTGATGGTTTACTGCATAGGCTTTTGCACATATCTTAACTTTCTCTAATTTATTTTCCCTATCTGTAAAATAGGAATAGTGGCAGAATACAAACCAAAATCTTCTGAAGAACTTTATGAGATCCTGAGGTAGAAGGCATCTTGTAAGTGCTAAACATCATTATAACTACAGCATAATTATATGTAGTAATATCTTTTTTGCCACAATGAAATTACCTTACTACAGCAGAATTTTCTTAATTGCCATATACCCTGGTGGAATCAGGAATGTGTCATTTGACCAGCTGTCCTAATTATTTGGGATCCTGAGAAATATATCATGCTGGGAGATTTTTTTAATCACCATAAAAACAGGCTTATGTGATGGAACAAATACTTTTCTCTATGTACGTGCCTGGTAACACCATACAAACAAATCACTCCAAAAAAATGAAGTCAGAAGAGTAATGCATTTTAAAAACCTGGGTTGAAGTATATTTTATTCAATGATCTTCTCAGCAAAGTGGGGAAAAGCTGAAGTAAAATAAAAGGCCGACAAATTCGGGTATTTATGACTAGGTAGAAAGTTGCGCCTGTCAACTTCAATGAATTCACTTTTGCACTAGACCAACTGTTCTGCCATTTAATCTGACCAACCATCACCTTCATCCACTGCTTTTAATTCAAATATCTATCGTACAGTTACTTCATTTTGCCTCCTCATCTTTACTTATTTCTTCTGAGTGTTTTACCTGGACTGGAAGCTTTCTCATTTAGGTATCTTCAAAGCACTAACAGTTGCAAAACCCTGGTATATTATGTATAAGCAGTTGCAATGCAAATAAAAGCAATACCAGAGTACCTTAATCTCTTCAAAATAGTTATCTTTATCAAGGTATTGCATCAGCTTAATTATTTTACACCAAAGGACTGATATATTACTTTAAATAGAAGTAATACCATTTCATTTTATTACTGTCTTGCTTCTAATATACTGGCAGCATTCTCCATATCTCTCTCCCTCTCCCCATCCCCTTTCCCTCCCTTCCTCCCTCCCTCTCTCCCTCCTTTTCTTCATGGTTTCTTTAGGAATCATGGAAGTAGAGAAAGACAATGAATACAAAAAGAAAAATGAGCACCTCAGAAATTCATTCTGATATTGAGAGTTTGAAATGAGAGCCATGTAGACTAAGTCTAAAACTTCACAGTCATAGTCCCATTATAAAGAAGAAAAAAATAGAATTTGGTTTTCTACAGTCTTACAGACATCAGGCATCCCAAAGCACTCATCAAAGTAGGGCATTAGATACTGCACTGCCTGTGATGGGTAAGCCAATACAGAAACAGTTTTCCTTCACATAAATGGGGGCTTCGAAAAGTCTTTTTAAAAATATTAATGATAGATAATGCACAGGGACTTTCCTTGGGCTTCTTCCCCCCAACTCCCCTTAAAACTAAATACATTACTATTGTTCTGGAAAGTCATTCTGAAGCAAGTAAATGCATTATTGTGTCATATCCTAAATTACATAATTTTCTAAATTCTGCTTGGCATGAGCTGACCTCTTCATAGCAGGTAGGATGAGTGTCCCTCTACTAGTTGCAGATAGCAGAAAAATACAGAAGTGAAGACCTGGAATATGGTTTCTATAAATAAATCAAAAAGAATAATTAGTTTAAAATCACATTTTACTAAGAATTAAAAAACATCTGTGTTCATGGGAAAAAAAAGTTAAAACCTATTAAGTCCCACACAAGTTACAGACAGTATCATAAACACCTCTACATCTTGCTTTACATGTGAGAGTATGACTATCAAAGAAGAAAGCAGGCAAAGAGCCCTCTAGGAATGAGGCTTCATAACTTTGCTCAGTGATGGGGCTTCTCCTTTCCACCATAGGATATATTGCTATTTCTTCCCCTTTAGGATTCTTGCTGCAGTCTCAGTCACAAATTTGCATAATATGTTACAGTACCTGTTCTCACAGACTAAGGGAATACCATCATAAAAACAACCAATAAAATCCAGTCACAATCACATATGCCCATAAGCTCCATAATCTAAATCTTTAAGCTCCCAGTTTTAGGGGAAACACCCGGAGCCCTGAGGTCAGCATAACGTGCAATAAAGGATTCAAGAGTCCTATTGCCATGTGACGAGGAGGAAGACACATACCCTGGCAGCTTCCTAAGCCATCAGCTTCCTGAAAGAGGAAATCCCTTCTCCAGACAGTGTGATTTTTGCTAGACACTGCTGTTTAACAAACGTAACTGGGACCACAATCAAAACACCCGAAGTGGACTTCAGCCATCCTTCTATCTAGGCTCTTAAGTCTCTCCCAGTTTGAAACTGAATATCTTGCTAGGAAATATGCTTTGGTCCAAGTATCTGTACTTTTTTAAGTTAGGCTCCAAGATCAGTGCATAAAATCCTTTGATTTCAGCCACACCTCAGGTGAGACAAGGCATGTCTTTTCCTGGCTTTAAAAATACATTACTTTTGGGCCTTTAGATATAAAATGAGCTGCTTATGTGTTGGCAGTTTGTTTGAGAACAAGAAAGTGCAATGTCTGCAAAGAAAATTTTCAGTTTCCTTTTATCCCATTTCTGCTGTTGCTTACCAACCACAAAAAGCATGCAAGCCCAGTACCAATCTATTTCTGGCAAATTGAAAATGGGGAATATGGAATTTCATGCTAGTTACTTAGAAGACAGACAAAACATTCCTGATGCATATAGAAAATATATAATTATTCCTTCAATCTGAAAATAGGACATGAAAATGATGAAGCTAAGCAAGTTTATAAAATCACTTGATGCCTGTTAAGAAACCCAAGAACAAGAGCCCTGGAGCAATGTTACAAGCCACTTGTCCACTAGCTAGCAGAAGCCCTTTTTCTTTTTTATCATTATTTTTCTTCTTGTAAATCTGAATCTTAGCTAAATTCCTCTCTGTTTGCCTAAAGTATATATTGATGATTAAGTAGGTCTTCCAAAAAGCTGCAGAAAATAATTGCTTTTGATTAGGAAGTATCTGGTGAACTGGCTTGTAATATTTCTTCCATTCTAAACATTAGCTAAAATATGCAACTAGTTGGTTAATTCTAATCTACTATTTCATATAGTTAATGAATTTTTCATAGCTTAATGCAGCTGCTGAAGTACCGCAAAATTTAAATTTAGCACTGAGATGGTACACGTGGCAACTCAGCAATTATTATTTTTTGGAATATGGCTTTTAATTTAAATTCATATGTGATTGATGTGACATGACATGACATGCTAAGAATACAACAGGTAGTTTAATCAACAAATAGTCCTTATGAATGACGTTGATGGTAAAAGTTTTATTCAATTTCATGTCACTTTCCTCATCCTAAAAATGAACTTCAGTTCTCGTTCAATTCTTGACATTCAACATGTAATTTTCTTTCATTACAAAACATCTTAAAAAACTGAGAGAGGATGGACAGAAATGCAAATAGGAAATAGATTATGATAATATTAGTGTTTTCTGCGAGTTTCATTTCCATTTCTACTTACTTAACTTCACTGGCTTGGCTTGGTCCAATATTTTCCACCAATTACAGTAAGGTTTTAGATCAGACCCTATGATCTATCAGTATATATAAAAATATGGAAAAGAGTTTCCTAATTGGCATGAATATTTTTATTTATCAGAAGAGGTTCTAATGATGGTTAATAAGGTTCCTTAATTCATAATGGTCAAAATGTCATGAAGAGGCAGAGTACTTATTTTCATGACACTGGAGAGGTGTTTGCTTTCAAGATGTCATGGCATCAAGAATCAGATTCTTAATAAGCTAGATACTTCCACGGAAACATAGATGTGGCAAACGTCTTTCACATTAAATTGCATAAACTCTTGTTTTGTAAAAGCTAAAACTCAAGTACCTGTTTCTTCAAAAATTAGAGCAGAAAATAAAGGTAGGATTATGCTGCTTAGCTTATGGGCTAGGAAAGGTAGAAACCCATGTATCATCTTCATATATGTGGGTTACTGGAGATGCAAAATGTTTCCTCCAGCATAAATGTTATGCTGTCATTTATAACTCAATAAATAACTGGCAAACCTCAAAAACACAAATCTAAAAATGAAGATGAATACAGATCTCAGAGAAAAAAAATCACAGAAAGTGATTGACAAGCATTATTACCATCCTTTTGCTCACTGCTACTGTGTAAAGACATTGGGCAAAAGACACAGTAGGCTTACTTTGACCTTTGGATGCTGCCCTGAAGACGTGCCCCCTCCTTCTGAACCCTTTTCACCCAAGCACGAAGGGAGCTTCCCACAAGCTTGCATCTGCACCCTCCTCTGACCACTGCTACACGTAGGAGCTTGCAGTCTTCCTTGCTGCTGGAGGCACTTCCAGCATCTTTATTTCTCTTGTCCTTCATTATACCACTCTTACCCCACCCTTGTTATAGCACTAAAGCACGTGACTGGCATCTTTCTCTAAGAATGAGAACTAGGGTCCAAATATGTGCTTGATATGTTTCTTTATGGTGCAGGTAAGTGTCCTATTAAAAGCCATCATTTGATGTTTTCAGTATGACTGGAGAGTAACACACATCACCTTTCCAAGTTATGATAAATATGAGGAACTAATTGGATTTAAAGACATCACAGTGAAGATAAATTCATTGGTGAGGGTAGATAAAGGCTGACACTCTTTTAGGTATTACTTCTCTCAGAAAAAGGCTAGGAAAATGTTTTTAACTAGTCATCTTGTTCTGTTCCATCTGTAAAATTTAACAGTTCTAGGGACATTCTACTCAAATCAGAAAAATGAATCCTATTTCCTATGTTGACTGGGAAAAATATCCCATGATCTTCCAAATACTTAAATTTTAAGAATATATAATCTAATCTTTTACAAGACTATCTTGTTTTTCTTATTACAGTTGACTAAGACATTTTCACAAGTTACACTGTATTTTAAACAGTGTTTTTTATTAGTATTCTATCTTCAAAAACATAAATAAAAACAGAGAATCAAAGATAATGAGGAGTCACTTTCTTAGACTAATTCTGCTCCTCTGTAAGCACCTAGATGAATAAGCCTGTTTTACGAAGAACTTATTTTTCTTCAGTAACAGTGCTGCTGGAAATTTTGCTTTTGTCTAGAGATAGTTAAGGATGAGTATTTCAAGCAGTTGTAGATGCTAAATATTTTTTGAATATGTGAACCTTAGTCTGCCCAGAACAAGGTAATCAATCAGGGGTAAGACTGATCTTGAGATCTTAATAGTCAATGTCAAGTATCATTATTTTATAGCAAGACCTAAAAAAATTAGAGAAAAACATTGAACTCTACAGTTACCTACCATTTGCTCTTTGGGAGCAGGCACTTAAGAGCATGGATGTTCTCCCTATCCCTTAGAAAACAGTACCTATTCAAGATATTGAAAAATGCAATGCCATAATTTGCTAGTTAAACTGACTTGTTGAGAATTCACACTGAATAGGCTGAAGAATTGTTCTGTATGGGGAGTCTGACACACAGACACTCCTCAAGTGCATGAGCAGATGGCATGATCTTCAATGCAGGGGCTGCATTCTCTGCAGAAGAAAGTGACGGTGCACTTGTTATGCTCAAAACCTTTCTATTAACAAAAGGAAAAAAAACCACCACCTTTTATGTAATGTCAAGAATTTATTGGTTGTTGTCCTGTTTTTGTTGGGATTTTGTTTCAGTTTGTGGCCAGCCATGGTTATCAGGGCCATTAGCAGCTAAATCCAGAGCAGCTGACCCAGGCTGGCCCACAGGTGTATTCTATACCATTAACAATCAAGTTCACTATGAAAGGGAAAGCTTGCTAGAGGGTGGGGCTGTTTTTGCTCTCCTCTCTTCTGGCCTCCTTTTTTCCCCCCCTCATTGCTGATGACTGGTATTCCTGGACAACCTGCTGCAACCCTGTAGCTAAGTATACTTTTGTGTGTTTTGTGTTAGCATTTATATTGGTTTCTTTATTTTATTAAATCTGTTTAATTTTAACCCATGAGTCTCCCTCTTTTTCCCAATTTCCTTCCTTGGTTGGGGAAGGGACATTGGGTGAAAGGAAAACTGTTATTGTTTAGCCCCGGGTGTGGCCTAAATGAAGACAGTTTAGTAATTGAAGTTACACAAAGAAAGAGAAAAAAAAAAAAGAAAAAAGAAAGGGTGGGGGGGGAGAAAGACCGCTATTTTAGGGGACAGTCTCAACAGTAATACTGTTAGAATTGTTATAAAGACATTTCTTAGTTTGTACCCCTTTCTGTGGGGTTATTCTCACCCTTCCACTGCATCTATAGGTACTACAGTCTGCAGCATCAGTCTGGAAGTGGGGGACTCTAAGACATCATCAGCACCCAATGTCCTTCCCTGAAGAATGTCATGTTGATAGCTTCTTGCTCCTCATTTCAGGGTCAATTGTACATGTTTCTAACAGTTTTTTTCACCTTGTTTGTTTTTTTGGTTTTGGGTGTTGTGTTTTTTTTAACTGCAAGGCCCCTCCTATATCTGAATTTACTATATGTCAAAAATCTTTTATATCTTATATACTTGTTCTTTGTTCTCCTTGTTACTTCTAAAAAACAGTTTTACCCAGCTCTGAAGGCTGCATTTCTTTATCAACAGGTAATTGACCACTGATGAGTTGTTTATAGCCCTGGGACTCCTAGCATCACCATGTGCCACCTCTATTATCATCCCATTCCTGCACTCTCCCTACACTGCATGCTGTTTCCCCACTTTTAAGGGCTCTGCTTCACTCCCATTCACAGAATCACAGAATGGTTAGGGTTGGAAGGGACCTCTGAAGATCATCTAGTCCAACCCCCTGCTAAAGCAGGTACCCCTAGAGCATGTTGCACAGGGTCGTGTCCAGGTGGGTTTTGAATATCTCCAGAGAAGGAGACTCCACAACCTCCCTGGGCAGCCTGTTCCAGTGCTCTGTCACCCTCAAAGTAAAGAAGTTTTTCCTCATATTTAGATGGAACTTCCTCTGTTTCAGTTTGTGCCTGTTGCCCCTTGTCCTGTCACTGGGTACCCCTGAGAGGAGTCCGGCCCCATCCTCTTGACACCCACCCCTAAGGTATTTGTAAGCATTGATAAGATCCCCCCTCAGTCTTCTCTTCTCCAGGCTAAATATACGCAGATGTCTCAGCCTCTCCTCATAAGAGAGATGCTCCAGTCCTTTGATCATCTTTGTAGCCTTCCGCTGGACTCTCTCCAGTAGTTTCTTATCTTTCTTGAACTGGTGGGGCCCAGAACTGCACACAGTACTCCAGGTGTGGCCTCACTAGGGCAGTGTAGAAGGGGAGGATTTTTTGTTCCATTACACTACATCATTATGCTCAGGTTATAAATAGTTCATACTACACAGAATAACTACTTGGTAGTACTATCTATATAAAATGATGGTTATACTACACAGTAACATAAAGCTCAGCAAAAGTAAAACAAATTAGGAAATAGCCATCTGCTTTTATAGCTAAACAATGTGAAAAATAGCTCTGGGCAGGCCAAAAGAAGTCCTGAAAAAGCCTGAAAAGTCCTGAGGCTTTTCAGAACTACTATGAAGCCTGAAACCTGTTATTAGCAAGGTCAATACTGTATTTATTGGGCTACCGGCTTCATTTTTGGCTTGTCTCATATACCTTCAGAACTGCAGGACTTGCCTGGAACATATGACTGATTTTTGTAGATTAGTATAAATACATATTAATTGACTTGGCAGTGCAATGGAATAATGCACAACAAATAATTACTGAAGGTTTACAATTTATGATATGCTACTGAAGAAAGATAACTGAATGGCTCAACTACAGTATAAACTCAATAATCACAACTGGCAATTTTTGCACCAGAAACGATTTTGATTAAAGGCCAAGCTTTGCCCTTAGTTGCACATGCACAGCTGCAACTGATGTCAATTGTAGTTATGGGTGTATGTATCTAAGGAAAGGATCTGTTTCTGAATAGGGATGCAAATTGTATTATTATTTTCTTTCAAGAAATAATAGCATTCTGGAACCTCAGATATTTCATATGCAACAAAACAAATTGCTTGGTAGGGCTAAAACTGAATTGGAACAGATTCTGTCACCTTTGTGGAGTAGTACCTATCTACCTATCTCATAAATAATCTTTCTGATTCAGTAGAATTACATCCTATATAAGAACTATACAACATGAATAACAGAAGAAAAACAAATTGATCTTAATAGCTATAAATGTTTCCCAAAGTTTAAGATGTATTATTATACAGAAAAAGCAGAACACTTTTAAAAACTCATTTCTGAAACTCTTTTTATAAGTAATGTAAATGCAGATTCAATCATTTTAGATTCAGGTACAGCTCCCATGAACTTAAAGCATTCCAAATTTGAAACAAAGCCAATTTACCACTCACATTAGATAAAAGTACCAGTACACATCTGAGTTGTATATTGACAAATCAGGCATTAGAAACTCAGATGACCAAAAAGACAATAGCATGAATAACTCAAAAGAACTTTCAATTAAAAACACATGATCATGTTCTTACTTGCATTTCTGTGATAGGAATAATAAACCAGAATATTTGTTTTTATAGAAACATATTTTTTTCTTTTCTGTATAAAAGTAAGCAGGCAGCTATGGAAAGTACACCTAATTTGCATTACAGAATTTCAAGTCACATTTGATTGTTAAAAAATAAATTATAAATTTAACACTCCTCCTATTGAATATAAGTTAACACATACAGAAAACAATTATTAACATTTTTCCTCTCCTGTGAAGTTTTCTGCTTGCTACTAGGAAGAGAAAACAACTTCTCTACCTTTCTTTTAAGATATGCTATGTTCCTGCTTAATGTTTGCCAAAAGTCTGAACTTTTCAAATTTCACCTGAAAAGTTCATTGCTCATGCAACTTGATAAAAACAGCCATATTCTAACACGTAGCCTATATCTCTATTTTCTCACAACTCAGCTTACAATGTCAGCAAAATAAGAATGCCTATTTGCAATGCATTGTAATAAAAGCAGTTTAATATACAGATACTCATTGTTCTTTCTTCAAATATAGACAAGATCTTAAACTTCACGGATCACCACCAAAATAATTTAAATTCAAGCGTTTTGAAAAATACAGTTGCTATTTTGCTGAGTATACCACCTTTATGCAAAGCAATAATTTATTTCAGTCACTGAGTGAGAAGTTGCCTACAGATGTACTTCACAATTCAAAGGTTCTCAGGTATAATTTGTGCTTTGTTACCTTTCTAAAATATACCTACTCTTCTTTTACATGTACTTTTGCAGTGGATATGTGGGCCCCTATATTTACTGGAAGCCTTTCTATAGAATTGAAAGGGTAAATGTGAAGAGGTAGAGTAAAGTTTAGTGATGTTCTACCAGTTTGCACGGTTGCATGTATTCTCCTTATGCTTCTCCTACATATTTTGTAACAAATACATAGGTGTAATAATTTACTATAGTCATAGTAAAAAAATAAAGATTAATTTTTAGTTTGTTTTTTTAGGCTGGGCATGAGAATGAAAAAGACCTTTCTGTATTCTCAGCGTAGACAACCGTGGCATTGACTCAGGAAAAGGGGCAGGCTTCCTGCCCTCTCCCTTCAGTTCTAGGGAGCGAGCATAGAATAGTTTTCTGGTCTTTGCCTGGCCCTTTGTTGCAATCCCAAGTTATTTTTACCTCCTGTCTTTGAGTGGAAATTTACTTTAATGGTAGTATCAAACTAGTAGAAATGAAGCAGTGCTTTGGGGCTGACATCAATGAAGATGGGAGGAGCAACATGACTTCACTGTTAGTGGCAGTGAGTCGTTGCAACAGCTCAGTTGTTTGCAGAGCTAAATTCTTAGTCAGCCATGTGCTTCAGTTGACAAGAAATTTGATGGAAATAATAAAAATAAAAAGTACTTGTAAAGCTGACTGACAGCTCATTCCAGAGCTAAAGCTTTTACGTCCCATCAGGCCTTCAATATTTAAGGCGCTGAGATAGTTGAGTGTCCTGAGTGCGCAGAGTCACTCATGTTAGCCTCCACCTTTGTCTGCATTCTTAACTCCTGAATTAATTAACAAAGGGAAGGAGATGTGACTTGAGGTCAAATGCCTGATTTTTCTGCAGTTACAATGAAAATCTGTCCTTTGAGTTTCAGCATGTGCTGACCATGGAGGAGTAACAGGCTTGGTGTGCAGGCTAGCGTTAGATATGCAGACAGGAATCCAGACTGACAACTACTTTAAAAAAAAAAAAAAAAAAAAAAAAGTGTTTGAAGGAATGTCACTGTTAAAGGAGGGGAAGGGGAAAGCTAAAAAGGACATGCAAAACAAGTTTGTCCTGTTATTATGGAAAAATTGTTTCTATGGTAATAACTTGCTGAATTGATCTGCAGCACTAGACTTCAGAGACAGTGCATAGCCAAGGACAGGGAATTCATTACATACCCAGTAATGGTTTCTCTGTTTCCTATGTGCTTTCAGATGTGCTCCACACAGGCACAACCTAAATATTTTGCAACTTGTCACCTGATGATCCCCAAAATAAAAATTCTTATTTTGAGTCCCTCAGCTGAAGTTCGTATCAGCCAAAGCTGGTATAGTCTTTCAAGGTATTACATCCATAAAGTAACAGAGTCTGGGTTTGGGTATTTGATTGTTAGATTTCTACTTTCTGTTTTAGCCACCTAGATTTAAGTATGATATATTCTATTTTGGAGAAGAAAAAAAAAGAAAAGAAGAAAAAAAGGTGAATCTGTGCCCAGCTGTACTCAGCTACCCAGAGGGGAAAAAAAAAAAAAAAGCAGACATTAGGCACTTGCTAACTTTCTAGCTTAGCTACTAGCACCAGTGTTTAAAGCATGTGAATGTGTATGTAACCCCAGAATTTGGGAGCTACACAGCTCTCTACTGGCATGTCACTTTGCAAACAGTTAATTTGTTCTGGGCCATGCCAAAAGGAATGGTATTACTCCTCCATGGCCTACTTCATCAGGCTGCTGGGAATGTTTGCTGAAATATGTAGAGGACTTTAAAAACATATAATGACAGAGAACTTGTTATTTTAACTGAACACAGAAATGGGTTTTGAAAAACAGAAGGGAAGTTTACCACCCAGAAGAAAGTCAGTGGGCTGCTTCTGAAATTCTCCTTAATATTAATTTCTCCCCTTAATCTGCTGTAGATAGCTAAAAAATAGGAAAAGCAAAGCTCTGTAGTCTAGAGTTTTTGTTGTTTTGCTTTGGTTTCCTTTGGGTTTTTAGCCTGCCATACCTTTCTGTATCTTTTCAAGCAAATAAGTTGAAAGCCAAAGTGCAGTCCTTTATCTACTGATACTTTGAAGCACTGACCTTAATATATTCACAATATAAAAAATTTAGATGTTATAAAAGAAGCTATTATTACTATAATCTCACACACAGAGAAAGAATTCCCATATGTATTTCTAAAACAATCTAAAGCTGAAAAATTCCAACATATATTCTCTTGTTTAGAAATTTGAGTGTCCTGTGGCAAAAGTTACTTATTTCTCTGATCTTGAGAGGATAAGACTACCCAAAAAAAGCAAAAATGGACATTAGAAAATATTCATAGTAGATCATTACAGGTTTTTTGTATGCTGTTAAGAGTTAAGGATGCAAACAAAATTTTTTAGGAAAACTTAAATTCTGAAGAGAGCTGATGACATTCTGTAAAAAAGTAGAGGATAACCAGGCTAACATCCCACTTGGTAGTAAACCACTTAGAGATGTCAACAAATATATTTGTTTTGTTAGGGAAACTGCCTTGAACAACTTTTGCTTTCTTTAACCTCACTAAGCAAATCCCATATGAATTTTTTGCACCCAGAAAAATGGTATATGGTTCTCTATCTGTTGTGGTTTTGCAGGGATAAAATTTAAAGAATCAATTTTCTGTTACGTTTTGTTTCAGTTTGTGGCCAGCTGTGGTATGGTGATCAAGGCCATTAGCAGTAAGCCAGGGCAGCTGACTCAGGCTGTCCCACAGGCGTATTCTATAACAATATTGGGTTCACTATAAATGAGAAACCTTGATAAGGATGGGTAGGGTTCTTTGCTCTGTTCTCTTCTTCCGTCCCTCTTTCTCCTTCTACTCTTTTCTCAATGGTTGCTATCCCTGGAGTGACTTGCCACCACTCTGAGCAAAGTATAATTTCATGTCTTTTGTATTACAATTGATATTGGTTTCCTTATTTTATTAAATCTGTTTAAATTTTAACCCATAAGTCTCCCTCCTTTTCCCAATTCCCTTTCTCGGTTGGGGAAGGGACATTGGGTGAGAGAACAACCGCTTATTGTTTAGCCCTGGGTGCTTTGATCATTTGTATCAACAGGCAGATAAGCAGATTTTGTATATATAAAGGTTGTATGGACCAATCTCAATCAAAACACAAAACTTCAAGAAATGGACCTGAAAAAGTGTGTGTAGACTGTGTTAATAATGCTGTATTTTTTTCTGTCCTTAAAAGCATCTCTTAGAAAACAATTTTAAAAAAAATAATTTATCTAAAAAAGGGCTATATACTAAGTTCTGTTATGTATACAAAAAGTCAGAAAGGTATGGCATTGGGAAAATATTTAGTGAAAAAATAAGTTTCTTGCTCTGATAAATAACAAAGAAAAAAGAGAAACAATGTTTCAGAACCAATGTATTATACAGGCTGAAAAAAACTAAAGCTTTCTTTATAAGCTTGGTACGTAAAGAATGAGGAATATTAAATTCTGATTTTTTTTTTTATATCTCCCATATTTAAAGGCTGACAAAATTCCTTTGACAGTGAAGAATGAGCTTCAGAAAATTACACTGAAAATTATACTTACATTTTTGAAGATTCCTGACAGCTAATCATTACAATGGTGCCAATATTAATAAACAGTCTGTCTGACTTTCTCCCTTGGAAAGAATAGACTGAGTGCTAAGATGTATCTAAACCACCCTAACAATGCATAAACCTAATCTAGGTCTTTATGGCATTTAGGCACAATGGTCTCAGAGGACCTACAGTGCAAAAAAAGCTTATCAATGTTTAACAGACCTCAGTACAATGTTGAATATAGGATTAGAGGCAAATAGAAACACACGTCACAAGATCCTTAGGGTTTCTGGCCACCAGCAGCTACATATGTCTGTAATTGGTGCATATGGAACAAAATAGAAACATAAAACATGTTTATTCTCCTCCTTTTGCCTTCTCTCTTTAACAAAAAACAAATTTTTATCTACAAATTATTTCATTCTTCATTCATTTTTCACACATTTCAGCAATATGCGTGTCAGGCAAGAGCGGACAATGGCAGAACAGCTGATCAATTCTTGCTTCAGGAAAAAAAAAAGTAGCTTCATGATTTGTCATGTCTCTAACAAATGTATTTTCAGTATAGCTGTATAGCACAACACAAAAGATGATGCCTTTGACAGCTAAGAATACATTTTTAAAAGATACAGGACTCTTGAAAATGCTAATAAAGCTGAATGCAGCTATTTGCTCAGAGATGCAAAAAAAGCTTTTAAAGTACTTTTTGGTTTATTTGCAGCACATTCTAAGTGCTCTGTGCCACGTTGTCCTTCCTCTAACTGTGCCAAAACTAGGTTTTGTTTTTGCATTTGAAATTGGAAAGCAAAATTCTGTTTCTTTCATTAAATATATCCTGTCTATGTAGATTTTTCTAAATGTAGATATACATGCTTGGTATTTGAAGCTCACAAAAGGATATACTCCTGAAGTAAAAAGAGTTAAAGAAGTGAAAAGGTTGAAATTACAGCAGAATTATTTCAAATTAAATGTAATCTGGAGGGCAATATGATAATAAAATAAATTTCTGAACACATGAAAGGGGACTGAAGTTCCAGGAAATTTGCTTAATTCTCCTAATATACATAGTTTTTTTTCTTCAGGCTTTATATACTTTCTGCTTTTGGCAGGAAAAAAAGTGCTGCTGCTGCTGTAAAATTCATTTGTACAGTGTTTCAAACTTGACCTTAAAGAGGGAATACTATAGATCACATGAATTAATCCTCCTAACTTTTTAGGCTAGTTTTGAAAACTTCATCAACCTGTGACATCTGGGTATAATTAGTTGAATCTCCAAGCTTTGGATCAATAGTCTGAATTGCAATGCCTTTGAGATTGGTTAAATCATTGTCTTAAAATGCCATAAAAACTCTGAAGTTCTTGGTGAATAATTTATCCAAAGTAACTTCAGCAAGTCACTGTATAGTAAGTCTTATTGATCTTGACAGCATTGCATGAGACATACTTCGACTTGGCTGAACTGTTCTAAAAGACATCTCAAGCATCAAGGTTTCTTCTTTGCACTCTTCTTCCCTGTTTGAGAAAGAGATGATGCTTGTCATGATCTATGTTAGCTTCAGTTTTTTTGATAGTAAACTTTTCACATATTGTTTTGCATATTTTAAGACAGAAATTGTGCTAAAGGCAAAGCTAAACATTTATTCTACTAATGCAATTACATTTCTTAGAAGAAAAAGGAAATACATCATCAGTGCTTATCCTTTTATCTCATCAAAGTTATTGTGAAGGATTACAATTGCCCAAGTGAAAACCTATTTAGAAAAAAAACTTTTCACAAAATGAAGATTTAAGATTTTTACTTAACATCCGCCTTTTTCAGTCTTTTCTTGGGTGATTCTTTTCTACTGCTTGCCAATTTAAAAACCAGAAGTGTTGGATATAATTTAATTTTAATTTGAGAAGTCTCTCAAAAGGATTTCTATTTATTTTAGTTAGGCTTAGGAAGACTGGGCATTTTTGGTTATTATGTTTGGTTGCAGGCCAGCAGGCAAGAATACTCTGTTGACAAATGTGAAGAAATTTTCAAACTACCTTAATTTAAACTTAATTTTAAACTACCTTAAAGGTTTTGAATTTTTTGAAGTCCGTGTGTTCATCATTAAGCACTTAAATAATAATAATTAAGAGTCTAAATTCCAGTTAGAGAATGGCAGTCAAATATTAAAGTCCTGTTTATAATGGGAGGTAGTAAGTAAAACCTTTTAAAAACCAAGTGGTAGGGTATACTTCTGACAGCTTTTGGAGGTCAGATACTGGTTTACATCCAAATAAAATGAAGCTGCTTGTGATCTTTCTGATTTTAGGAAGCATTTCTTTTCAGAAAGGGTCATTAGATATTGGAATGGGCTGCCCAGGTTGGTGGTGGAGTCACCATCTCTGGATGTGTTTAAGAAAAGACTGGACATGGCACTTAGTGCCATGGTCTAGTTGACATGGTGGTGTCAGGGCAACTGTTGCACTCGATGATCCCAGAGGTCTCTTCCAACCTAATTGATTCTGTGATTCTGTGTAGTCTAATAAATCATTTATATGCTATTGAAAATATTGCCCTGATTAATAGGTTTAAGAGGAATTTTCTCCTTTGGGTACATTATGCAGAATTATCCACTATGAGGTTTTCTCTTTCTTCAAAAGAATCACCTCTGACTCCTGTTCCAGTCTTTCATTCAAGTCTTACTTTCCTTATACCTCCTGAGCAGTGAAGGTATTAGAGATCATTTTGATAAACAGAATAATTTATGTGAGATGATTAAACGGGTGTCAGAAGATCAGCTGGTACAACCTTCTCTCAATGCAGAGCTAATTTCAAGGAAGAACAGGTTGCTTTCAGCTTGTCCAGTGGAGACTTGAATAAGTCCAAGAATGGAGATTTCACAAGCTTTCTGGGACAACAGAGGGACAACTGAATATGTTACTACATTAGCAATGCCCTACATCAGCCAAACAGTCCTCTTATGCCATGACTAGTGGAAGTGCTCCTGCTTCATCAGTGCTTAGATGATAGCTTGAACCCAGACAATGATCACTAAACTTTCACAGATTTCAAATTATGGGCTGGGTTCCAAGAATTGCACTTAAACTGTTCTGCATATTCCTGTTTCTCAAACCTATTTCTGTCTTTCTATTCCAGAGTTTTCTCACTGAAACAGCAGTGTCAGCTTTACACATGAAAGTTCATGCCCTGCCCTTTCTGAAGCCCAGATTTATGGTTGCTTGTCTTAATCTACACTATGTGGAGGTTTAAAGAGAACTTAGTCTATAAAAGCTTTAACAAAAGGTGGCTAGTTTCCTTAAGCAATGAATATATGTGCTGGTTTATTACTAACTGTATGCTTATAAATTTAGTATTCACAAGCAATTTCATATGCTCTTATTTGGACTGAAAAGGGCCCATACTGATTTAAGCTATATATTTGCAGGTGGAAAATGACCAAGTCAAAGTTCTGAAATTTTTTAGAGAACTGTATTTTCTTCCTTCCATCTGTAATGCCAATACAATGTTGATGACACTAGTATATATGGATCGAATATGGTAAGAGACTATGGCTTTGTTGAATTTTCTGAAGTGGTTTACTGATGGCTTTATTAAGAATGACTGTTGTCCTCAGGAGATGTATTTTAAAAAAAATAAAAAGTCATTTTTATTTCATGTTTATTTCTATGTCACTTTACACAGTATTATTCATAAAACTATTTAATGCAAGATGAATATTGCTAGTCCCACAGACACGATGTAAACCATTGGATCTGGTAAAAATCTGTAACTTTATGTTCCAAATGAATTTACTGCTCATGAAATGTGCTGGATTGATAGAAACTGGAGAACGGGGAGAAATCATTGGTCATAATGGCTGTCAATGTGTTTAAAAGCTGGCCCAAAAAGATGTTATTTGGGAATGCAAGAATGTCTTTGGTGTAACTTTCTAAAAGGAAAAAGCAAGAATGAGCAGTGCCTGGAAACGCATTCTCTCACATCTACCACCATTCAAGAGAATTGATTCTCTTGAATCAGTTTTAGACCTGGTGAAAAGAAGTGATGAGGACTCAAGCTGTATGAATTCTTCAGCATTGATATTGCTTGTGGCATGAACAGTTCTTGAGTTTCCTTATTACAGCACTTGCATACTGTGATAGAGATGTAAGGAATATTTAGGAACACCTAGTTGATTTTCACTCTTTTCAAATTCAAGAGATACCTAGTTTAAATATAGAAATATATGCACACATAGATATATAGTACATGCATGCAGATGCGCACACATGCAAACACACACAAACTTCCCTCCATAATGTGAAATAATGCCACAAAAAAATTAATTACTGCTGTGCTGAATAGAGGTTATGTTTTCAGTGTTCCTGTATTTCTTCCATATCACTCTGCTTCATTTATCCATCTTCATAAATGTGTATTATGTACTTGCAAAAAAAAAAAAAAAAAGGCATTTTGCTGCACTCCTTCTGAAAGCTTGTTACCATTGATCCAGAAATCACAACCGGATAAGCATTGCTCTACACAGTTTGATGAAAGTAGCTCCATTTTTTTCCTCTATGAAACCAGTACCCTGCACTATTTATATACATCCTTCATAACAGATCTTTCAGTTGTCATTGCTGAATTGTATGCTGAGGTTTAATCCAAAACGTAATCCTACCAAACTACTTGGAAACGCAATAATTACGCAAGCCCTGCAGGCCTTTCTCATTGCACAGACTATGACAGAGACCAGTCTCCCTTTATAATTTGTAGGTGGAAGGCCAGGAAAGCAAGCTGAAGTAGAGATTAGATGCAAGCAGGGATAAAATTGGGATTTACATGGAAATGAGGGCATATATTTCCCTTGGCATCTTTTGAAAATTTCTTTCAAACTTTATAGAGAAATGCTGAGTCACCACCTCTTAATTTCCAGGGAAAAAAAGAAATGCTGGTACTATGTCTATGAAAGCAAACAGCTACAGTGTGCTGTGATGGGTTTAACTGGTACTTCATTTGATTACAAGGTTTTAATAAGTGCAGATATTCTGAGCTAAGACATCATGAAGTGTACAAATGTGAGTCTCTTCCTCTCCCCTTTTTCCTCTATGCTGTTCATCTTGGATCAGGAACCTAACTGTTAGCCTACAGGTCTTTTAAGAACTTGAATATATGAAACCTAAATTAGTAATGACATTACAGTGTCCGTAGTTCTCTGTCTGCACAGGTTACCTATGTGCAGAGGCACTGGCACAGTACAGAGGAGGACTTGTAGGGAGACTAAAGAAACAGAAAACACTATTAAACGAAAGAAGGCTAATGTGTGGCTAGGTTAGGCTACAAAACCAATGGGGAAAGATGGCTTGCAACATTTCCTTCTGTCAGGGAGTGGGAAGGAGAGAGGGTGAGAGAAAGGGAAGAGTAAAGAACAGGAAGTAAAAGCTGATGTTTAAGCTAAAGGACCAGATTGGCACAAAAATAAATGGGTGAAAATAGCCAGGAAGGAATATCAACTGGAAAAGGTGCAATATCCCAGAGTTCAAAAGAATTGGACTTGATTACCCTGAATGTCCTCTTGTCCTGAAGAAACAAGATTATCAGAGTGCCTCTTCCTTTAGATGCCCATAGAAAGCCTAAATACTGATTGTCTGTATGATGATTTAAGTATACTTGCAGATATATAATTAACAAGTATATGTGAAGCATTACAGTGGCAATTTCCTAATATGATTTGCTACCTTAAGCAGTTGGATCCTGCTTGGCCATAAGTTATAAATAGTACAACAGCAATACACTCTGTACTTGGATAATACATGCAGATGAAGCATGTATTTGTAAAAAAGAGGCTCATGTGGGTATCACAAGCGGCAGTGCTTACTTGAAGCTTGGTACTAAAACCTTTTATGATGCTGAATTAGCAGTATTTACAGATATACATAACACTTCCTTTTATTTCTGTCATCCCTCTTCTCATTATTACCTTATTGTCTAGCACATTGTCGTCTTTGACAGATGGAGAAGTTTTTGCTAATGTTTGATTTCCAAGTGCACAATATGAACAAGAGTAAGTTTCACTACTGAAACGTCATTGAACTTCAGCCTCTGGGCATGTATATTTGCTTCCTACATGACAGCACAGCTGATGATAAAATAAGAAAGAGGATTGTGAGAAAAAGTGTCTTAGTACAAAGAAGCCTCACAAATATGTAACCAACCCAACACAACAATATAGGAAAAGTCAAACTGGCTCATTGCACTTGGAAGGATACAGGAGAATAGTACTATGCACATTTATAAACTGTGGAAAAAGACAGCCGAGCCAATAAATGCCAAATGCTCCATCCTCCCGGGTCCTCAGGGAACCCATTGCTTCATCAGAACACCTACAGCACTTTGCAGAACTGAGCAAAGTAAATATAAAAGCCTTCTGAACTAAAAATAGGGTGACCACTGAGCTCTGAAAAGGAAGACTAACATAAACTATAATAACATATCTCTTCATCATTTCACAACAATGTCCCTTTTAGATGACCATCTAGTGAAAGCTCATAGACTGTTGCATGCTGCTGTGTTAAAGGGGATCAAGGTCAAATTGTCAAGGAAGAGAAGAAGAAGAAACAGAATCCTAAAACCAATCAGTGTAGTCCAGAACCAGGGGAAAAAAAGGAATCCTAAATAAAATCAACAGTGAACAAAATTAATTGCTTTTACTTGTTCCAGTGATGTCAATAATAAGAATTTTATAAGAGCTCAATATTTCTTTCTATTTTGTCTTAATAAAAAAACAAACACAGAAATAGAAACTATGAGAATCTGAGCTTCTGTTTTCAAAGCTAAATTTCTAATTTTTATAGCTCTGGGCAGAATTTTGAAATACAGAAAACATAAATCCTAGAAGCTCAAAACAAAGTCCAACACAAAGAGCATGAGCAATATTACTTAAAATTTTTGTAGTTTAAGATTAATATTGTGATATTCAGTTCAAAAATTACTAGTTTGTGATTTTTGGACAGGATTTTTTTTCATCGATGCAGAAGAGCTTTCTCAAAAATGGCAGAAATGGAAAAGACAACTCAAAAACCTCATGGAAGCATTTGTATCTGATAAGCAAGATGGTAGGCAGACTTTTTGTAATAAAATGGTCTGAATATTATTTTTTTCATAAGTAATGAATATTGGTTCTACAACATTACGCAGGTCTTCTCTCAGGAAAATATACTGGAACCTATACCATTCAGCATTATCATTAATGATCTGGTTGATGAGACAGAGAACACCCTCAGTGAGTTTACAGATGATACAAACCTGAGAAGAGTGCATGATGAACTTAATTGGTGTGCTGCTATTCAGGGGGGCCTCAACAGGCTGAGAAATAGGCCAACAAGAGCTTCATGAAGCTCAAATAAGGGAAATGCCAAGTCCTGACCATGCAGAGGAATAACCCCAGGTCCCAGTGTATGCCTCATCTGGAAAGCAGCTTGGCAGGGAAGGCCTTGGGTGTCCTGGTGGACACCAAGTTGGACACGAGCCAGCAGTGTGCCCCTGAAGCAAAGACGACTAATGGTATCCTGGGCTGCATTAGGTGAAGTGTCAACAGCAGGTTGAGGCAGGTGATTGTTCTTTACTCAGTACTGGCAAGACATATCTGGAGTGCTGGGTCCAGTATTGGGCTCCCCAGTTCGAGAGAGACCGGGACATACTGAAGTGAGTCCAGAGAAGGGATACAGGGACTGGAGCATCTCACATACAAGAAGAGGCTGAGAGAGCTGGGACTGCTCAGCCTGGAGAAGAGAAGGCTCAGGGGGATTTATTCATGTATATAAATATGTGGTTGAGGAGTAAAGACAACAGAGCCAGACTCCTCTCAGTGGTGCCCAGTGACAGGACAAAAGGCAATGGCCACAAATGGAAACATAGGAAATTCCATTTAAACATATGAAAAAACTTTTACTGTCAGGGTGGTCCAACACCCTTGGTTGTAGTGACCATGAGATGCTAGAGTTCAGGATCTCATGTGGCAGGAACAGAATAGCT
This sequence comes from Nyctibius grandis, assembly GCF_013368605.1. Taxonomy (NCBI): domain Eukaryota; kingdom Metazoa; phylum Chordata; class Aves; order Nyctibiiformes; family Nyctibiidae; genus Nyctibius; species Nyctibius grandis. Next base: position 32,635,432 of record NC_090659.1, read on the forward strand.
AGCAGAATCACAACCCTGAACTTCAGGAGGGCCAACTTTGGCCTTTTCAAGCAATTGCTAGGGGAAATCCCATGGGACAGGGTACTAGAAGGTAAGGGGGCCCAAGATAGTTGGCTAGCATTCAAGGACTGCTTCTTCCGAGCTCAAGATCAGAGCATCCCAACAGGTAGGAAGTCAAGGAAGGGTACCAGGAGACCTGCATGGTTGAACAGGGAACTGCTGGGCAAACTCAAGTGGAAGAAGAGGGTGTACAGATCGTGGAAGGAGGGGCTGGCCACTTGGGAGGAATAGAAGTCTGTTGTCAGAGGGTGTAGGGAGGCAACTAGGAAAGCTAAGGCCTCCTTGGAATTAAACCTTGCAAGAGAGGTCAAGGACAAAAGAAAGGGCTTCTTCAAATACATTGCAGGTAAAGCCAACACTAGAGGCAATGTAGGCCCACTGATGAATGAGGTGGGGGTCCTGGAGACAGAGGATAAAAAGAAGGCGGAGTTACTGAATGCCTTCTTTGCCTCTGTCTATACTGCTGGAGGCTGTCCTGAGGAGCCCCAGACCCCTGTGGCCCCAGAAGAAGTCAGGATAGAGGAGGAATCTGTCTTGGTTGATGAGGGCTGGGTCAGGGACCAATTAAGCAACCTGGACGTCCATAAATCCATGGGGCCTGATGGGATGCACCCGCGGGTGCTGAGGGAGCTGGCGGAAGTCATTGCTAGGCCACTCTCCATCATCTTTGCTAAGTCGTGGGCAACGGGAGAGGTGCCTGAGGACTGGAGGAAAGCGAATGTCACTCCAGTCTTCAAAAAGGGCAAGAAGGAGGACCCGGGTAACTATAGACCGGTCAGCCTCACCTCCATCCCCGGAAAGGTGATGGAGCAACTTGTTCTTGGTGCTGTCACTAGGCACATCAAGGACAGGGGGATCATTAGGGGCACTCAGCATGGCTTCACCAACGGGAAGTCTTGCTCAACCAACTTGATAGCCTTTTATGAGGATGTTACCCGGTGGATAGATGATGGTAAAGCTGTGGATGTGGTCTATCTCGATTTCAGTAAAGCGTTTGACACGGTCTCCCACAGCATCCTCACAGCTAAACTGGGGAAGTGTGGTCTGGATGATCGGGTAGTGAGGTGGATTGTGAACTGGCTGAAGGAAAGAAGCCAGAGAGTGGTGGTCAGTGGGACAGAGTCCAGTTGGAGGTCTGTGTCTAGCGGAGTTCCGCAAGGATCGGTTCTGCGACCAGTTCTATTCAATATATTCATTAATGACTTGGATGAGGGAATAGAGTGCACTGTCAGCAAGTTCGCTGATGACACAAAACTGGGAGGAGTGGCTGACGCACCGGAAGGCTGCGCAGCCATTCAGAGAGACCTGGACAGGCTGGAGAGTTGGGCGGGGAGAAATTTAATGAAATATAACAAGGGCAAGTGTAGAGTCCTGCATCTGGGCAAGAACAACCCCATGTACCAGTACAAGTTGGGGGCAGACCTGTTGGAGACCAGCGTAGGGGAAAGGGACCTGGGGGTCCTAGTGGACAGCAGGATGACCATGAGCCAGCAGTGTGCCCTTGTGGCCAAGAAGGCCAATGGCATCCTGGGGTGTATTAGAAGGGGTGTGGTCAGCAGGTCGAGAGAGGTTCCCCTCCCCCTCTACTCTGCCCTGGTGAGGCCGCATCTGGAATATTGTGTCCAGTTCTGGGCCCCTCAGTTCAAGAAGGACAGGGAACTGCTAGAGAGAGTCCAGCGCAGAGCCACGAAGATGATTAAGGGAGTGGAACATCTCCCTTATGAGGAGAGGCTGAGGGAGCTGGGTCTCTTTAGCTTAGAGAAGAGGAGACTGAGGGGTGACCTCATTAATGTTTATAAATATGTAAAGGGCAAGTGTCATGAGGATGGATCATGAGTGTCATGATCTCCTTCTCTGGAGACATTCAAAACCCGCCTGGACGCGTTCCTGTGTGATATGGTCTAGGCAATCCTGCCCCGGCAGGGGGATTGGACTAGATGATCTTTCGAGGTCCCTTCCAATCCCTAACATTCTGTGATTCTGTGATTCTGTGTAACACTGGAGCAGGTTGCTCAGTGAGGCTGTGGAGTCTTCATCCTTGGAGATACTAAAATCTCAACTGGACATGGCCCTGAGCAACCTGCTCTCCCTGGAAACTTCTTTTCCAGAGGACTAATTGTAAGTGCAATCTCTTTTTCCATGCTTCCCTCTCATTGAACTTGTCAGTATGACAGATGTTTTTTTATTGCTGACAGGTTTCTACCTAACGCAGACAGTACTGCGTATGTCCGAATAACCAATTCTGCTAAACAGTGGCAGCTGCAGAGCCACTACACTCTTCCTACTTTCCATCATAAAAATTAATTCTGATGACTTATTATCTAGAAGAACACGAAATGAATCTTTTCAACCCTCTTTTCTTTATGCCTGGTGTTTCAATATTTTGATGCTACGTCTGCAGTGGTCACTGGCAATGTATGTGCACATGGTCCAAGTCTCAGATCAATGTGAATTATCTTGTGCATGTATCTGTTAAAACAAAATCAGGTTCTCCAACATTTGGAAACAGCTGTTCTAAGTGATCAAATGAGGTCTGGACGTCTATCTTCTGCAACAAGCTCTAAAAATTGAGAAAGGAAAAGGACAACCTAGCCACTGTGTATGAGGCAAACATAGAGACAAGTTGTGAGAAATCCAGGTTAGTCAGGACATGATGATTCCAACTAGTATGAAGCTGTTTGTAAGTTTACCTGATTGAAGAACTGCTCACAGCTTGCCAGAACTTCAGAGCTCTGTAATAGAATTGAAATGAATATGTAGCAGCTTTCATTACACAGAAGTAAAAAATAATTGATATTGACCACCTGCTGAGAGAACATCAGCACTAATGTAATGAACTTCAATTTGCAGAAGACAAAAAATGCTTTGTCACAGTGATGAACAGATACTACTATACACTTGACTTCAGAAAGTGTCATGAAGAGCTGGAGGCCTTGAAAAGAGCATAGAAAGTAAATAATGCTCCATGATAGTTTTACAGCATTAGTCACCCTGGCAGCTAGGGTCTGTGTGCCTCCTTAAATGCCCAACTATGCTATTATGAATATCCATAAATGCATATTCTAAATATGTTATGCATATATGCATGAGTGTGTACACATATCCATACATATGCATACACTCATATAAGTGTGAGTATACACACATATATTTGTATATTGACAAACAAACTTCTGTAGTCACAGTACATATTCATCCAAGAGGGCAAGCTGGAAAGCACAATGAATGGTCATGAAGAGTCATCAAAAACAGTTCAAAGTTCCTAGAAAATCCTTGAAAAAGAACTAAAATATACATGAAAATATAAGAACTTTCAGAACAGATGAATACAATTATGTGGAACTCTGTACACAGTCTCCAAGTGCATGAAGAGTTCCAGTAATAAACATAAAAAGAGAAAAATAGCATCAATGTTTGAAAAAGTTGGTATGCCCTGATAAAGGAAGGAAGAACTGGGAGGAAGAGTGCATTCTGTATAGCTCCCCAGAACCACCAAGCAAATTCAAAACTAACAAACCTACAAATCATTCTGCGGAAGATATTGAGAGAAATTACTCTACAGCATAAAAGGCCACTAAACTGCTTAAAAATCAGTCATTCCTTAAACCAATGGAAATTAAAAGAGAGAAAGTACTTCAGTATTTGTCTGCACAGGTCTGTGGGCTGAATTCTTTAGAGCTGTAGATGATGCTGATAAATCTATGTCACAGGAGCACTGCCTTTAAACCAAATAAGGATTTGACCAACTAATGCTGAAAATGCCTCACTGGGGATGAATCTGGAGAACTATACTTGCTGTAAAGTCAGAGATTTTAGAAAACAATAAATTACAGTCTGTGTCCTTAACACTCTATGGTCAAAAAAAGCATCCCTGCAGTTCTGACTGTGGGCTCTAATGCATGAGCTGCCAAGAGCCATCAGCATTCTGGTAAGTACTTCTAAAAAAGATTAGGACAGAAGCAGCATGACAAAATTTTATTTTTATTTTATTATGTACCAGTGGGTTTCTTCCTTCATCTGACATGCGTTTCTTACTCGAGCTGTGCTGCTTGTTCTGCTCTATGCATTGAAGAACATCACAGCAGAGACCCCTTTTTTACAGTAATTTCATGCAGACAGACATGTTCTGTCCTTGCACACATGCAGCTGAGAGCAGAATTTGGATGTATTTCTTCACCCACAAGGGAATTTATACAATTTTTGGTATTGTGTGCACACTATGTTGGTTAACAAGACCTTGAGTCAATCTTTGATAGTTAGGCTACCTTTTGGTGGAAAATTGTGAACATTTATTCAAGTTGGATATGCTTTCTTTCCTCTACACTCTGTATAGAAGAACTAAGTCCAGAGATTTGTGTCTTTGGTGGAACCACGGGAAACTGAAAATTAGAGAACATAGAAGTAAGGCTAGTGAAAGTACGTTATATAAGAATGCACTCTTAAAATAATAACAACACTGTGTGTAATCAAAACTGAAGACAGTCACCTCTGTGCGTAAGGGGTTTTCTAACGGAAAAAAATCACATTTTAGAATTATATGAGCGCTAATATTCTAAGTGACACCATACAGATGATCAAGAAAGATGTACCTTATTTATGGGAGACTAGTATTGTCCTTCACAAGCATATCTAATTCTGCATGGTAACGATATCTGGAAATGGCATTTGTTCACATTCCCATATTATCTAATATTCAAGATAATTTGCAGAATTAAAAATCTGTGATGTGGCAATTAGGTGAAAATCTATGTAGAAATAAGCTGATCATTTCCATGAATCCACACAGCTTTAAAAAAGGAGTCAATAGTCTCAGAAGTTCAACCCAGAATCGGACTGCTCAACCTTGCCCTAAACTCTCTCCTAAGTTATTTTCAAATTTCATTATTATAAAGACACCAAATTTAATTAACTGCAGATTAATCTACAAGATGTATGAAGATAATTTGCAGAGCTCTGGAACAACATGTTTTGAAATATATATATATGAAAGACAGCTGAATAGTTAAATGCAATAGGAAAAATATCTCGTTCAGGTACACATCATCTGAATTTTCCAATTCAGACAGAAGAAAGGTATTCAGCTTTGGAAGTTATGTAAGTATTATATAAGTATCTCTAGAGTAAGAGAAACTGAGCTGATTGACTTTTTTTTTTTTTTTTTTTAAATCTATATTCCTTACAAATAGAACCCTGATGGCTTAAAATTCAAACTAGAGTGTTTTTGGAAAATGTGTACTAGCCAAGACATGAGTCCTCCTGTAGTCAGACAAAATTTAAAGGATTTCCTGAAGGCGCATCTCGATATATGGTTTATAGGCAGTTAGATGAAGTGACCTAATGGTCTTTTCTGGACTTAACTCCATAAGACTATGAATACTATAAAACAATTTAAAAAGTCATCAGAGGAGTCAAGATCATTTCAAACAAATCTTTGAATCTGATTCATAGTACAGCCCCAAATACATGTAAGTTATCAATATATATTTGACTTCTCTGATGGATCAATGTCTCTTCTGAAGCGGCTTAAATAAAGGACAGTTGAGGATTCTGACTGAGAAAACCATGCTGGATTAGGATGATCACTGGTCTCAGATCTTTAATCAGATGATTAGTACTGTGGTTAGTGGATTTAGTGAATCTATCACACAACCTCTGTAAGCTAGAAAGATATAGCTGTCCCCATTTTTAGCTGGCAAGCAGGTGCTAAATGATTTACATAATACAGAACAGAGAGTTGCTCAAGATGGAGCAGGAAATTGAACTGTCTCAATTTTTATTTGTTTGTTGAAAATATTTTGCAGACAAAGAACAATTATTTTCAGTTATTAGACTGGCACTTTTAAGTTAAAGAAACAGTGACAGCAATCTGCAATTCCAGTCTGCAGTTGTCTTCTCCATTCCACGCAGACAAGGAAAATATTAATAATAACTGTAAAGCTTTTTCTCATAACAAAGTAGTGTGAAAATAGAAGAAACAACAAACTTGACTTCCAGCAAAAAAAGTATTAATGAATACTTGCAAAGCTTGCATCAAGGGTATGAAATCCAGTATTATATAACTGTATAAGGTATAAAATGACTTACAAGTACAGTCAATTGGCTTTTTGATATGCATTACCATGTATTTTCAGCTGGACTTAAATTCTCAGGTACTAGAGGCAGGAAATGGTGTGCATACACTGTGATTCGTTCAGCACTCTGTCTTTAACACTGGCCAGGGCCACGTACATCATAGAAAGACGCAACATACCCATGGTGGAAAATGGTAGAGTAATCTGTCTCCTTAAAACATATCTTTGTGCTCTTGTCAGTTAAAGATTACCTTGTGCCCTGAAGAGCAATAGTAATGACTTGAAGGATGAAGGATTGAGGCTTCTTGTTTCAAGTTGTAAAGTGTGACAAATATAAAAAGAAATATACTCTCCAAATGGGTTGTTGCAAATATACCTGCTACAGTACTCTCTGAAACGTATTATCTTCAACAGAGAGAAAATACTAGACGAGATGGACTACCAGTCTGGTCTTATCTGCTTTCTATTTCCTTTAAAATATGGAGAATTACTTACTATCCTTCAGTTATTTTACTACAAGATTTTATACTTAAAGGGTAGCCAATGGTGGTGAGGATTAATATTTTATAGATGATTATTTTCTAGGAACTGAGATAAGATATGCCATGTTGCTTTACTGACCACACTAAAAATTTGCCAACGGCAGCGCTAAAACACTGAATGGAAATGTCTCTGTTAATTTTTATTTTTAAATTCTGAAGCACATATTCAAACCTTAAATTAACAACAAGAATTTTTTACTAAATGAGTAGTCAGAATGTTGAAAAAAGTGTCAAAAGGTGCAGAAGATTAATGTGATAATACTTGACAGTATGATAGATAAACCAATACTGAAAATAATTAAATAATGCACACTGGAGAAAACAATCCTGATTTTCATCATGTAAAGACCGAAGAGGAGTTACTACTGGTAGTTAATAACTACCAGTTGTTAACCTTACTACTTAGATAAAAGTCTTCCAATTATAATGAAGAGTTCTATGAAAATATTAGCTAAATAGTAAAAAAAAAAACAAAAGTGAAAAATAAAACAAGATGTTTATGAATGATAAGGAAAAGAAGAGAAAATAAAATAGTTCTGGTCCTATATCTCCAAAAGGATAATAATACTTGAAAAGAAGCAAGGATTCTCAAAGACATAAAAACACTTCCTTACGAGAACTGACCTTTAAACCTCAGGCATGTAACAGAAGTCTGTAAAATCATGGATGCCAAGAAGATGAATAAGGAATGGGTGTTTATTGTTTGCCATGAAATGAAAATGGAATTAAAGGACTGGAATCATCAGACTGGAAGTTCAAAACAGGAGATATGCTATCACTTTGCTCAGTTAAACTCTGTGCATGCAGGTAAATGACTGCCTCAGTTTGCATAGGCTCAAAACATTTCTCCTAATTTATGGGAGAAAAAAGTCATAATGATTCAAGACATTAACAGCCAGCTAATGGAGAGTACAAGCATACCTGAAAAATATAATAACATGGTTGTCCCTTGCCTCTTCCCTGTCTGCCATAGGCTAGTGTCAAAATTAAGGTACTGAACTAGATGCAATTTTTTTCTGACCTGGTATGGCTAATCTCATACAATATTATAGTAAATTTAAGCTATTGCAATGCCTTTTCCCAGTCTCTGTTTCCAGGACTGTTTCCTGTATCTTTTCCTCTACTAATGTATCATCGTTCTTGCTTTATTTCCTTCATATTTTCTTAACATGTTGTATTTAATTCAACCTTTAGGGCTGTCTCATTTTCAAACGCTACCATATATTTAATAATATATATATATGTTTTATACATCTCTATGAACGCATAGATATATATCTGTCCTGGTTTCACTGGGATTTTGTTTCAGTTTGTGGCCAGCCATGATGATCAAGGCCCTTAGCAGTTAAACGCAGAGCAGCTGACCCAGGCTGGCCCACAGGTGTATTCTATATTATTAACATAAAGTTCACTATAAAAGGGAAAACTTGCTGGGGAGAGGTGGGATTGTTTTTGTTCTCTCTTCTAACCTTTTTTTTTTTCTTCTTCTTCTTCTTTCTTTCTTTCTTCCCCCTCTTCTTTCTTTTCTTCTTCTTCTTCTCCTCCTTCTCTTCTTCCCCCCCCTCATTGCCAACAATTGATATTCCTGGAACAACCTGCTGCAACTCTGTAGCTAAGTATACTTTTGTGTGGTTTGTGTTATTGTTGATACTGATTTATTTTATTAAGTCTGTTCAATTTTAACCACCAGTCTTCCTCTTTTTCCCAATTTCCTCCATTGTTTGGGGAAGGGACATTGGGTGAGAGAAAAACTGTTATTGTCTAGCCCTGGGTGCGGGCTAAACGAAGACAATATCAAACATATATATATATAATGTATATACACACACACATTGTATATACACTACAGTGTGATTCAACTTTATACAAATGTAATTATTCTTAGGAATTTTCTGCTTGGTTTGAGGGACATTTTCCTATCATTAGGAACCACTAGGTAGTTTAAGGATAACAGGTGGTATGGTTATAGAATTCAGTCCTGAACTTTAATAAGGAATTCATACCCTTGTTATATCACCTACTGAAATTCCAAGTGTCAGAAAAATAACTGAGAAAAACAAAATCTTCAGTCATAAGGTAGTTTTGGATTCAGTTGCAAAACTTGACACTGATTTGAAGCAAAGCATTTTCCCTTCTGGCAAAGTATTGCTGCTCCCAAATAACAACCATAAATGTCAAGGAGATTCTTCCAGCTTCCTGTAACAGAATTTGTCCTAAACTCTGACAAGACATGCAGCAGAGTTGGTTTATGACTTGCCTGTTTTATGATACAGTCATGTCTACTATTGATACTCTAGGCCAATATTTTAAAAGATACATATGCGTTTTTCTGGCTCAGAAATGTTTGGGGTTTTTTTATATAATCTGTAAGTAGAATGAAAGATGTGCTGGTTTTGGCTGGGCTAGAGTTAATCTTCTTCACAGAAGCTAGTATGGGCTATCTTTTGGATTTGTGCTGAAAACAGCATTGATAAAACAGGGATATTTTTGTTATTGCTAAGCAGTGCTTACACAGAGTCAAGGCCTTTTCTGATTCTCACACCACCCCACTGGTGAGTAGGCTGGGGGTGCACAAGAAGTTGGGAGAGGACACAGCTGGGACAGCTGACCCCAACTAACCAAAGGGATATCACATACCATATGACATCATGCTCAGCATATAAAGCTGGAGTAAGAAGAAGGAAGGGGGGGACATTTGGAGTGATGGCGTTTGTTTTCCCAAGTAACCATTACGTGTGATGGAGCGCTGCTTTCCTGGGGATGGCTGAACACCTGCCTGCTGATGGGAAGCAGTGAATGAATTCCTTGTCCTCTTTGCGCGCGAGGATTTTGCTTCACCTATTGAACTGTCTTTACCTCAACCCACGAGTTTTCTCACTTTTACTCTGATTCTCTCCCCTTTCCCACCAGGGGGGAGTGAGTGACTGGATGTGTGGTGCTTAGTTGCTGCTGGAGTTAAACCGTGACAAAGAAAATATACTTATTCCATTGATTCTAGACTTCAAAACAAGTCAAAAAGTTTATTGTGAAATTTCCCCTTTCAGGTAGGAGTTCTCAGTCTATTGTTTTCTTGGAATAAGAGCCCATTTTTTAATTAGAAACAACATACAGCTTTAATCAGATAATGCAAACATCTCATTTTGCTGGTTGTTTCTCTGGTTTATGTTTTAAAATGAATGTGGTACTTATAAAAATTGCCTGATGCATTGCTCTGGAGATTGTGTTTGAAAGTATGACTTCAATGTTCTCTTTATCCTAGTTGTGGTAATCCAAGACATGCCGTTCCTTACTGTTTTAACAATTTGAAGAAGCCGCAACACATACTTATTTGAAAAGCCATTACTGCAATCTTTTCATTACAGGCAGTGAAATTATGATCTTTAGAGACCCTTATGCTTTCTGAAAGTCTTGTCTATTCAGATGTTTATTACACATATACAGGGTAATACTGCTTGTTTCATTTACATATACACATGCATGTATATGTGCCCTAGTCACTGCTAAATGATAACGATATCTGACAATCTGAATTCACTTCAAGTTTTATGGAAACAAACCATTTGGTATTCTCAAGAAGATACCATTCTCAAATATATTCATGAGTGATAAGCTATACATAAAAGAATGTTTTTGGTTGAGACTTTAATGATGACCCAAACCCAACTGTGGAAAACTATGATGAGCCAAATGAACACAAAGTCAGACAATTACTTAAATTCCATTTTGTTCATACTGGAATGTAATGATACATGGGTAACATAAGCATGTTTTGCATATTTTATATTTTAAACAAACCTAGAATTTCTACATGGAACAAAGAAAAATTTCAGTCCAATAATGCAATCATGTAAGAGGTTTATTACATGCTTAGGCAGCTAGCTTGAGCTCAGCTCCATTCTACCGTCTTTATCAGGAACACTAGGAACATCCTACACTAGGAACAAACACAGACAGATGACAAAAACCTAGTCAAGCTGAGTCTACACTCCAGTGTAAGAATTCTTCCCTTATTCTCACCTTTCCATCTCTTCCACTTACATCCTCAGAGTATACCAATTAGTTCCAATCAAAAGCCTTTTAGAAATTCTTAAACTTAATTCAGCAGTATAGTGTTGCGCGGCCTGGGAGCTGACAGATGGTGACCGTGCTCCCTCCAAGCGCTGCGCCGGCCTCAGCCCAGCCAGCCGCTGTGCGGCCTTGGGTCATGCTACCTGTGCATGGATGAGCATACCTGAAAGAAGGGCTCCTGTGAAACTTCACACGCATTCTGCTTGCCACTCCTTCCCTCACTTTTGCCTTTGAATTCACCACTTCCTTGCATCTGCTTTTCAATGGCACAGCACAAATGTTTTCCTTTTGTTTTCTTCTTTATTTAATTTTAAGGAAAATAAAAGCATAAAATTGGATAAGATTACAAAAAGTAACTTCCCCTGTTCTTACTGAGAATATGCAAGAACATATGAAGAGTCTACAGGACTGTGTTTCCCTGTAGATATATACATGGAGTATTGCCAAAAATAAACAAAAAACAAAACCACAAAACAAATAGCAGGGAAAAAAAGACACCCCAGAACCCTCCTAAAAATGTCTGGTTTTCTAAATGCTTACATTTATAGAATGGCTTCTATATTGCTGTTTTGTTTTGTTTACTTTCAAAAATAAATTTAAGAAGTCTGTCTAGTTACCTGGATGGTCTCTTCCTCGCTTTGATTCAGCTAAATACCATTTTCCAAGGAAATTCATATTTCATTTTATCCTCAGTAAAGATTGACTGATGTTCTTTCCTCACCTCTGAGAACCCAACGTGACATCTAAGTGCCTGCTGTGGCAGAATGACCATTGTTTATTTGCCACATGGCCTGTAGCTTTCCAATTCTCTACCAGCTCCAACTTAGCACTGAGCTGTGCTCAAGCTGCATGTCATAAATGGCTCTATAAAAACTCCTTTCAAATCCATCAAGGTGTTTTTCTTTGAGCAATATCAGTCATAGCTTGGTGGACATAGTCTCACAAAGGCCATCCTAGACTAGACCTTACAGTCAGCCACCTCAGTGTTTGAGTTAGCTTATGCTGGCTGGGTGAAGTGCTTAAAGCAGCAGAGTAGAGCAATGAGACATAGCCATTGCATGTTTTCCAGCTCTAAAGATTTGTTTTTAAATTGTTGTTTGTTGTTTTGTCAATTCAGTGGGTTTACATTTCAACGCAATATAGAAGAAAATGTATGCATGTCAGCGTTGGTCAGTTTGATAACGCCAAAACTTAGCTTCCCTACCAGAATTTTGCAACTTTTTCTCCAGCTGAAAGCCTGACTTTCCACTTGAGGTAAATACCTTATATTTGATGCTGTTAATAAAGCACTTTTATTCTGAAGTAACTTATACCAACAATATTTCCAATACCATAGCATTGCTGTCTCATGAGATAAAACCAAACTGAAAATACATGAACATAGTGAGTGTTTATTTTTTTCAAGTTAAAAAATCATGTATAGAATTCCAGTCTAATGGATTTATTGATGATAAAGTGAGAAGGCAAAGGGTTAAGAAATTGTAATCCCTTCCTCTGCTGTTACCCATGCTGAATGTAGTATATATACTTTTACATTAACTCTTATATTCTCTACCTTCTCATGATTTACAGTCTAACAAATGTCATCATATAACAAATTTTACGTTACATGTAACTTTAATCATCTTCATCTTTTGCTGGGCAGTTGAGGACATCAGCATTCCCAGGGCAAAACAAGATTTCACTCTAGAAGCTTTGGTCAACACAAAATCAGCTGCCACGATGGCTGTTGACTATTGCTTGGCAGACTGAATTTTTTGTCTGATTGCTTGCATAGCACTGAGGTAGAGTGGCATAAGATTTTATGATTGCAAGTCCTATTTCTAGGGCTCAGAAAAAAAAACCACCAAAATATGTTTTTCATCATCACAAAGCTAACAGCAGGAGAAAAAGGACTACTAAGCAGAGAAATGTACTGATGAAATATGAACTTGAAGGTTAGGTTTGAACCTTCTCAGTTCTGTCAGTGCAGCAGTTTCAAGCACAAGAATTTTTGATATTTAATACTTGTAAGTATCTGCTGCTAAGTGTCTAATAAAAGTCACTGATCAGCGCGTCATGAAGGAAAAGATTAAACGCTATTTCTTTGATTCCTCACTTCCAACATAATTTCAGCATTTAGATTACAATTTTCCCTTCCTCCCAAGTTCAATCTATGGCTCAGAATGAGAGCCGTGGTGAATGCATTTGTATCTACTGTCTATTTGAAAGTAATTGGTAGCCTGCCACGTTGTAATTCAGCATTTTAAACCTCAATAGGCACTAAATTATTTTTTATTGTTATTATTACTAGTGGTAGCTGAAGGAATATATGCACAGAGGTAGGTAGCTTGGCACTAACAAGGAAGAAACGGCAGGTGATGGCATATTTTTGAAACAGCTGGGAAGCTTACTATTCAAAAACTCTCAAAAATATAACAAATAAGACGTAATCACTTAACTATGCACTTATGGTAAATGACTTCTGGGAAATGAGTATGAGCAACTCACATCAAAGATTTATAATCCTTATTTTCATAATTCAATCTGCAAGTTTTTCCATTTTAAACAAATACACTTAAAGAGCAGGATAGGATTTCCATGTTGGAAGGTAGCCACTATTCTTTGCATTCTGGTCCTTGGGGTATTACTTACTTTAAAAAACTACCTTCAAAAAACAGAAATACACACATACAAAATACAAACTCCTATTTCTTCATTGCCGTTCTGCGCACTCCAAAAAATAATTGGGACCTGACAACTATGGTTTGTCCTTCATATATGTCTATCTCTGCCAGTCTGTTGAGAATGGGCATTGCTGCTGCCAGGGGTACAGGAGAGAGAGTGGACTTCACTCTCCCCTCCAGTCACAAAACAGATCACATATATGATTGTGACAGTTAATTACAAGCTAATGATAATCAGATGATAACTAATTAGAAAAGTGGATTACTTGACCTTCTGGAAGCATCAAGAGGATTTTGAATAATGTTTTTTAAACGGTCCTGTGGAATCAAAAGCAAGTTCTAGGCTGCTGATTTATTATAAGAAAGTACGCTTTATTTATACAAATTAATAAATCATTAGAGTTCTATAGACTATCTTAAGAGGAAGATAAAAAACTTTTTTACAAATATTCAGAAAAATTAATTAAATTATCCCCAAAATAACAGAGTTATATCTGAAAATACCTTTCTTCCAATACTGATATTTTCATCTTAACTGACATAGGTAAGCATTGCCACATTGACTTATGTTGATTAACTTCAACTATATTAAAGTGAACACAAATAATGCAACCTTTGAAAGAGGGATAGGTGAAAATTCTAATGATGATAAAATACATTAACATTTATTTATTTTTTAATGTTAATACAGAAATTATCTCTAGTAACTTAGAAATATTGTAGCATGAAAAACTATCATTGCTGGAGATATAGCATTTTTTTTCAGCATCTACTGTTTTGAAGGACGTATCACTAGACCACAGTGTACTTCGGAGTTACTTATTAAGAAATTCTGTAATTCTTTCTTGGGTTTAAAGACTTTATTTTGGGGAATACTATTTCTTTTCATTAACAAGTGCATCACTCTGCTTCAGTGACTTGTGATAGTCAAGCAGTTATAGATAAATTTGATAGACTTAAGGTCATGATATTTTGATATAAAATAGCCAGGAATTTTTCCCTCAAATTTACTATTGTAAAAGAAAGTCAGACTTTTTTTTTTCTATTAAGTTTTCCCATGTGCCTTTCTTGCTAGTGAGTTTTTGTATGTCCTGAAAGTTGAAAAAAGCCTTTTTTACTTCATTAGCTCTACCCATTTCTCTCACTTTAGCAAAGACAGGAAATGAATTGACCTCAGACTATCCTGTCTTCTTCCAGAACTCTTGAGCTACGTATTGCTGTTTCACTTAGTACATGGTTCAGATATGTTCAGGGTTCTATTCCATATACCAAACAAAAGAAAAACAGAGGCTATGTTTATAAGAAAGTATCTCATTTTCTAATGCTAATTGTGATGGTTTGTAAGTCCATGCACAAACAGACCACAAAAGAAATTCTGCCTAAATACCAAAAGATGTAAAGCTAATTTGTAGAAAAAAGTATGACAACTAGAAATACACAAAAGATTCTGCAAGTTGCATAGTCTGCCTGCAATGATGCTGGAGATGCCAGTTCAATTCTGCACGAAACACATATCAAATAAAACATCCACCATAAACATCCACTAATGCATTACCCATTTTGCACAAGAGCTTTCAGGGCTGAGGACAGTACCAAGAGTTTCTTTTTCCCTCACCTTCACTGCTTACTGCCAATATGGTAACACTGTGAAAGCAAAACTGCCACAACAGGGGGACTTCAACCTGCAGCTGGGGCCGTACTCCAAGGAAGCAAGAGACGAGCAAAGACTCACCTTTTGCTTTCTTGTTTTTCAGCATTTTAGACCAATTACACAAGAATTAGTTCCTTCTTTATACAGGATTCTCCTTAGGACTCCCTGACTCCCAAGACACAGCATCTCTGCCCAACACAACCCTCCAAGATTAGCACTCTGTATACAACAGTCGTATTTGTACTGAAGAGTTGTGGCATTGTGCATAATATCATATACACCTAAAATACATTATATTTTATCTCAGAATCCCATTTTTAAAGTTTTTCACCAATATCCCAGCATAACTTGCTGTCTTTTAAACAACATATTGCCAAAGAGTTAAAAATCATCATTTTCAGAAGGGCTATTACTATTAACACTTTTATTGATGTGAGAGCTCAGCAGTTTTAGAGGTAGACAAGAAGAAAGAAAAAACTGACCAGCAAAATAAAGCAAAGAATAGGTGCTTCTTTCATCTGCCATCTTTGCTACCTTTCAACACTTACTTACATCTTCTTTCCCTCTCTCCATGTATTCCCTGTGCTCCTTGAATTTTCAACTTCCTGGTTTTTGTATTCCTCCCTCTTTTTCTGTCCTCTGCTTTGTCTCTTTGTCTTCTTTTTCCATGTCTCTTCTTCCTTAGTTTGCAGTTAACCTTAAAGCCTTCTTTAAGACCAGCTCCTTCCCATGTGTCAGCTCCCCTGTCATTGCTGAATTATCAGGCAAGAGAGACAGCAGGAGCAATGAATGCCACCCAATCTAGCACTGGCAAGGACAGGTGAGACATGTTTGTTACCAAATGCACAGAAACAACTTCAAACAACCAGAAAGATGCAAAGAAACAATTTTCCTCAACCACAGATAAATATTACGTTAATATTAAGAGCTACTTGTAACAAAACAATTTTAGTCTTTGTTCAGCTCTAAATATGATTTCAACCTGATGGTGTTCTTTTCAACTTAATGTCACCCCACATGCTCTAGGCCCCACTGCTTTATTTATGTTCAGTGTTTCCAAATCTGATTACCATTATTATTGAAAGCTTAAATTTGTGTTTGCTGTTTATCTCCTTACGGTTTAAGATGACTCAAAAACAATGCTCTGAATTACATATTGCCTTTTTTCTTGTATTATTATGTTCAGAAAGTGCTAGTTTGTTCTAAAAATGAGTGGTGAAACGTTTGCTCTTACTTGTTGGCCCCATATTACATGCATCAGACAAAAATGCCCATCTCCCTCCTAATATGAGCTATTCACTATTACACTCTGTGCCACCAAGTGTTAAAATGGTTTTTACAACCTGGTCTTTGCTAGTTCATGAAGAAAGGTTGACTGGTTGAGAAAATAATTTTATTGCTGTTTTAAATCAAATTATACTGTTAGTACAGGGGAGTCGAATGATTCCAGACCCATTCCCTGTAAAACATTCTTCGTTCTCTTTTTGCTGTAGTATGATGGCATGATTATTTAAGGCATGACTTTTCTATATTAGCCTTTTTTTATTAGATGCAGGTTATATACATATATGTATATATACATATTTACATGTATATATAAAAATAAAAAAAACCCACTAACTTTTCTCATAAGAGTTTGAAAAAGCAGAGATTGTAATGGAATGTGTAGTCATGCCCTGATTTTACCTTTCACATGCTGAAGTCAGCACGTAATACAGTGGAGAATGCTGAGATGCCAACTTGTCAAAGACTAAATCAGGGATTATCTCGGTGTTGCTTCTGTTTCTTCGAACAAGACTCTCTTGGTGCTTAGCCAAGTAGTTGTTTAGTTACATATTTCCATGTCTATCTGTCAGTCTCTTTTAGAACATAATGCACTATGGAGTTTTGTGAGATTTTGAAGACTGTGATTTTTGCATCTTTCCCTACATATTAGGGAAATCATAATTGTATCCTTACATAAGATATGCAGCCTAGGCTCTTTTTTTTAATTATTATTTTAGTAGCTGTCATAAATACCACAGAGTAAAACGTGAACGGATTATTCCTCTCGGCTTTGCATGCCAGGAATTGTAATTTTGCAATGCTTAACAACTCTACCACAGAGTTTCACCTACACTACACTTCACATTAATACATATTGTCAAGATCAAACTTAATAATATAGGTAGTGTCTCCTCCTGAGCATGGGAAGAAATAGGTCTGCAAATGAAATGGCATTATTCTCCACTCACTCCACTTGAGTTGTGCCTTCATACAAACCACACCTTCCTCTGTTATCACACCCTCTTATATTACATATGATTTCTAGACTAATTTACTTCTGCATGGTTTGCTTACTTTTGCAGAGGAAAGAAAACCATTGTACTTCACAGAAGTACAATCCAACAACTTTCCTAAGCAAGATAGGATCTATGCTATTTTTCTTACTTATGCAGTATATAGATTTTTCAAATACATATACATCTAGATGACATTCCTCTATCAAAATTGTAATCATGTGGGTTTCAGTACTTTTTTACTTGAATTATAACGGCCTTGCCAGTGAATCCTATGCTTTAGTAGACAAAATGTCATCCAAGTACATTGGAGAATAAATCATACCAGCCTGCCCTTCTGAAGAGTAGATGGAAAGTCAGTGGATTTAACAATACATTGATTAAAATGTCCTTCTGATGGAAAAGGCGTAATAGAATATATCACAAAACATACCAATTTTTCACATACCTTGATATCTCAGGGAAAGTTCAGTTTCTATCACAATTTTTTTTTTTTTTTTTTTCAGGGAGTAGGTGTTGAGAAAGTCCAGTGGTAAAAATGATCAATAAACTACATTCATTCCTGTTAACCTTCATTTTACTGTCATTCTAAGATGGCAGAACATATGAATTGTACTTAAGAAACAATGCAGAAAGAGTGAAAAAAAATCCTACTTTTTCAAACACTATATTTTAAAAGCAACCAAGGAAATGAAGTCTTATTTTTTTTTACATCATGCCTAAATGTCATAAACTGAAACAGAGGAGATTTCAGCTGGATTTAAGTTAAAAAATTTCCCCATGAGGATAATGAAGTACTGGATCAGGTTGTCCAGAGAGGGTGTGGAATATCTGTCGTTGGAGGTTTCCAAGACCTGACACAACAAAGCCCTGAGTGACCTGGTCTGAATTCAATATTGTCATTGCTTTGAGCTCCTGGTTGAGCAAAGGTTGGGCTAGAGACTTCTGTGGTCTCTTCTCTCCTGAGTGATCCTATGATTTGTCAATAAAGTAAGATGTTCAGATCATTATTCATATCGTTATACAGCAAGCAGTCAGTTGTTCAGCATGACATCAGGGATGACCTGCTGTAAGTTTGGAAAGCAAGATAGAAAGCTTTTACCAACAACAACATTTTCATATTTCCATCATTCTGCATTTGTAAATTCTTGTTCCATTTTACTAGTGCTTTGATTCTAGCCCCACCTCCACCAGTAAATTCAGTATCTACTCTCTGGACCAGATAATTATTTGTCTATGTGCACATGACTTTCTAACTCATAAAATTTACACCCATATTTTTAAAGCTTTTTTTTTTAAAAAAATAACTTTAAAATAAAAAGAAAATAGAAATACAATAGGTACTTATCTAGTATGATGCTTTTTGTGATGATTTAAAATAAGCTGGGAAGATTGCTGAGATCTGAAGGTCATATTTTTGCAGAGACGTAGGTGACTGCAACACAGGCAGATAATGGGCTGTTTTCCAAAGTGCCTAATTACTAAGATTTAATGGTAATTACTTGCTCACCCTATTTCAGTTCTTCTGAAAAATACAGCTATCCACTTACCTTCATTTTAGTGAACGAATACACATTTCAAAACAGCCTTAAAGTAACTAGTGTTTGAATTAAAGGCTTAAATTTTTCATTACTCAGTCTAAATTCCTTTTTAAAATCTACTGCTGTAAAATTTAGCCTTTCTTCTGTCTTGCATCCAGTGTTCAATACCTGTGATTGAAACTACTACTTTCTTTTGGAAAAAAAAAAAAATTAGCCTTATAATTTTAGGTCTCTCTGAAACACAAGTGACCAAAGGCCATTATTTAGCCTCATTTTATTGTCCTACTTCTAAGCCACCCATAGATTTTTCTAAAGCAGCAAAGTTTGTTACACAATCATCATGTATATCTTGTTATCACAAGACACAAAGATGAATCTGAACAGTGGGGTTCAGCTGCTTAAGCACAAATTAGGCATGTCTGATGCTGTTTAGATTTGCTGAGGTATCTGGCAGACACAGCACTGTAGTGGGAGTACCTCACCTTCTGGGCAAGCAACTGGAGACCAGAAAAGGCACTACAGAGTGTCTAATATAATGATAATTCTTACGTTAAGGCAAATGAATTGCTCCCTAATAGCCCTTGTACAAGATTAACTCATTAAATATAGTGGAAAATAGTGGAATGTGAGTTGACAGACATTGTCTGTGACTTCACAACTAGTTTATTTTAATTACAGGAAAAAAAAAGACCTGATTTTTAATACCATCTCTCTCTCTAAATTGGAAAGACATGGACTTGATGGATGGACCACTTGGTGGATAAGGAATTGGCTGGATGGTTGCACTCAAAGAGTTACGGTCAACAGCTCGATGTCCAAGTGGTGAGCAGTGATGAGTGGCATTCCTCAGGGGTTGGTTTTGGGACTGGTGCTGTTTAACATCTTTGTTGGCGACATGGACAGTGGGATTGAGTGCGCCCTCAGCAAGTTTGCTGACGACACCAAGCTGTGTGGTGTGGTCAACACTTTGGAGGGAAGGGATGCCATTCAGAGGGACCTCGACAGGCTTGAGAGGTAGGCCTGTGCGAACAGCATGAAGTTCAACAAGGCAAGTGCAAGGTCCTGCACATGGATTAGGGCAATCCCAAACACAAATACAGGCTGGGCAGAGAATGGATTGAGAGCAGCCCTGAGGAGAAGTACTTGGGGGTGATGGTTGATGAAAAGCTCAACATGAGCCAACCGTATCCTGGGCTGCATCAAAAGAAGTGTGGCCAGCAGGTTGAGGGAGGTGATTCTTCCCCTCTACTCCACTCTCGCGAGACCCCACCTGGAGTACTGCATCCAGCTTTGGGGCCTCCAATGCAAGAAGGACATGGACTGGTTGAAGCCGGTCCAGAGGAGGGCCACGAAGATGATGAGAGGGCTGGAGCACCTCTCCTATGAAGACAGGCTGAGCGAGTTCAGCTTGTTCAGCCTGGAGAAGAGAAGGCTCCGGGGACACCTCCTAGCAGCCTTCCAGTACCTGAAGGGGGCCTACAGGAAAGCTGGAGAGGGACTTTTTACAAGGGCATGTAGTGACAGGACGAGGGGGAATGGTTTTAAACTGAAAGAGGGTAGATTTAGATTCGATATTAGGAAGAAATTCTTTACTATGAGGGTGGTGAGACAATGGAAGAGGTTACCCAGAGAAGTTGTGGATGCCCCCTCCCTGGCAGTGTTCAAGGCCATTTGGATGGGGCTTTGAGCAACTTGGTCTAGTGGAAAGGTGTCCCTGCCCATGGCGGGGGGGTTGGAACTAGATGATCTTTAAGGTCCCTTCCAACCCAAGCCATTCTATGATTCTATCTATGTATGTTCACTACAAAACAAGTAATATACCTTAATAAAATATTTCTCACTGTTTTATATCATCTCCTTGAAAAATTAACATATTAAATTGAAATTAATGAGAGTCTAGAAAAGTTATTCAGTGACCCTACACTCGATACTAGACATTCCACCTATTGGTCTCCCTTACAAGCCATCTTTTATAACTCCAGTGTTTTTTTTAAGTGATTGATTTGAGATGGTCTCTTAAAGACTACATTTATTTCAAAATTCCTGTAGTTACACAGAACACTCCACAATTGCTCCAAGGAACCACTACATTTGCCAGTTTTACCACAGATTTTGTTCTTTTGACAACATTTTGCACATAAAAACTTAACCAGCAAATGCAACCACTGTGGGTTCATCTAAGGGATAATACATCAAACTCCATCTTTTCCGAGGGGGAAGATGCAGCAAAGTGCTCTTTTGTTAATATTTCCTTCCATGCTTCATGGGCTTGTAGCATATGAACAGCAATGGAGGATTTGTTCTGTAGTAGCATTTGGAGACACACCACACATTTTTTTTTCAACATATATTACCACAGAACATAGTATTGTAACTACTTTGCATGCCCATTATGAGTTTTATATGTCACATTTTTATGAGGGCCCATCCCACAGGACAGAATATCACATAAAATGAAACATTACATCCTACTTCCAAAGTACACAGAGGCATTAAGTGAGGTTCATCTCCCATTTAAGTTAAGCCATCCAGGTCTGAGCTTTCTTTTGTAATTAAAGAGGTGGAGAAAAACAGTCAGTGGCTCTGCTGACTTTTCTGTCTATGGGTGGCATGAAGCCTTCTTCTAGAGGTGCCTTCTTTTCCATGGACTACACGGTGGCTACATCATATTTGTAGATGATTAAATTTGGCCAAATGAATCCTACCCATATCTTCCTTACCACAAGGAAGACATCACAACAATGTCTTCTTACATTAAACGTTATATTGAAGCAGAAATAAAATATCAAAAGTAGTAAAACCTTGTGGTAAACAAATCCACATTTGAATGTCTTTTGTTTTGGTTTGGTTTGGTTTCTTTGTTGTTTTTGTTGTTGTTGTTGTCCCTACCTAGAATTGTTTGCTGTGGTTGACACCACTGGAATATACTGCAGATTAATTACTTCCCATTCTTTCAATTAATGAGGAGCACTGATGGTGAGAAGGGAAAAAAAAAGAAATTCCAGCCAATTGCATGCAGGGTGCACACTCTTCACACACTCATCATTGAGATATGTGTGTGAATGTTCCTCTATATTCAGGAACATAGACAATGATGAATTCATTTCAGAAAATGAAGTCAACAGTGTCTGGTAAAATTATTATCTGTGCCTTTCAAATAAGAGTTATCTTCCCAAATCAATTAATCTTGAGACTCTGATTTCCAATAAATCTATCATATCTTAATTTATTATTCCGTATACTACTGTTCTCTACAAAACCTAGCAAAACATTTCATGCAAATAATGCAAATTTTTAAAGTCCCCTTTGTGTTTATTCTTCCATGAACCACCAACAAATAATAAAGTTGTCTCAGGGAAGGTAGATTTCTGCTGTCTGCAAGGAAGATACAGCTGAACGAAATTATATGGGGTTAATAAATAGAAATGTAACCATGTCCTTCCAAATATAAAATGATAAAACCCCAATAAACTGAAGAAGACCTTGCTTAAGCAAATGTGTAAGCATTTCTATCCAGATTTAGAAATCATTCTTTAAGGAAATAAAATTTATTTGAATTATCTGATCTACCTGGTTTTGTTCATTTGGTTGTAGTGTTGGTGATTTTGTCGTACCAAAGTAATACGCTTTTTCTTCTAAATGTTGATTTTCACATTAGATTCTGTAAATAGGAGGAATATTGATTTTTTTCAGTGATGACCTTTTCTATTGTATTTTAATTGATTTCACTTTACTTTAAATAAATAAACTGCATTCATTTTAAGTTTAATCTATTTTAATCTGTATCTTATCATTTGCTTAGATGTCAGAAGCTTTACGTTATTTTAACATTTATGTTAACATTGAGGTCTGGCCTTTAGTTATTTGTGCTGTAAAAGCTGCATTTCCTTGCAGCTTTTTACAAATTCCCAAGTAGTCCTAACAAGAAACTGGCCTTGAAAAATATAAACCCTAAATATTAATGTCCACTTCTCAAAAGAATGAACTCAAATTATTTTAGTGATCAGCTTATCTGAAAAAAGTACTAATTATTACTTGCTTAAATGTCAGCTCATGCCTTTGAATCTAAATATTTTATTTAAGCTTTAGAGAAAATCCTAAAATAAAATAAGAGAAAAAAATAATTATATTAGCATAGGGTGGAGCAAAATTTCTGTATTTAATACAGAAGTAATTTTTTCCTGACTCTGCCTACCTACTACAATAAGTATGATATATTTATTGGATAAGGTTAAGTAAGACACTACACCTTTAAATACATGACACATATTTAGGCACAAATATATGGTTTTAGAAAGGAACTATAAGTGAATCGACAGCTATTTCAAATAAAAAATTCATAAATTGTCATTTTCCCCCAATTTTCATCATTTCTTTTTCATTGATCTGCTTGTTCCTATAGGTTACAGAGACATACCATATACCGTACCACATTTTCTAGGTGAACGAGGTAAACGTGCCTTCAGAAATTAACTTTCTAGCTCACCTCGGGCACTAACACTAACTACTCTAACAGTAACCAAAGGCATTAATGTGCAGATTCAAAGAAAACCATCATACACAGGTGCTGCCTCTGGCAGATACTGGTAAATCTTCCTTTCTACAGACACTTCAATAACCAGAAAATATTTCTGTGGTGATTTTTTTTTTGCTTGATTGCTCAAATAGATCTTAACAGTGGTAACAAGAAAATCATTTTTTGTCCCAGGTGAAATATAATTTGGAATTTGTATTTTGAATTTTTTGAATCAGAAGAGGAATGTACAATTTTTGGGACAGATCATAAAATGACATGAAAAAGAAATATTTCAAACCAAGCCAATGCTTTTGATAAATTTAGCAATTTAAAAAATATATTTGGATTGACTTAACATTTTCTTATACAGTGTATAAGGATGACAGCTAATGTGTATGTTCCATAATGAGTCACTAGAGCAGTGGATTTTGCATATACTTGCAAACCCCCGTAACTGAAAAAAGCCACAATTTTTACAAAATCCATAATAAAGGGGATTTGCTTAGGTTGTAGCATGCAAATAAGACTTAAAGTAGGGCTCTAAACATATAATTTCAATTGCCACCATTGACTTCCGAAAGTACCCATCCCCTGTTGCCCCACTGGGAAAATGATAGCCAAAATGTTATTAAGGGATTTTTTTTTTCCCCTAAATGTGCAAATTGTTCACGCACCAGAGAGTCTGCAAGGTGTGTTCATGACAATGCCACGTGCAAGAGTCCAGAGAAACCATTTAGTAGAAGACAACTGATTCTTGAAGTTGTTTCAATGGAGCCAGAGCTATATCCGTAAGCCTAGGTTCAAATGTGTCCCCTGCAGAAAGCTGGGTAGAACCTGTGACCAGTCATGTCGTACTCCATCTTAACTGTTTCTTCTGGAAAACACACCTTGCTCTAAAGCTAATTTAAAATGAGTTCTGGCCCTTTTACATAAGACAACAAATTAGACATGCTCTACACATATGATCACTCTACACACTGATACTTTTCCAGCTGGGTAGCTGCCATAGCAGAGTAACAATTAATCAATTAACTTTAACTAACTCAGGAAAGACAACAGAGTAATGAAAATACAGTTCCTGCTAAATCAAACAGAAGATGCAAAACCAGGAGTTAGCAGAAGATTTTTAAGTTCTTTGTGTGTGCCTGTTTAGGGTACCTAAGGGGTTTGGAGAGTGAGGGAGGCCCTGGGCACAAACCAGGCAGATACATCATGAAGCACACCAGCCTGAGAATAATAAGACTTGCTGAGATATATGTGAAGTTGGAATGTATGTCCTTACAGGGCATAAATTTTCTGCCACATTGATGGAAAAGTTGGAAGAGGAGATTGAGATAAATAAAAGGGATAGATCAAGTGATGTAAGCCAGTGCGACAGGGCTAGATATAGGGGAGGGAAGTGAGAGCAGATGATCAAAAGAGCATTTGGAAACTCCTACGACAGGAGCTGCTCCTGTTGCTTCTTTCTGTTCCACTATCTGCAATGGCTTGTCCTTGTGAGAAGTGTCAATGTTTTCATGGGCTAAAACATGCAAAAAACATGCCCTGCTCCTTTGTTGGTGTGAATACAAAAGTGCCACACAAGTCATTGGGAGTGAATCACGTACACCTACAGAGAACCTACTGCTTCTCACTCATAGTTATTAAAAAAAAATTTTTTTAAAAAAGGAAAGAAAAAAACACGAGGTGTTGAGTCTTTTCCATGAGTTAAGAGAAGAGAGATGGACTCAACTGCTTAAAAGGTAGCAAAGAAAATAAATATAACCATCAAGAAGAAGTTAAAACATAGGAGGGAAAATGACCACTGCACTCCAATAGGGCAAAGAACAGCAATGAGATTCTCATACCTTCTAGAAGATGAAGGGATGAGCGAGTCCTCCACAGTACCTTTCAGTTCACTCCATCATGTGTGTTCATAAGGCGCAGAGCTTACACACTAGCCAGAAGCTCTTGGGAATGCCAGAATAACCCTAACAAGTTCTCAATTTAAAGGTAATACACATCAGATGATGCAACATTTTATTGACTTTGTGAGAGTTATGGTAGAAGTAACATTTTGTAAAGGATGAAATTATCTTGATCAGTTTTTTCTCAGTTTTAGCACCAACAAATAATCAGGTAACTTGGTATTTAACAGAATGAAATTAAGCTTATCAGAATTAAATGTCTGTCTTTTAAAGAAAAGCAAAGAGATTTATTTCCATCACTTGCATTAATAGCAAAATTATTAAATTAAAATATATATCCACCGCAATGCATGTCTCCCTTTTTGCATATCTCATTCTCTTCAGATTGTTAGTTTAGCTTACGTTGTACCAAATTTGCTCTAAGGCAATGTCTTCATATTTTAAAGAAACTCCTGGAACCTCCTGTGATATAAAATAAAAACAGTACTTTACTGCACTGAATGTCCTTCTCCTCACCAGCAAAAATGGTAAGAAGTCTTTGCACCAGCATTTCAGCCCAGGTAAGGATACTAACAACAGGGAGTGTAAAAGCAAGAGCTTGTCATTCACCAGGGTGACTCAGATGCAACTTATGTATGCCAAATTTCAAACAAGATAAATGTCTATAGATAAAGGAAAAACATCAAGTGCAGAAAGTTTTGAAGGACTTTCTTAAATGGACAAACACATTGACCAATAAAGGGAAAAAAGAATGTTTTTCTTTATTTTACTATGCATTGCTACATAACATTACTATACCTGAAATTAGTTGCAATTATTTGTATAAATTTTGTTACTATATCAAAAGCAGGGAGTTTTATACCATGCAAGCCTTTCTGTAAAGCTAATAGGATAACAAATATCTAGGATTCTGTCTCTGATGTCAGAATTTCTATGCATTTTTACTCATAAACCTTGTATTTCCTATGAAGTAGGTGGAACGATAGCAATGGAAGTGTCATTTGCCCAGACACTTCCACTCTTAAAAAAAAAAACAAACTGAGGAATTCCTTAGCTGACAGCAGACTTTTTTATTCTGTAAGGTTTGGATCAAATACCCAAGAAACATTATTTCTTGGTTTCATGTAAATCCATTGAGATTTGATGAAGTTGTATTTTTCACTTTCATGGATGGGGAAAGTATATGATAATGCAATTAAAGATTACATTATAATGCAGCTATTAAAGAAAGGTTTTCAAGAAATGCTTTACTTTTAAGGATTTATCTTTGTTACCTATTATCTTTTTTTTTTTTTTTCCACCCATCCTAAAACAACTCTCTGTGCCTATACTACCTCTTCCTGACTGGATCTAGAGATGTTTTTGTGACAGAAAAATAGTTTGTTATTTCTTAGCTGGGATAAAAGACTCTTCTAGTGTGCTGCTCAACAAAACAAAATAGGAAAGAGAAAGCCTGAAAATGTATTACAGAAGAAATTCAAAGTCTATTAGTGCAAGAGGAAAAACTATGACCCTAGAAAGTTGGAGAGCTGTTTGGCAAACAGTTCATTCGAAAAAGAGAACACAATCCTAAGGCTACCGGTAGAAAACTAAATTCTCCTCTTTAAAGCATGGTATCCACGCTGTTTCCTTTCTTCTTGTCTTCAGATAACTTTGTGGAGAAATTTTTATACACACATACACAAGGCCCTGTAAAAGTGATTATCGCCAACCGGTAATTTTAATTTTAGATCCTCGAGATAAAAGGTCCTTGGTCTCTTCTTCCACCTTAGTTCACTTATGGTTGGAGTACTGGTGTTTTTTCTTGTACACAATTATAGTGTAACAGCTGGGAATTTTTTTCAGATTTGCTAAGAATAGTGCTGCAGAAGTGTCAGTGTCTGATTTTAGTCACAAAGACAAGGGAGAATTTTGTAAACTGTGTTTACAAAAATCAGTATCATTCTAAAAGACCTCACTCTAATTTGTGTTGTGACAAGCACAAAACAGTCTACACCAAAATAGTTTTTGTACATTACTCACAAGAAAGACAGAAAGAGAGGGAAATTCCACAGAAGTGTAGAGAGGATCTCAAATATAAGTTTACAGCGGCAAGTCGACAGACAGAGTGCAACTGAGAGAAGAGGTATTTTGATAAATGAGAAATTTTCTACCTCAAGATGCTTTTGAATAACAATGACTCTGAAGCCCTGTTACCAAAATTGGCATATAAGCCACTAAGTTCTGTGGCAGCTCATATATGCTAATGACAAGCAAACATAATTTAATACCAGAGAAATGTCAGTACCTGTATTTGGCCCACAGCCCCAAAAAGATCTTGAGTAATTTTTTAAAAATTTAGCATTAATCTGATCCTTTCAAAAATTTTGCTTTCCACACTGTATATATTCCTAAACAATTTATATTTGGTGAATATTTTCAAAGATTTAATATAAAAATAGTAGAGATTGAAACATATCAGTAATGACAAAATTTTACTTTACCTTCTTTTAAAACAGTGTATAATGATGTAATAATAATAGCAATATAATAACAATATTTTTATTACACTCTAAAATGCAGAAAAACTGTCATGAAGTCAAAGTTATCCACCGATTCCTTATGTATAATCTATTTCTAGAATGTAAAGTTATAACAAGGCAAGCTGAAATTTCTCAGTTTAATTTGCCTAATATCTCTTCAGTATTACTCTGTGGGCAAGGCCTCAACTGTCCTAAATCTGAACACTCATCTGACATATACTGCTGAATAAGTCCAGTACAGAACGCATGAGGTTTTTAGCACAAATTCGTAAAATTCAGGCTTATTCCTGACTGCATTTGGCCTACACAACCTCCACATAAACCACTCAAACTTAAATGTTAATTCCCTTCCACTACTGTACTGAGAGTTGCTGCTGGGTTTTAGTCTTTTATTTGTGTATATATATATATACACACATATATATATTCTATTCAGTGCTCACTAAATCCTGGATAATGTCAATCTTTATGGTAAGATCCTTATATTTATAGTATCCAGCACTGAAACAGGCCACATATGCTTCCTTAATATATGTTTGAACCAACTGCAGCAAAAGCTCTTCTGTCTCTAGTGAGCCCATCATTCAGTATGGTTTCACCTCAGAGTAACACATCTATAATACAGGTTACTATCAGTTCAAAGAAGACTGCCTTTTCTTTGTATTTCCTTGTATATTTTTCACATTGCTTCATAAGTCTTCTCTAGCTGGAAAGCATGACTAGTTCATGCTATCCCTTAGCAGAGGCTGTTGAATTATTACTGATTGGATCTGTAAACTTACCACTTTCTGACAGCCTGTCTTCTTGATATGAAGACTGCAAGAGATGACGAACCTGTCACCATGTGAGAGCATGTTAGCCTTTGAACCTCTTCTTGTTCCTAATACCAGTTCCAGAGGATAGGGGAAGGAGCAGTGTCTTCCCTAACTTTGTATTCTTGGAGATCTACATTTGTGTTGCCTGAACCGAGGTACAAATAGTGCCCAAGGAAGAAGAGAACAGTGAAGGTGTGTGGCCATGAAGATATTCCACAGTGTGTAAGAAAGAGCAGTAGTAATTGAACAATACTAATGGTGGGGAAAGATGTCAGTCCAGATATAAAGTCTTACAAAATAAATCTGTGCTTGCCTTAATATTTCATTTTCTGGTTTTTAGAAGTTTAAGTTAATTAACTTCTTGCCCTCTAAGTGTGCAAGACATGACTGAGCAATTTTTATTGTGTCAACAGCATTTTAAAGTAATGATCAAAAATGACAGGCTTTTATTAGGATTTTAAGCCACAATGTGCTGTAGAAGTGATTAAAGAGGAACATCACAAAGTTAGTATTACAATTTCTTCATATGGCAAGAGATATCTATTTTTGGAGGGTGCTGCAGAGTACTTGATTACATGATCAACATGAGGGTTATAATACCCTCCCTTGTAACCAAGTAAACCACTAAACAGAGTCCTTAGATGGATCTGAGAAAATATGCAATTCTGCAATTGTGATGTGCAGAATGAGAGTAAGAGGGAATAAAAAAATAACAGTAGCTTAAAGTACCCGTCACCCAGGAAAAGGAAAAACAAGACTTCCCATGCCATGTTAACTTGATGGTAGGAAGCAGGCACCGTTTTTGTCCAGGAGGTAAAAAGGGATCTTGTCATATATATGGGGATGGGGATGATTTCAGATACTGGCAAACACCTGTAGAGCTGGATGAAGAACCAGCCACCCTGCAGAAGAGCAGCTAGAAGGGAATTGATAGGGAGCAGAGAAGGGAATTAATTTAACAGGCATAATAATTATGCACTTCTGTTTCTAGGAGATTCTTGAACATTAGTATTTTCCTTTTTTTTGGTATGGTTTTGAACAGTTCAGCTCAAGCTTTCTGAAAGTATGATTCCCCTTTTTAACATGCCATCTTTTTGTAACCTCCTAACGGCTCAAATTTATAGAATGTCACTGTCAAATAATTAAGGGAGAAAAAAACAAACCATGTTTTAAACTGGCTTACTTCAGGGATTCATATGTATTTTATTTATAGATATATTAATATCTATAAATATACAGATATAAAGTTCTGTATTTTTCTTTTTAAGAAAAAGAATTAAACTTTTCCAAATTTTGAACCCTTTTATGACCTTGTCAAAGAAACACTGAAGTGGAGCCACCTCTCTGAGACCACTTCTTTGCAGTCTAGCAGAAGGGTCAACAGGTATTTCAGATTCAGTAGGCAAAGCAGAAGCAGAACATGCCAAAAGCAAATATACAGTGTAGGGAATGTATTTTGCTCAAATGTAAGTTGACTTTATGTGTCTTACGTTTTTTCCTAGTAAATATTTTTTTTCTAACAAATGTATTGTGAGCATTCAATGAGAAGTCAAAGGCTGCTTAATGAGGAAAAACCTTGCATTTTTTTAGCTTGCCAGGGCAAAATATACCAGAAACAACATTCTCAGGACAGATGAACCCTATTTTAACATGATTCATTGTGACAAACTTGCTTAAATACAACATTTTTCTTATACTCACATCAGAAAAAAATCTTAAAATACAGAATTTAATCCAAAGTTTTCTGACAAATGTAATTTTTCAAACATTTGCTTGTAAACTCTATGCAAGTTTCATAAACCTTTTACACAGACAACAAATATTTCATGATGTTACTTATTTTATAACGTTCTGATCACAGACATTGCTCATCAAAAACTGATCTATTATTTTATCTTCTTAGCTTTTCTTTTGTCCCTCAGACATTCATAATGCCCTAACCACAAAGGCTGGGAAAGTTACCTATCCTAAAAGAGTTTGAGATCAGCTATCCCAAACTGTAACAAGAATTGAACAAACAAAATGAATTTGGTAATTAATAATTTTCTGTTACTGAAATTCATAAATGTTTCACATAAATATTTATCTATTTTACTTATTTTTTTAAGCATGCTATAACTATATTACCAAGTTAAATGTGACCTGGAATAAAATTAACCTTTCATTTTGAAAAGGAAGGTTCTCATTTTCATGACTTTAAGACTTAAAAATGGTGGCTTGAGTTGCAAGTTAAATTAAAAATGGCTTTTTGAATGAATGGTATCTCTTTTCCAATGAAAAATATACTTGAAAAATTCCTACCCATCCTTCTCACTCAGTGTTCTCTTCTTTTCCTTGTCCTGTTAATTTGTAAAAATGTTCTCCCTGCTAGAATGAAATTCTATCATATGGTAATGGTTTCCAAACTACCAAGGAAGACAAATGGCAGGACAATACTCAGAATATTGTAAGAAGAATGCATGGTTCAAAGAGGAAACATGCAACTTTTCACAGCGAATTCCTAGACCTGACTCCAGCTCTGACATTACAAAATGGTCTACTTTCAGGCTCTATATCTATGTTCCACTTAAATATCACATTTTAATTTTACATAAATGGAAAACAGAAACATAAAGCAATATAAGAGAAATATAAAGCTGCTAATTTCAACAGGAAATAAAGAGAAGACTCAAGGAATGAACACAATAACAACTGTACAAATGAGTGGTAGATTTCGCATCAGTTGTTTACATAAGTGTAGCAAGGGCAGGGAAGAACTTCTAGGAAGAGGAGCTCCTGCTCTGCAATGTTAGGTTAGCAGATGGATAGAATAGCAAGATTAGTGGCAGGGTGATAGGAATAGTGCAACACTAGCACTAGCATGTACTGCAGAAATAACAGAAATGTCTAGAATTACAGTAATAAAAACAAAGAGGATTTTTTTTTTAAAAAAAAAAAGAACAGTCACCTTTTTTTTTTGTAAACTGATAACTGACAAGGAGGAGAATTTCCCTAAAAGAAGTTGTCTCCTGATGGGCTACAAAAAAAGGCTACACGGGGAAGATGTGATTCTCACTCTGATGAGGCATCGGCCTCATAGGGGATGGTGAGGACACTGGGCTAGAGAGGTCATTGGTCAGGTGGCAAGGCCCATGTTTGTAGGCTCTACAGTGAGGCTGAGAACGTAATGAAAAAGAGATTATTTTTAATTATCCCAAGGGGGAACTCCATGTGAGGAGCATAAGCAGGGTAAGTTTTCTTCTTGACTGTTACAGATTAATGTGTTTTGGGAATAGACAGGAGATACTAGTCTCCTGAACCGCCATCTTCCTGGAAATTTCCAGTAGCTTTATATTCATTGGCATTTGAAACTGATATGGAAAAAAAACACTTTAGGAGAAAGTTCGCACCACTAGACTTTGTTTGTTTTCTCTCTTCTCTCTTTTTTTTCTTTTCCTTGCATATGGAAATATGCATATGATCTAAACAAGACCAGCCTCAGAAAGAAGTACTTTCTGAGAGGTATTTCAAAAGTACTATAGGTCTTATGAAAAAAGAAGGTATTTTCCATTGAAAATTTATTGGATTTTATTTAAAAGGACCAAAAGAAATTAGTGGTTTCACTATTCATGAAAATTCTGCTCTAAACAGAGGTTTCTAGCTTATTTTCAGCACATGAACTCCCACTAATGCAATTAATTTCTTTATAGAGTTCACACTGAAAGACTAATATCTTCACTGTTAGTCTTCCAAAATCTCCTTTGTGCAGCTGAGCTATTTTTCAAAATCCAACCAAAGCCCTAGAGACCACTTCTGAACTCCAAAACACCTAGTTTCTTATCAGCTTTTTTCTTCTTGGTACAGGTTTGCACCAATTTTTACTCTCAGCTTGTTCCTTAGACTACCTACTGTTTGAGAAGATTTTGGCATAAAATACAGCTCAGGAGAAAATAAGGTACATTAAAAATAGCAGGGATTTAGCAGACATGAAAAGCCTGCACTCACTTGTATTTACTTGGCTTTACTTTTGAAGTCTTCATTCCAAGTTGTAGATGCTTTTATAAAGCACAGAATAACAAAATCATGACATACAAACTTACCAACCACCTTTAACTGAATGCTCCCCTACTATGATTCACATAAAGCTACTTCTTACAGAGACTAACTGGATTTTTTCTTTTATATCTTCCTTAATATCTCATTCCATCCCACCATGGGAAAAATGAACAATGTTATATTATTACCTCAAAGTCATCAGATCTGAGTCTGCCACAGGAGAATAGTGAATTCCTAAATCTAGGGTACCTGACAGAAAAAAACAAGCCATCCTGAAAAACAAATTAGTATCATATTATTTGTATTCCATTTTGAATGCAGTATTGAAATAATGATGAACTTAGGACATGAATAACACAGTTTGCATTTAAGTGAATTTCAGCATGTGAGAGTTTTAAAATTGTAATTTCTTTTCCATTTGGCATTTTGTCTTCTTCCTCTGTGAGTCAAGTTTATCAAAAGGGTTTTTGCTTTGTTGTGCTTTAACTTCTTCTTTGCTCTAATGTATCTTTGGATCTACTATTTTTTCTACTCTGATGGGCAGTAGTCATAGGCTTTGTGATTACTAATAGCCATAAGAGATGTGGGATTGTCACAAAGTAAGTCCCAGGGTTCTGTGTAGGCCTAGACCTCATGCTGAAGAAATGTTTAACATTTTGTAAGGAATGTCTTTCTGAAAATTTTTCATAACAATTTATAGGGAAAGACAACTGTTGACACCTATACTTTTCAAAAATTACTGAGAAATAAAAAATTGTTTAAAATCTTATCAAGACATTTCCAAAACAGAAATTAAAAGAAGTTGAATTGCAAGATAATGAGTAAAGAAAAAAAAAAACCCCACACTGTTAACAGAAAACTGCTGGGCTGTTTAGTTCAGAATCAACACACAATGAAACATTTTGACTTGTCTAACAGATTTTAAATTTGACATTTTATAATGCATATCGTTAAAACTGTTAATTTTTCATATCTCTGATACACTTTAAAACATTTTCAAAAAACCCTGAACCGTATGTGTTTTCATTGGGTTTCTCTATTGTAGCAATAGATGCAAGCTTTTAAAAAGACATTTTTGTTATAAAGGCTTGTGATCCTAGAGGTCATGGTAGAATGAAGTACTCCCAGCATCCTCATTCTCTTTTCTTCCCAGTGGGGGGGAAAAAAAGGTAAAACTGTATAGTTTATTACAATGGCTATAGAAAACTCGTAGCTAGACACTGCTGACAGCTGTTTCGGGAGTATGGCACCACCGAAAAGGCCCAGCTGACCTATCAGAGCATGGCTTTGGGCAATCGGTGTCCTCAGCAGACAGTGAGATGGCATAAAGCAGATTCTCCAAGCTCAGATCTCACCCTTCTTTTAGTTTTCAATCACTTTGATTAAAATAAGCTCTTGATCGTTCCCGCCCTGTGGCTAGCAGAGTGCACACGGTGCCAGAGCTCGTACAGCACAAGACAGCCACAGTGGTGTAGCGGCAGCAACATCATCTGAGAAACAAATCTCTCACCTGGTCACCTTCTGACACTTCTTAAGCATTCCTCTCTTACTCAGTGCACCAGCTCCCCCAGTGCCTTTCTACAATCAGTGATTGAATTATCCTAGTACCTACCCTAATTAGCAAAGATTGATCAGCATTAAAATGTAGAAGTGACATTATTATTAATACAAATCATTTGGTTCCCTCAAATTTTATCAAATTAAACAGAGAACTGGATTCAGCAGTAATTAAATTAGGCAAAAAGCAAAACGCACAGTAGAAGTTCACACTTTATAATCAGTTCTTTACAATGAGGAAAAAATATACTGTAATTGCACAGCTGCTTGTTTTCAGTAGTTTTTACTAGAACTGAAAGGAATATGATTAGATTTCAAGAGAGATGAAAAGTTTTCACTGGTGATAAAACATGTATATACACATATGTATTCACCTCAGTTCAACAAAGCCATAAGCCTGGACTTAAATTTCTCCCTGCTTGGTAAAGTACATAAAAGTGCGTTTAACTTTTAAAGCTTGTAGAAGAGCTATTTCCTCTGTTGCTGGCTCATTTGCTGCTCACAGAAATAGCAATTAAATGACTGCTAAATCTCACAGTTCTCACTCATTTAGTACCAGTTAAAGTATGTCCAAGACGCATGAAATGGGTGCGATCAGCAGTGATTTACATGGGAGTGTGTGTGTGTGCTGGGAAAACCTTACCCTGGTTTGAGTCTAGTCATTGCTGCACTTGAAAAAATTACAAAAATCTCTGACAAATAGCAAAGTAACCCATCCTATTTGTATTTCAAGAAATTCTGAAAACTAGGAAACTGGGGGGTGGGGTGGCTATCCCCTTATCCTTTGCCAGGTGACCTCTGCTACTGAGATAGAGGGATTATCAAGTTTTAATTCTGAAAAGAATTCCATTCTTCTAATTTGGACAATAGAGGTTACCCATCTTCCACTGCTTGAGACCTGGAGTGCCAACAGTGCTCATCATCAGATTACTGTGTTTATGCCTCTTTGTCCTATTTTAACCTGGTCATACAGCCACGCTGACATACTGTTTCTGGTTGTTCATCCCAAATTCCCTCTGAATAATTCCGTCACCCTTTCTTGCTTTGCAAGTTTGCCCAACGTCTTAGGAAATGTTGCACCTGACCTTTTCAAAAGTGCAAGGCTATACCTTTATTTTATACCACAGATATCACAGATCTCAGACATGTCCACCTCTGTTTCAACAGAGCTAGAAATAAATAACTTTTACAAACTTTATCAACACTATTCTCCCAGCTACCAATCAAACTTTAAGGTGTTAATCCACCTAAGGGTACTGAGGGAGCTGGCGTAAGAGCTTGCTAAGCCGCTCTCCATTATTTATTATCAGTCCTGGCTAACTGGGGAGGTCCCAGATGACTGGAGGCTGGCCAATGTGACACCCATCCACAAGAAGGGCTGGAAGGAGGATCCTGGGAACTACAGGCCTGTCAGCCTGACCTTGGTGCCCGGCAAGGTCATGGAACAGATCATCTTGAGTGCAATTACACAGCACCTAGCGGACAACCAGGGGATCAGGCCTAGTTGGCATGGGTTTAGGAAAGTCAGGTCGTGCCTGACCAACCTGATCTCTTTTTATGACCAGGTGACCCGCCTAGTGGATGAGGGAAAGGCTGTGGATGTAGTATACTTGGACTTCAGCAAAGCCTTTGATACAGTCTCCCATGGCATTCTCCTGAATAAGCTGGCAGCCCACGGCTTGGACAGGTGCACTCTTCGCTGGGTTAAGAACTGGCTGGATGGCTGGGCCCAGAGAGTGATGCTGAACGGTACCACATCCAGTTGGCGTCCAGTCACTAGTGGTGTCCCCCAGGGCTCAGTACTGGGCCCAGTCCTGTTTAATATCGTTACTGATGATCTGGATGAGGGTATCAAGTGCACCCTCAGTAAATTCGTGGACGACACCAAGTTGGGTGGGAGTGTTGATCTGCCTGAGGGTAGGAAGGCTCTGCAGAGGGATCTGGACAGGTTAGATAGATGGGCTGAGACCAATGGCATGAAGTTCAACATGGCCATGTGACGGGTCCTACACTTTGTCCATAACAACCCCATACAGTGCTACAGGCTGGGGGAAGAGTGGTTAGAAAGCGGCCTGGTGGAAAAGGACCTGGGGGTATTGGTGGATACAGCATCCCCCATAGCATCCTTCTGGACAAACTGGCTGCCTGGGGCTTGGATGGGTGGACTCTTCGATGGGTTAAAAACTGGCTGGATGGCCGAGCCCAGAGAGTGGTGGTGAATGGGGCAAAGTCCAACTGGCGGACGGTCACTAGCGGTCTTCCCCAGGGCTCAGTTCTGGGGCCGGTGCTGTTCAATATCTTTATAGATGATCTAGACGTAGGGATTGAGTGCACCCTCAGTAAATTTGCAGATGACACCAAGCTGGATGGGAGTGTCGATCTGCTGGAGGGTAGGAAGGCCCTGCAGAGGGATCTGGACAGGTTAGATAGATGGGCCGAGACCAACGGCATGAGGTTCAACAAGAACAAGTGCCGGGTCTTACACTTCGGCCACAACAACCCCATGCAGCTCTACAGGCTGGGGGAAGAGTGGTTAGAAAGCGGCCCAGTGGAAAGAGACCTGGGCGTGCTGATCGACAGCTGGCTAAACATGAGCCAGCAGTGTGCCCAGGTGGCCAAGAAGGCCAATGGCATCCTGGCCTCTGTTAGGAATAGTGTAGCCAGCCGGTCTAGGGAAGTGATCGTCCCTCTGTACTCGGCACTGGTGAGGCCGCATCTTGAGTACTGTGTTCAGTTCTGGGCGCCGCACTTCAAGAAAGATGTTGAGGTGTTGGAACGAATCCAGAGGAGGGCGACCAAGCTGGTGAAGGGTCTGGAGGGTCTGACCTACGAGGAACGGCTGAGGGAGCTGGGGTTGTTTAGCCTGGAGAAGAGGAGGCTCAGAGGTGACCTTATTGCAGTCTACAACTACCTGAAGGGAGGTTGTAGTAAAGTGGGAGTTGGCCTCTTCTCCCGGGCAACTAGCGATAGGACAAGAGGGCACAGCCTCAAGCTTCGCCAGGGGAGGTTCAGGTTGGACATTAGGAAGAATTTCTTTACAGAAAGGGTTATTAGACGTTGGAATGGGCTGCCCAGGGAGGCGGTGGAGTCACCATCTCTGGATGTGTTTAAGAAAAGATTGGACTTGGCACTTAGTGCCATGGTCTAGTTGACAGGGTGGTGTAAGGGCAATGGTTGGACTCGATGATCCCTGAGGTCTCTTCCAACCTGGTTGATTCTGTGATTCTGTGGAGAGCCGGCTGAACATGAGCCAGCAGTGTGCCCAGGTGGCCAAGAAGGCCAACAGCATCCTGACATGTATCAGGAATAGTGTGGCCAGCAGGACTAGGGAAGAAATTGTCCCCCTGTACTTGGCACTGGTGAGGCCACACCTCAAGTACTGTGTCCAGTTCTGGGCCCCTCACTTCAAGAAAGACATTGAGATGCTGCAACGAGTCCAGAGGAGGGCAACAAAGCTGGTGAAGGGTCTAGAGGTTATGTCCTATGAGGAGCAGCTGAGGGAACTGGGATTGTTTAGCCTGGAGAAAAGAAGGCTGAGGGGAGACTTTATCGCTCTCTACAACTACCTGAACGGAGGTTGTAGCGGGGTGGGGGTTGGCCTCTTCTCCCGGGCAACTAGCAACAGGACTAGAGGACATAGCCTCAAGCTGTGCCAGGGGAGGTTCA
Organism: Nyctibius grandis; assembly: GCF_013368605.1. Classification (NCBI taxonomy): domain Eukaryota; kingdom Metazoa; phylum Chordata; class Aves; order Nyctibiiformes; family Nyctibiidae; genus Nyctibius; species Nyctibius grandis. The sequence goes on from NC_090659.1 coordinate 32,673,328, forward strand.
GGTTAGACATTAGGAAAAATTTCTTCACAAAAAGGGTTATTAGGCATTGGAATGGGCTACCCAGGGAGGTGGTGAAATCACCACCCTTGGAGGTGTTTAAGAAAAGACTAGATGTGGCACTCTAGTGCCATGGTCTAGTTGACACAGTGGTGTTAGGTCAAAGGTTGGACTCAATGATCCCAGCGGTCTCTTCCAACCTAGTTGATTCTGTGATTCTGTGTTTAAGGTGAAATCAGACTATTTTTCTCCTCACACAGAACATGCTTTGCACAAATGGTGTTCTTCAACAACACAAGAACCTCTTCAACTTTGTCAACTAAATTCTGCCCTGCAGTTCTTGGCATTTCTGCTATTTTTACCACTTTAAGTATTTTTCTGTATTGCATCTGTAAGAATTCTGTATTTGTACTTTGAAAGCATATGAATTTTACAGCCTATGCTTATATCAAAATATGAACTTAAGTGAAAAAACAACAAGGACCTTCCCTTCAGCCTTCCTTTCCGTAAAATGCTCACAGATCCAGGATTTTTTTTTGTCAGGTGGGCTTTCTTTTCTGTCCTTCATGTGTTGAAGGTGGCAATGCGTAATTTGAAAGTCTTTTTAATTCAGCCAGAGTTGAAATATGTGTGTGTGTCTGTGTGCGCACATGTGTGCATTTGTATAGATTTGCATGTCAGCTAAGGAAATAAAACCCAATATTTATCTTCATAGAAGATTGCAGCTAATTAGGTACTAACAATGTTGAGGAGGAAGTCAGATCAGAAACCCATGAACTGCAGGGTTAAGCCAAATATATAGTATCAAAATAGAGTAAAAGGCACATCTAATCTTGCTGATTAAGAATTAAATAGGTGATCAACCTCTTTTTTTTTTTTTTTTAACTTCTTCTCACTTGATACATAATCATAAATGCAAAAAGGAAAAAGTCCCCCCCCAAGCCATTCCAAATGATGTTCAAGGAAATTAACCCTCATATTTGGGCTTGTTTATCTAATTTATTATATATTTCTTGTTCCCAGCATTAAATATGTTATGATACTGCAGGGAAAAAAAATACAACAAACCTTCAACAAATCTAACAAGAACTATTAGTGTTGAGTCTCTCCTGGAATGGCAAAAGACTAAAACACACTTACAAGAGAGGCATACATAGTGATCCTACCTGGAGGACCATAGTACATTGTGGAGTTAGTAATCCACATAGCAGTCGACCTGAGCAGGCATTGGACACAGGATAAACTTATTTGACTAATCGTGAAGGACATGCCTGTACATGTTCCCACTTGGCACCTGCCGATAATGCCAACATCATACCCTTGTCTTTACCTCAGATTTGTGTACATCTAAGAAAATACTATAAAAAGTCCAAAGATCACAATGTCCTGAATCCCTTCCTGGACAGGACTTGCGCAGCGTGCTATTCCCTGAGTGTACAGCCCCAAAGCTGCACAGCTCGGGATTCCCAGCATCTGAAGGGACATAAGTTACTATCCTCTTTCTCTTTCTCATGATAGCTCCAATAACCATTAGTATAATCCACTACCTTACAGAGTATCTTTTTTACTGGGATCCATAAGGAACACTAGCATTGGTGCAGTACAGCATCAGGCCTCTTATTGCAAGTCTTACCTCACAGAAGGAGAAGGAATAATTTTTAAATAACCAGCATGTAACGTGTGGGTGTTTGTTCGTGCATTAACAGCTCATTTTGTACGTTAAATAATATCCACTCCTACATATTATATACATATAATATATTTATAAATTATATAAAGGTAAAGAAAAAAAAGATAGATACTAACAAATACATATTGTGAATGAACTGAAGTATTGTCAGTTCTGCTCAGCAAATCAGGTTTTCTGGAAGTGATTTGCTTCTATTTTAAAACTTATCAGATCACCTTTCAGTCAAAAGGTACAGGACTTTGTAAGTCATGCTGAGTACATTCTGTTAACTAAGGAAATGGGACAAGCAGTATGTCTGATTTAGATTAAGTAAAAGACTACCAAAACAGAATTGAAAAAACCAATTAATCAGGCTAATGTTGGCTATGGACTGTGAGATACATCTGCAGGATGAGCAGGTAATAACTGAAATGAGGAAATTCCAAGGAAACAGGATATTGCCTCATACAGTATCCCAAAGTGGTAATTTTTATACATTTAAGTATATACTGCTACCTTCATATTAAGACATAGTATATCTTTCGCAAAGATTAGAAAATAATGATATATAAGATGATTAAACTTGTTAAAAAATTTCCATGTTCATATACAATGATAGAACCTTTAAGCCTCAAGGAACTTTCTCACCCACCAAAAAACATGACATCTGGAAAAAAAAAAGTCAACTAAACATGATAGCAAATAAGCTGTTCTATTTGCTAAAAGAACAAAAAATGGTTGAAAAAATGGGTTAACCTTCATTTGCATGAATAAATGGAGTTACAGTCTAAATACCATGCTAATCTAATTACTACTGGACAGTCTCTGAGCACACTTGCAGATTTTTGGTCAGAACCGAAAGGGAAAATAGGCAAAAACATGACTTCCTTTGTATTGTCTAGATCCCTTGGGCAGCTGCAGTCTAATTTGTTTTGTAAGACAGAGCAACCACAAAACTGCTCCAAATTAATTTGCCTAGTAATTGTCTCACAGGGGCTGTTACGTTGCCCTCACCTACCAAAGCACATAGGACATTAGCTATAATGTCTTCATTTTAGCCTAGTACTCTGTGACCTCTAAGGAATTATTAGTTTTGTTATTTAGGAAAATTTCTGGCTTGGGTTATCAAACATTGGAAGAGGCTGCCCAGGGAAGTGGTGGAGTCACGATCCCTGGAGGTATTTAAAAGATGTGTAGATGTGGTGCTTAGGGACATGGTTTAGCGGTGGACTTGGCAGTGCTAGGTTAATGGTTGGAGCTGATGATCTTAAAGGTCTTTTCCAACCAAAACTATTCTATGATTCTAAGATTCTAAGATTTGACATAATTTTGGCCTATTTGACATAATCTCTCTTTTAAACTTTCAAAGGGCAAAGGAGAAAACTAATTCTTCTGTGTCATAATGAACAATACAATTTTAAGTGCTTAACCTTTCCTAATATGCTTAAAGCATCAGAAAATAAATAGCTGCTGTCCTTGTTTTAACCATTCTTTAATTAGATAGCACACTGTGCACAAAACCAGATTTATATGAGATCAGATTAAATGACTCAAGTCTATTGCAGATATTATAAAACTATTTATTTTTACTTAAAAGGAAGCATTTGTCAAGAAGTTCAACACATACTTAGCAAGAGCATTCAGTGTACACATTTATTTTAAGCCTGGATTGTGTGTATTAAACCTCCTGGATAAAATCCATTTGCAGTCTCCAAAACTCACTCCTAATGTGATAACTCTAAAACTTGGCCTAGGATGTCATATGTTTCTTTGTGCCTCTTCTCTTTGGCACAAGATGCTTTGCATTCTCGCCTTTAAAAAAAAACAAACACCCATCATGGGTGAATGAGCACTCCCACCTCAGAGCAGAGAGGGGGGAGGTATGGGCTTCAGCTCTTGTCCTGCAGAGGGTAGAGTCCACTTCCCCCATTGGGTGCATTAATGTAATGCACCAGGAAGCTTTCAGATGATAGCAAAGGGACAAAGGACTAAAGAAAAACAGTACTAAATTCCCATTGTGGTTTAGAAGGGACATATAATCTCTGTTCCATTTTTAAAAGAAGTAACTTAAGTGCCTAAATAAAGACAAATACCCAACAGCACAGGGTATTTCTACACTCACAAGTTCGACATCGAAGACCCTCAAAGACCAAAAAGCATTAAGACATACCTCTGCATGTGATATTTCCTATTGACTGAAAATTTGGCATACAAGCTGTTACGATTTTCTCCCTGAAACAACACTCTCCAGATCTTGTACAACAAAGAGCTTAATTAGCCTAACCAGTTCATAGATGTGGATCCCAGTCTCTCAGTGCTCTGGAAACAGTCAGACCAAATACACCCAGAAGTCACCTTCCGAAGGCAGGAAGGGTTTATGGAACCTCTACAGCAAGTGCAGGTCTGTTGTCCCACAATTTAGAACTCTCCCACAAGCTGTGGGCCATCTTCCCATGTCCGTTCCGTAGAAACCAGGGCAAAGAGAAAAGATTGCATGCCATTCAGTCTTGCTTGCATGAGGTCAGGATGCAACCTAGACATTGTTTTAAGAGATAGAAGCTGGAAACTGTTCCAATATACACAGTTGAAACATAATCTTAGAGAATCAGATTTTTAAAAAATATTATAGAAATACGGCTTTATTAATAGGCTAATATGGTTAAAATTTCAATAATGAGAATTACCAGGTGAAACTTCAGAATTTCAGTTTTGCTGAACAGTTCTCTTACTCAGTTTATACAAAATAATTCTAAAGCAAATGTACTGAACAGACTAAAAGCTAGAAATTAATTTGTATGCTATCAGCTTCTGCTAAAAAGGAAAGTATTAATATATTTCTCACTTTTATCTAATTGACATTTTAGCCCCAAATAATGAGATTACAGTTTCCTTAAGAAATCTAAGTATGATCTAATACACAATGAGGAAATATAGAAATAAATATAGAAAAAAATACAGAAAAAACCCCATGGGACTAGTCATAAAAACAATATGAAAACAGGCCTTACCAATACCATTCCTACAAACCCTTCTAGGGAAAGGCAAGCTCACTAATTAGATATCTGACCTTTCCCATTGTTCACACTATTGAGTGCTAAACTTCCCATATTACACATTACCTTTATTTTTAATGATTAGGTCATCCAGAGGTACAGCATATTAACATTCTGCCCAGGAATTGAAATTTTCCTTCTTTTACCCACTCTATTTTCGGTAGTTTATCAATTTGCATACGGCGATATTCCCGTTTTACAGGAAATGTCCCCGATTTTTGGCTCAAATTTGCAATCATTCAGAATAAATTTCTTGTTTGCATTATTTCATTGCTGCAAGTTGTTGCATCAGAGAAGAATAACAAATTTGAGATTAGTAGAAAATGTTATAAAATAATAAAACATTCATTTCACTCTAGACTCTTCATGTTATGACTAATTTAGCTATGCAGCATACAAAGTTTGCTTCCTCAGATAATTTTTTTCAGCTGAAAAAAATGTTCTGTACAAATAGAAAATTATTGTTATGAATAATAATTTATATTATTGAGAAAGTAGAAACTGCAATAACAAATTTTGTGTAAGTGATTACATAAGTATGAAGGATCATTCATAGCGAGGAAATACAAGTGTAGTACACTTCCAATTGTGCTGAAAACATGACTTGCAATTTGCACAATGAAGGAAAGTTTTCAGCAGTAAAACCTGGAAGGGGAATATGTGTTGCAAATGAAACAGGAAATTAAGAATAAACAGAAGGCTATAAACATTCTTGCAATCTATTTTGAAGTTATACCTTAACTCCTTGTCCCCTCTGATTTTCCCCAGTTCATTTTCTCCATTTGAAGACGCAGCTGCAGCACTGAGGACAGATTATGCCTATGTGAGGAATAGTATAAGTATGACATATTGTTTATGTTTTATTTTATTTATGTATTTATTCTATTTATTGTGTACAGGGCTACCTCGTTTAAGGTTTTCTGAATAGACCATTTCCCATGTTGCCTCTGTAGACTAACATACCTATTAAAGGGAGCAGGAAGCTTATGAGATTGATCCACACACAAAAGTGAATAATGTTTTCCCACATAGAGTTTGACTTAAAAGATAATTATGCTTAGAGACCTAGTATCTCTGGAAACGTGGAACTCTCATATCTTGACCAGTTCTATGATTTTGAACATTTAATCACTATACTCTGTGAAACAGAAAATGTAAATGAACAAAGTTGTGTTTTATTAATTTTATTATATTTCTTTGAGATTCTGTATGCATTTACCTACCTATACAGACATACACCTTTGCATGTTTTGTTTTCATGCACACCCATCATAGAATCATAGAATGGTTTGGGTTAGAAGGGACCTTAAAGATCATCTAGTTCCAACCCCCCTGCCACAGGCAGGGACACCTTTCCTCTAGACCGGGTTGATCAATCAGAATTAATTTTTAAAATGGATTAAACTATATTAAAACCCTGCCTGGACACCCTCATTCAGAATTAAAAAGGCTTGCATTTGGTTTAATTTAATTTATTCTGGATGTGAATCCACTAATCTACTTTAATTATGGTGCTCTGAATTCACAATGTTAGTCAATTTGGGTTAACTTTCCTGATTGCCTTTACAAAGACAATTCCTAATGCAATTTCAAACCTAAAGGAGGATTACCTTAAAACCAATTTACATACTCTCACTGTACATCCAAAGTCAAAATAAATTTCATGGGTTCCTGGATGGATTTCATAGGTTTGTGCATCTAGAAAGGCCAAGATGCAATCTAAAGTCACAGAAGGCACAGAATTTCTCTTGAGTCCACCAAAAAAACTGTTCAAACTGTATTGAGGTAAATGCTTCTATATGGAAGATGGGTGTGATGGACACTTTAACCATGTGGGTCACTAAGTATCCCATAACACTTTTCACAGGATTAAAAGTGTTATTCCCGAAATACCCTAAGTAATTACCTTCTGTCTTCCTAACTCCCCTTGCAATCTCAATTGCAAGTATACTCTGCTCGGCAGTGTAAGAATGGAAATACTGCTATGCGCTCCTGAGCAGCTGCCACTTTGCATTTCAGTGGTGGATGGAGTGACCTGTATAACCAGCTGAAATATGGTTAGCAACCTCAGAATCCTTTTGGATAAAAGATGAAATGAAAGCAAAAGCATATAATTCTTTATACATATTTTTTTTGCATTTTTTATATTCCCGGAGCTAAAGAGGACTACATATTGGCATTCCAGTAACAGGGAGATTTGACAGGGATTCTAGGCTTTACAGTAAATCAAATACTTACCTAGACATGAAAAGAAGCCTACATAGGGATTAAGGAAGTCACTATTAAAATCAATTAATTGAAAATTTAATTAACATTTTAATTAATATTTTAATTACATAAGTATCAATGCTTAGATTTGTTAAATACAAACTTAAAGAAACTTCAAAAGTTTAAACAGTATTTTTAAATGCCACCAGCCTCAAAGTAACTGAGTTCTTCCCCAGCTACTGAAAATAAACATTTTTCTTTCACGCCTGCATTTTTCTTTCTGACTCTGACTATAACACTATATTTTGATGTTTACTTAGGTCAAAGTCTTAGCTAACACCTCTACCTGTCACATCGAAGCAGAAGGTGCAATTGTTTCAAAGTCAAAAGGTATTCTTGTTCTTGCATCTAATAACTTCAATTGATAAAAGATATATAATATTATATAGCTAAGCATAATGGCTAAATGACTGGACAAAAATACTAAAAAATTAACTGTATTTACTAAGTTATTTACAAAGTGTTTTCTCCTTTTAAATAAAGTGTAACTATTGCAGTATACTGTACTGTAGCATGTTGCAAAATTTGTAAAGTCTGCAACAGTCTAAGTAGATAGAAAAGATATTACTCAACAAATTTTAGATATATTTATGTTTTATTCAAGAAGCAAGCAAAAATATGTTCTTTTTTATTTAAAAATAAAGGCATATTGGAGTTTATACTTTCAAAAACTCTTGCATGTTGCCTATAAAAATAGGTTATTGTTTTCTTCACATGGAAACAGCTAAAAGCAGCAAGGACGCGGAAGTCAAAGTCCTGAAAAAAAAAAATCACCTGTTTGGTGATTTTGCTCTTTACTCTTCTCCTAAGTATTTAACTTACTGCCACTAAAGTAGCTTTTCTGATTTTCATTCAAGAAACAGTCAGGTATTTATTGAATTGCAGCTAACATTATTAATAATGTATAGTACAGTATTTTTTACTTTTTTTAAAAAAGTATTATGTGATGACATGGACATCACAATATGCTAACGTTTGGAAAATTGGTTAGATAGTAGGCAAATGGAAACCTTGATCTCCTAAAAGCCTAATAAAGGCACTACGTACCTTTGAAATTGCTGCTATGAATGTCTTTTCATTATATATACAGTGATGGTGAATGTAATGCTTCTACTTGTACAGCACGTTTTAGTCCAGAGATCTGAATATACTATACAACAACGGGTAAGTAATCTGTATTCTGTTTTTAAATACAGAGTAACTGCTGCAGAGAGATTAAGTATTTCATCCACAGCCACACTAAATGGCTTATTCTCCATCACAGAATGGCTCAGTGGAGGTCATAGAACAGGACACAGTATTTCGTACACCAAGAATGTCCATTTTCCTGCTTAAGTTGTTACCATCTACCTGTCACATAGAGATGCTACTGGGAAAACGATTCCAGTTTAAAAAGTTTAGGATGCAAGTATCCTTGAGTTAAAAACTTGTTCTGTGGAAACTGCTCTATCAGCAAAAGTTCAGAAATATTATTAATGGTAGCACTTGAGCAGTTCAGCTCTGCTTGGGACCTGACAAATCCTGTGCAGAACAACTAAACAACTCCCTTGTAAGAGATCAGGAGGAGTTCATGAACACAGTGCAGAGATAACTGAGGATTTGTAATTGGATCACTGTGAAGTATCCTGAATTTACAAAAGTATTGCTTCAGATCTAGGGTCTATATGCAGGTCTCACTGAAGAAGCCAATGAGACATAAAAATGTTTAAGTCCTGATATTTTGAGTGTAAATTCCCCAGATGGTGATATTGGTCTTGTATTTTTAAAATACAAGGGGGATCTCTTGCCTACTCTTGTCACTCTAACATTTATTTATCATTTCCCATAGCATTTGAAGGAATTACAAGGAGGTTCTTTTGAACACTTTTTTTTTTTTTTTTTAAGTCAATCTGGTGCTTCTGAGCTCTGCTGTATCTCTAAGCATTGTGTGGTGCTTGGTTAGTCATCTGATCTAAATGTTTGGAGGAAGAGAAGCTACCATTAAGTACAGCTGTAACTATACTAGGCAGTAAACAGGACTTCTTAGGAGTAGTACATGGGATTTTTCTGAAGAATGATTCTTCTGATATAAACCTTGAGCATACAGAGCCCTGAGGATATATTTTAAAGATATTTTTGGATTTATATGAGATGCCACTTATTTTAATTGCAGCTGCATAGGACCTTGATCATAACAAGTAGTGCTAACGTGGCTTTTGGTCAGTAAGACTCTGGGAATAGAGACTATTTTTTCCTCCTGGTGTGTTAAACAAGAAGAATGAGGTATCAACAGTTTACAGAAACTTTGGATGCTTCCGTATTAATTACCTAAACAACCATAACTCCTGCAAGCAGTCAAAGTAAAAGCTAAGCAAGTAAACATATTGGCATTGATTTTTTAAATTTTTTTTTTAAACTTCCAAATTTAATGGTATAAACCTGCTTTAACAAGCTACATATTTACATATTTCTGGGATGTATGTGCATATGTGGGAGGCAAGGAATTAACAGGCTGAGCTATTGGTGATAAGATAACCAAATCTTTTTAAAACAAAGAGAAAGAGGTAAAGAAAAATAAGAGTCATTCGGTGTGATACTCTGATTTATGTTGTCAGAAAAGCTTATATTTGCCCTTTTGTCCACTTATTTTAGCATCTGTTATTCAATGTAGGACAGATCTTCAAAACACTAATATACAAAAACATTTTAAAATAAGGAACAATGGGAAATTCTAGGTTCTGACTTCCAGGAAGTGAAAATAACTCGTTGCCCTCTGAAAATAATCTGTATGCTTATTTTTGGTTGGATCTGTCCTTTTTGGAGAAGGTCCATGAACAGCTGGAACTGTTTATAAAGTGAAAAATCCTTAAAGTGCAAGGGAAATAAGGAAATAAATTTCTGTAACAATCACATCTTTGTAGTGATTCTGTAGAGAATACACTGAGATTGTATTGCAAACTCAAATATATCTATATACAATAAAGACAATCAACCCATTTACAGTCTCAAAACACATAGATCACTCTGATGATAAAACTTAGAGCCACTCAAGATTATTTTTCCATTCATTAAAACTACCAAGAGGCCGATGAAGTGAGCTTGTTGAATCATTGTTTGGGTTACCTCAACAATATAGCTAAAGTGTTAATTCTAACACTGTGCCATCAATTATTCTTAAAAAGCCTACGAATGAAGTCCTCCTAGATTGACCACAAGGGCTTCTCAGGAGAAACACTATTTCATGCAGTTTTAATAAAGCACACTTTTCATTAGAGCAGCAGGCAGGAGGAACTGGTTGCTTAGCAATAGTAACATGGAAGAAGAAGTGTCTGGTCCTTTAAACATATATATGTGTATGTGTGCATTTGTGTGGGTGCACCTACAGATATATATATATCTCTCTCTCCCCTGTTGAACTGTGTATAGTATTCATACTTATTTTTAAAGAGAGATGCTTAATGGGGAAAAAAAAGAAAATAAAGGAAAGAAAAAAACTTAGTTCAGAAATTATTTAAGATAATTTTCCTAACTAAAGACTTATTACGTTCAATAACATAAAAAGGGACCTTTTTTTTTTCCTTAAATGCTTGTGTAAATTAATATTGTTGAAAGGTGTTTTTTTTCCATTTTTAAGATTTTAAACTATTTGTGTTAATACAAACATGAAGGCATGGATTTTACTGAATAATTTTTTCTTTTTCCCCCAAATGGGAAGTTTTATTACAGCACGGTGCACTCATTTCAGTGCTCATGGGCTCAAAATAATGCGTACACACTACACCCAAACAATACTCACTGATTTTGATATAGGTATATACAAGATGTTACGGCTTTTTGTTGTTGTTGTTGTTGCTGCTGCAATGAAGACCCTTAAATCATCACTGAAGCAACACTAACCAAATGAATTCAGAATGATCACCTACAGCAATGATACAATCTATGACAGGAAGCACAGTAGCTTTAAGAAGCCAGAAAAGTAACAGAATATGCGCCAAAATGAAATACTAGGAAAAAGGTTTTCTCATTCACAACAACCTCAGGCAAGACACTTACTTGTCTGCCACAAGGAGTTTTATCAATAGTGAATGTAACAAAGTTATAGACAGCATAGATGCCTTTTCCAATCAGTGATTGTACAAATCCATGTTTGTTAGTGATGGGCTGCAAAAACCACAACGGTTTATCTAATTTCCTTTGTCAGGCAGTTTATTGCTCTGTACTAGAAAAAGTTTAATATGAGCTCTTCCTTCACATTTTGAGAGTGCAAAATATCATTCTTCACTAAATTTTAAAATTTTGGAACAGAAGCAATCTTGAAGGTTAGCAGCCCCAGATTAAATTACTTTGTTTATTGTTTTGCAAAACGGCTTTGCCTAGTCAGCATCAGTACTCAGTTTTGTATTTGCGTACTTCTTGTACACAGTCAGTCATTAGCAGTCGATGCAGAAGGCTAGACATAATGATGCTGCTTAATCTCACAGGTTTTATAGCAAACTGGTAAATGCTTACCAGCTTGCTGTAGTTGGGTCTGAAGATAGCAGATTTTATAGCCTTGTTACTTAAATCCAGAGCCAATTTTCAGTCACATTTTTGAGATCAAGTCTGCAAAGGAGTTCCAGATACTTCCTCTTCACCTGCCCTGCAACTATTTTTTCTTCCAGAACCATGAATAAATGACCTTAAAACAGCTAAAGTCAGTTAAAGTTCATCTCTTTTTTAGCATACACAGTTCTACAAATGAGGCCTTATCAATGCCTAAAATCATGACAGACTTCTCAAGACATACATTATTCTTGCAGTTTGGTCATCTGTAAGAGACTGATTCAACCAGAGCTGTCTCCTGAACAGCCACCTCTAACTGATGTGCTTTTGGTTTGTATTTTTTTTTCTGATTACTGGCTATGAACTGCCCCAGTTCTCTTCAATATTACCAAAGTCCCCATTGGCATATTTTTTGTTCTTTCTGCTATGTCATTAATCAACATACTAATGAGGATGAATCTGCAAAATTATCCTCAAAAAATTTCATTACTAATCCCTATTTGGAGAACTCTTAATATAAACCCTGTGAAGTCTCTTGCTTAACCAGTTGTTTATCTCCTTTATAGCTCTTTTTATTTCCATCAGCTTCACATTAAGTCACTGTACTGTAGCAATTAAGTAAATTATCTATTTAAATCTAGGTAAATTAGAAACCACACATCATATTTATCTCAGAGGTTATTTTTGTTACTAAAAAAGCATATTTAAATAATTAGATGTAATTTGATATAATCTTGCATATTTTATCAGACTTTCTATTTGTTTCCCTGTATTCATTTGCTCTCCTTTAGAATCTGTTAAAAGATGTTTGAAAATTGGGCACCTAAATTTTTCAGATTCCTGATTAAATGACCAATGTCTTCATATGATAATCATTCACTTTAAATAAAACTAACAGTCTATTCTGAATTTTCAGATTAAGACTGTGTGCTCAAATTTGAGTATCATCTCAGTTATTTTGGTTAATGAAGTTTTATTCTTAAAAATATTTTAATAATAAATATTATGAGCCATTGAATCAAATATATTTGCAAATATTTTATTTGCATTTTTCTACCATTTGACTTGTTTCTAATCACTGTTCTATAATAAATTGTCTGGGAGAAACAGCGAAAAATTTTAACCCGTTTTTTGCTGTCTTTACTTTTGTAATGTTCTATTGTATTTGCCAATAGTTCTTTGCAAGTCTGAACAGTAGTCACCAGAGACTATCTTCCCATGATATGTCAAATACTAATCCAAGTTATGTAAGCAGCAGGAAAAGAACTAATAAGATTTGAATGAGTTTATTCTGAAAAATTGGAAATGTTTAAAAAATTCTAATTGGATTATTTTTTCTCTTTTTTTTTCTTTTTTTTTTTTAAATTAGTAATATGAGGGGGAAAAATGAAAGATACATGTGATTAGTATATTTCAGTTTTTCATCATTTTCAAAATTGATAGCATTTTAAAAATAAAATTTTCTTCAAAAGTAACTTGTTTCAATAATACTGTCTGTGAAAAATGGTCATTTCAAGTCTTTATTTTCTTTTTAAAATTATCAGATTAATAATGATAATTTTGAAAACAATTTCAGTTTTTTTGGGGGGAGGGAGAAGCACAAAATAGGGGATACAAAAGCTCCATTTGAGGGTCTTTAATCAGCTCATAAATGATGTGACCAATTGACCATGAGATTATATGACCAATTCAAATATGAAAAGAAACTTATTTTCAAGTTCTTCAGCTTACTGTAATAATTGCAGCAGTAATACGTCATTTGCAAGTTAATTTTTTCCAAAGTTACAGAGGCTGAGCTGAAGGGTTGCAGAAGGACTTGCAGAAGCAGAAAAATATTTTTGCATACTGTTGCCTTTGTGCAAGACCTTATGTTCAAATACAGATCAAAGTAAATTGAATGTTAACTAATAAAGCATAATTACATACCCAGAGAGCTAATAATAAAGAGTAAAGTAAACCAAACTGTAATCCAATCACAAAGGCAAAGCATGCAAATGAAACAATCAGGTTAAAGATGCTGAACTGGCAGTGTTAACAAAGATTTATAGAGAAAGAACATCATTTAGCAAAGCTGAAAAAAAAATCTATTAGCAAATATAATCTCCCTGATGCACTTCCTTTTTGGTACATGTTAATTCTTCTATTAACAAATCTCCAATGATTTTACATTGAATATTCAAGGGAACTGAATCAATATTAGGGAATCATATTATTCCCTGCCAAGAAAGGAAAGGATTCATTACAGCTATTGAGAATTTATTTACATATGAAATAAAAAATTGCCATGACACTGTATCAATATACATCCATAGACTATCCATATTCCAGAAAATCTGGCAGAAAATCCTTTCTGTTTTTCCATGTCACTATGCCTAGATTTTGACTCACTGCAATTAAAACATACCTAACTAGGAGCACCTAAATTAGAACACACATAATTTGATTTTTTAGTTGGCAAAAATGACTGGACAACATTTAGTTCTATGGTGATATATTCTATTCAATATATTCATTAATGACTTGGATGAGGGAATAGAGTGCACTGTCAGCAAGTTCGCTGATGACACAAAACTGGGAGGAGTGGCTGACACACCAGAAGGCTGCGCAGCCATTCAGAGAGACCTGGACAGGCTGGAGAGTTGGGCGGGGAGAAATTGTACTGACCCATGTACCAGTACAAGTTGGGGGCAGACCTGTTGGAGACCAGCGTAGGGGAAAGGGACCTGGGGGTCCTAGTGGACAACAGGATGACCATGAGCCAGCAGTGTGCCCTTGTGGCCAAGAAGGCCAATGGCATCCTGGGGTGTACTAGAAGGGGTGTGGTTAGTAGGTCGAGAGAGGTTCTCCTCCCCCTCTACTCTGCCCTGGTGAGGCCGCATCTGGAATATTGTGTCCAGTTCTGGGCCCCTCAGTTCAAGAAGGACAGGGAACTGCTAGAGAGAGTCCAGTGCAGAGCCATGAAGATGATTAAGGGAGTGGAACATCTCCCTTATGAGGAGAGGCTGAGGGAGCTGGGTCTCTTTAGCTTAGAGAAGAGGAGACTGAGGGGTGACCTCATTAACGTTTATAAATATGTAAAGGGCAAGTGTCATGAGGATGGAGCCAGGCTCTTCTGAGTGACATCCCTTGACAGGACAAGGGGCAATGGGTGCAAGCTGGAACACAGGAGGTTCCACATAAATATCAGGAAAAACTTCTTTACGGTGAGGGTGACCGAACACTGGAACAGGCTGCCCAGAGAGGTTGTGGAGTCTCCTTCTCTGGAGACATTCAAAACCCGCCTGGACGCGTTCCTGTGTGATATGGTCTAGGCAATCCTGCCCCGGCAGGGGGATTGGACTAGATGATCTTTCGAGGTCCCTTCCAATCCCTAACATTCAGTGATTCTGTGATTCTGTGATGTCTAGAATTATTCACACTGCAGTATGTTTCTCGCCGTTGATGATTTTTAGCCAAAATAAGCATCAATTACATTCTGAGAACATTTTATAATACAACTACTGGCATTCTCCACTAACAAGCGCTACACAGTGTCTACTGCTTCAAAAATACTCTTCAGTCAGAGTTAGGGAAGGGGTCTGCTCCGTAAGGTGCTAGCATTTGAGGTCCAGGCTATAACCACAACCGACTTACAAAATATGATTCCCTAATATCATTCATGTCACAGTTACAGAGGGAATACAATTTTAGCTAGAATTCAAATATTTGAACGTGGAACACAAACTGGCTTATAGTTGGCACAAATCTGTAAGCATTTAATCTTCCTGAGGGACCAGAAATTATATTAGCTTTTCACATCGTATCCAACACTGCCAGACTGTAGTTACCGCTGAAAGACTCAGCACAGGACCTGAGCCCCTTGAAACCCAAGGGCAATACTGGGCACCAGTGCTTTGCCATTCCCCAGACAGGCTTTCACCCACTCCCCAGTGCTTCCAACATGTTTTCACTCCTCCTGTTTTGTATTTCACACCTAAACAACATTAACCCTCACTTCAGCACTTAATGGCTAGGGAAAGGGGCAGGTGAGGAGTAGAGAGCAAAACTGATAATTTTTATAGCTCTAATAAAACTAAGTATGTCCATCTGCTAATTTAGTTATTAAAAAATGTTCCCTCTATAACTTTGTTCTAAAAAGCACTTAAACATTCAAAAAGTCTCTCTGAAATCTGTGGTGTTATTCACACTTTAAATCTAGTGCTTTGTCGAATAAGGGTCTTCATACAGATAATAAATTTACTTTTCCTATTCCCATCCAGCAGCTCAGGAACTTTCCTTTCGGAATAACTAAAAAAAAAACCCTTTAGAAAGCCATTTTACTACAACAACAAAAAATTATTCTGACTTAGAAATGGGGTACAAAATTTCTGCCTTCAGTGAAAAGGCTAAGCATTTCATCAGAAAACTGAAAACCAAAACCCAAATACTGTTGTATTCTGCTTTTACGTGACTGTTTTCTGTACATTAAAACAAAGAAAAATCTTTTAAGTTTTTTTTTTATATTCAGCCAAAATTTGCATTTCATGGGAAGGAGCGAACACAACTATATCACAAAGACCTACTTCAATCAACTAGAAATTGTAGATAGTGGTTTTGTCCTTTGAGAAAGCAAGCTGTCTTAGAAGGTTTTTGGAGGAATTTTTAATTGAGCTAGTTTTATTATGTCAACAGTCTTACCTCCTGTTAGAGTCATTGTATTGCTACCATGGTGCATGTGTTTGAGAGTCTGCAAGTGCTTTCTGCTTTTCTTTCTTGGTGGGAAAGAGGAAGATTCTGTGCTGTGATAGCTCAAATACAGTCATCCTGAAGTCACACATAGAGAAACCTTGTCAGGAACAACTTGCCTCTCCAGCAACTGGGTTGCTAAAATGGAGCAGTAATGTGGAATCACAGAGGTAGAAGATCAGCGAACAATAAGATATTCTGACATTGAAGTCAGTTTTCACACCTCTAGTATAGTGGATATATCACTTTCATTCATCTGTGGCAGACCTTAATTATCAACCTGCGTTTGTGGGCTTACAAGGCTTTTAAAAATACTTGTCACCTGAATACATGCACTAGTACAAGTTTCATTAAAAGCATGTTTAAGACATGCCAAACTGGCTTCTCGGTCACCAAAATTTAATGGCCCATTGCATATTTATCCGGCCAGCCAGCTAATCAAATCCAATGAGAATGATACAGGAATGCCTAGTTGGTGAACAAATGTATATGTTTTTAAGATGAATAGAGTTCTCACAGTACTGACTACTGTCAGACAGACAGTGATCAGAAATTAGAAAAAATCAACTCTCCTTACTGGTGTTGAGTTTTATTCTCATACATACAAGTTTTAATAACTTCAGTTCTCTGTAATTCTTAGACATAACAAAATCATAGTGAATTGGTGATCTTCAAGATGTCCTTCATGGAAATATTTAGTATTTCTGCAAACAGAGATGAATCTCGTAGCTGGTACATTCTTTGCACTGTGTTCAGTGTACTGTAGTAGTACTACTACTGTACTTTAGTACAGTGTACCTTAGTATGTAGTTCTACATACTGCCTTAGTGTAAGATAACAAAATATTAATCAACAAAGCAAAAATCTTTTCCCAAGCCAGAAACTGTAATCATAAAAAAACCTCAGGATATTTCATGCTCATAGCTATTAACAAACTAGTCTGCAACCGATAGTAGTCTTCTATCATTGCATCCATGTTAAAAATCTCACTGGAATAACCTTTCCAGCAATAAAACTCCTTTGACTTGTTATTCAAACAGTGCTGTGGAAACAAACCTTGGTAGTGTGTGCTTTTCAGAGTCATAGTTAAGAAAAGGTAATGCAGACACAATTTCATGTATGGTTTTGTAGGAAACTATAGTCTTAACTGTAGGACAGATTTCAAGCCACTTGATTTCAAGGCAAATCAAAGCAGAGAGGAATAATTTTCTGCCTCTCTGAGAGGGACACAAACTCTGAACAGAGTACAGTCACATTCTGCCTGGAAACTGTAACAGCTGCAGTAAACATATGGAGCTGCCATGGAAAAAAAGCTGTTCGGTTTGTGGAGTGAGACCCTAATCAAAGTGATTGATGCTGGATATGCTGCAGAAATGCCGCAGATATTCTTTTGAAGGAAGATACTCTAGAGAGAAATACAAAATGCTTTAATAAATGGGACAGGCTGAAACACCTGTAATACCTCTAGGACAGATGTTAAAATCACTTAGAGTTATATTAGCAATGAATCATTTTCCCAAATACAAAATATAGAAAATATAAAGAAAAAATGAATCACTGGCCCAATGCTAACCACAACATCTGGATTACAGTAATTCTATCTTCCTGCTGTGCATATCTAATATTTTTACACTATTATTTTATCCTTTTGTTGTAGCTGGAACTGTTATGTTACATATTAGAAAAAGGTATGATACAGTAATTTATTTTTCATAGGATACAAAAGTAGGGTGTAGTCCCTGAATCTCGCGTTAAAACCCAGATTCTGGTAAACTTGCTTGCACTGAATAATACCATCAAACAGTAACTATATTAAAGCCGTTGGATCTTTGCATTGCTGTTGAGGGAACCACCCTTTTCTTTTTTAGTAATTAGACCAGGATTCTGAAGAGAGATAGCAAAATTTCCTCCTAATGAATCAACTATACATAGGTATGATCAGTCATGCTACTTTTTGTCTTTATTAAATAGCCAGTAGGATGAGTGATAGCAGTTGCAGTTTCAGAAGTCCATTAGAGACTAAGAGAAAGCTGAGAAAGGTATTACTGACATACTATTTTCACGAAGAGTTGGTAAACTCAGGGTTGCTTTGTTCCACACATATGTAAACTGAAAATATGATTTTGGGGTGAAAATGGCATGTGCTTATCTTCTAAAACATTTCTGACTGCCTTTCGTGCTTTTTTTTTTTTTCTCTACATCTTTTATTTATTATTGTATGTAAGGAAAATGATAATTCTTTTTTATTAGATGATCAATTGACTGGATAGGATGCTATTTAAAACAATATTTGGGAAAGTCCTATTCAGGCAACACCATTTTTTGGTTTCAAATATTATTTAACATACTTATAAACTGCTAGACCTTAATCTAAGTATAAAGAAAATTATATTATTTTAAGTAAATTATTAAATGAAATCTTAAGTGCAACAGAATTATTCTACTGTGTCTTCAGCTCTGAGGCCAACAGGTGGGTCTGGATGCAAGCAGACAATGTTCTGTGCATCCTCACACTCTCAGAAAGTGCCACCTTGATGATACATCTGTTGCTCTGATAGTAATAGTAGGCTACAGGTGAAGAAAAGACATTCAGAAACTACTATGAAACCGGATAAGCATTGCAAGGATGTGTCTGCATAAATGCCAGGATGCCAAAAAACCTGAAAATTAGAAATATTATATTTAATTAAGGTAAAAACTATCTGTTATACTCCAAGCAGGAAAAACATAACAAGGCTACCAGTAAAAGTTAATCAAGCATTATTAGACTTTCATTACAAGACTCCCTACTTTGAAACACCAAAAATGTTCTCTTTCTCTGTTGCCTTTATCTAGCTTCTGATGCTTTTTTTTTTTCAATATGATATGAAAACAAGCCTCTAAAAAAAAAAAAAAAAAAGAAAAAAAATCTCCAAACTTTATTCATATGCATTAGATCATGCACTGAGCCATAAAATACAACCACCACATAACTAACTACAAATATATACTGGTAATTATGGAATTTTCAAAGAATATCTTCTTAATAAAAATGCAGAGTAATGGATGTTTCAGTGTAAATAATTAAAATGAATTCCCAACAGTAAATATAATCTATAGTAGATAAAAAAGCATGTGTGCAAACTTCAGTAAACTTGTAAGAAATCTCCCAGTCAAATGAGTCTCACCTCCTTTTAGAACATTCTAGTATACTGCACACCAAGTTTCAAATTAAGTCAATTATTTCAGCTACCATAGATAAGAACAGATTTACAGTAAACATTAAGTTTCTTTAATGCTTCTATTTTTTTCAGTTGGATTACTTAAATTACAGTCTTATTTGGATTACCAGTGAAGGGAAATACCCTTTTTATAAATCTCATGTTAACCTGTTTCACTGTGGTAGAAGCTAACAACAAAATAAGTATGCATGTGTAGATTGGGAAGATACAATTGGTCAGACGCATTCAGAATTAATCAACTTTCAGTCTGCTAATTTAGCTTAGTTCACTTCATCTAACTTTAACTATTTTGTTAAGCATTTAGTCTAAATTGTTTTTCTAAGTATTCCAGCTGTTTAATGAGGACAAAAAGGCAAGGCAGAGTTACGGTATCTAAAATGAATGAAATAATGTGCCTTTTGGAAGTTCTAATCTCTCCCCTTGACTTTAAAAGATGTCTACACAGCTAACTTAGAATAAACAACTAACTTCTAAATGGATCAATTCAGGGGAGATATTTCCCAGTCACTATATCAGAGTTTTCAGCTGTCTTGAAGGAGTTTCCTAGATGGATGAACATGTTTTCTGTTAAAATAGTCCAGCTGGTAAAGTGATTGGCAACAAAAACTAGTGCTTCCACATACAGTATATCTCTTTTCACAGAATGTTAGGGATTGGAAGGGACCTCGAAAGATCATCTAGTCCAATCCCCCTGCCGGAGCAGGATTACCTAGATCATATCACACAGGAACACATCCAGGCGGGTTTTGAATGTCTCCAGAGAAGGAGACTCCACAACCTCTCTGGGCAGCCTGTTCCAGTGTTCAGTTACCCTCACTGTAAAGAAGTTTTTCCTCATATTTATGTGGAACCTCCTGTGTTCCAGCTTGCACCCGTTGCGCCTTGTCCTGTCAAGGGATGTCACTGAGAAGAGCCTGGCTCCATCCTCATGACACTTGCCCTTTACATATTTATAAACATTAATGAGGTCATCCCTCAGTCTCCTCTTCTCTAAGCTAAAGAGACCCAGCTCCCTCAGCCTCTCCTCATAAGGGAGATGTTCCACTCCCTTAATCATCTTCGTGGCTCTGCGCTGGACTCTCTCTACCAGTTCCCTGTCCTTCTTGAACTGAGGGGCCCAGAACTGGACACAATATTCCAGATGCGGCCTCACCAGGGCAGAGTAGAGCGGGAGGAGAACCTCTCTTGACCTACTAACCACCCCTTTCTAATACACCCCAGGATGCCATTGGCCTTCTTGGCCACAAGGGCACATTTCTGGCTCATGGTCATCCTGCTGTCCACTAGGACACCCAGGTCCCTTTCCCCTACACTGTTCTCCCAACAGGTCTGTCCCCAACTTGTACTGGCACATGGGGTTGTTCTTGCCCAGATGCAGGACTCTACACTTGCCCTTGTTATATTTCATTAAATTTCTCCCCGCCCAACTCTCCAGCCTATCTAGGTCTCTCTGAATGGCAGCACAGCCTTCCGGTGTGTCAGCCACTCCTCCCAGTTTTGTGTCATCAGCGAACTTGCTGACAGTGCACTCTATTCCCTCATCCAACTCATTAATGAATATATTGAATAGTACTGGTCCCAGTACCGAACCTTGAGGGACTCCGCTAGACACAGGCCTCCAACTGGACTCTGTCCCATTGACCACCACTCTCTGGCTTCTTTCCTTCAGCCAGTTCACAATCCACCTCACTACCCAATCATCCAGACCACACTTCCTCAGTTTAGCTGCGAGGATGCTGTGGGAGACTGTGTCGAACGCTTTACTGAAATCAAGATAGACCACATCCACTGCTTTACCATCATCTATCCACCGGGTTATGTCCTCATAAAAGGCTATCAAGTTGGTTAAGCATGACTTCCCCTTGGTGAAGCCATGTTGACTGCCCCTAATGATCCCCCTATCCTTGATGTGCCTAGAGACAGCACCAAGGACAAGTTGTTCCATTACCTTTCCAGGGATGGAGGTGAGGCTGACTGGTCTATAATTACCCAGGTCCTCCTTCTTGCCCTTTTTGAAGACTGGAGTGACATTTGCTTTCCTCCAGTCCTCAGGCACCTCTCCTGTTGCCCACGACTTAGCAAAGTTGATGGAGAGTGGCCTAGCAATGACTTCCGCCAGCTCCCTCAGCACCCATGGGTGCATCCCATCAGGGCCCATGGATTTATGGATGTCCAGAGTGCTTAATTAGTCTCTGACCCAGCCCTCACCAACCAAGACAGACTCCTCCTCTATCCTGACTTCCTCTGGGGCCTCAGGGGTCCGGGGCTCCTCAGGACAGCCTCCAGCAGTATAGACAGAGGCAAAGAAGCATTCAGTAACTCCGCCTTCTTTTTATCCTCTGTCTCCAGGGCACCCACCTCATTCATCACTGGGCCTACATTGCCTCTAGTGTTGGTTTTACCTGCAATGTATTTGAAGAAGCCCTTTCTGTTGTCCTTGACCTCTCTTGCAAGGTTTAATTCCAAGGAGGCCTTAGCTTTCCTAGTTGCCTCCCTACATCCTCTGACAACAGACTTATATTCCTCCCAAGTGGCCAGCCCCTCCTTCCATGATCTATACACTCTCTTCGTCCACTTGAGTTTGCCCAGCAGTTCCCTGTTTAACCATGCAGGTTTCCTGGTACCCTTTCTTGACTTCCTACCTGCTGGGATGCTCTGATCTTGAGCTCGGAAGAAGCAGTCCTTGGATGCTAACCAACTATCTTAGGCCCCCTTACCTTCTAGTACCCTGTCCCATGGGATTTCCCCTAGCAATTGCTTGAAAAGGCCAAAGTTGGCCCTCCTGAAGTCCAGGGTTGTGATTTTGCTAGATATTCTGTTCCTGCCACATGAAATCCTGAACTCCACTGTCTCATGGTCACTACAGCCATGGCTGCCCTCAACCTTCACCGCTTCAATCAGACCCTCCTTCTTAGTGAGGATAAGATCCAGCAACACTCCTCTCCTAGTTGACTCATCCACCATTTGCATCAGAAAGTTATCATCAACGCACTGGAGGAACCTCCTGGACTGAGGATGGCTGGCTGAGTAGGCCTCCCAGCAAATATCAGGGTAGTTGAAATCCCCCACAACAACCAGGGCCTGTAATTGTGAGACTGCTCTCAGTTGCCTGTAGAAGGCCTCATCAACCTCCTCATCCTGATCCGGTGGCCTGTAATAGACACCCACAACAGTATCACCCATGCCAGCCTGTCCCTTAATTCGCACCCACAAACTCTCAACTCGCTCCTGATCCGCCCCTGGACAGAACTCAATACATTCTAGCTGCTCACTCACATAAAGAGCAACTCCACCACCTCTCCTTAGTGGCCTGTCTTTCCTGAACAGGACATAGCCATCCATGACCACATTCCAGTCACGTGAGTTGTCCCACCAAGTCTCTGTAATTGCCACTAGATCATAACCCCCCGACCGAACATGGATTTCTAACTCCTCTTGTTTATTCCCCATGCTGCGTGCATTGGTGTACAGGCATTTCAGGGAGTGAGCTGAGCACACCGATTTCACCCTAGGGGGATGGGAGGCCTCCTGGTCTACATCAATACTAGAGCGTTGCCCCAGTGGTGCAAGCCCAGCTACAACCCCATCCCCCTTCCAATCTAGTTTAAAGCTCTCCGAATGAGCCCTGCTAATTCCTGTCCCAGAACCCTTTTGCCCCTATGACATAAACCTTTCCCACGTATTACTGTCAAGTCTGGTGTCTTATAAAAACAGCCATTATCAAAGAATCCAAAACCCTGCCTGTAGCACCAGTCCCGTAGCCAGGCATTTTTTTATATATTTATTTAGTAAATGTACTGCTCTTAAAATCCTGAGTACATTTATCTCATGCAGAAGTAACTGAAAGCCAATAATTCTCAGGACAGTACAGTCAGTTCACCCCACTCCTCTAAAGAGAATGATTTATTTAGTTGTTGGATATGCAGTTGCTAGTTGCCCTCACTGCACATACATGCACACTGTATCCTCACCTGAATAGAAAGCACAGAGAATAGCTTACAATCAATTCCTCCCTTCACATCCTAACAGCAAAGAAAGCCCAATTTCGTAACTGCTGGAACTGACTCATGACCCTGGGACATTTGTGGTGTTCCTTCACTAATAGGAACGTAAACATCAACTAGTAAATTGTATCTATTTTTTGAAGTAACATTGAAAAAAAAAAAAAAAGGCCCATTGCACTCAAGGGTAGCTCTCCAAAGATTTCTTCTCTCCCACATGTAGTTTCCCACTTTCAAAAACCGTGAAGAGTCTTACTGATGAATGTTGTGTTAAAAGCTTGTCTTCCATACACTTATTCTAGATATGCTTTAGACTTTAGATATACTAGAGGCTCTTGAAATACTGGCTGCAATACAGCCCAATGCCATGGGAGGAGAGTTGCCTCTTGGATCACTAGATCCCAAGTCATTTAGTAATATGAAGGAAACTCATCATTCCTAGTGTATGAGCAAAAAAAAACCCTTCACGATTTTCAGTTTCTGAACCTCTGAGGACAAAGAATGCACCAGAAATCACAATAACCTCAAGAACAAAATACTTGATTCTTCGAGTTAATACAATATCTACTGGGATCAACAAAACTGTACACAATAACCACTGCAGATCATTAGAGACTTTTATAAACTCAGTTATAAATGCAATGGCTTTAGAACAAATAGACAGAATAATTAAAGAAGTGACATGGATTGCAGGAGGTAGACTGTAAGGAATTAAAATATTTGGTTTCATTTAACTTAAAAATGGCCACTTCCTCCGCCAACAGACAGCACATAAATGCTTTCCTCAGTGTTTTCCAAAAAAAGTGTTTTCCAAAACCTCTGTGCCCCAGGTACAAATCAATCTTTAAAAAAAAAAAAAGAAAAAAAGGACAGCCAATCAGTACTAATTAAGCTAAGTATGATATTCACAGCTTGATTTATCTTGATTGTCCTTAAGAACATTAATTAACTTTATGGTAAAAACGTAAGTGTACAGAGACATATCTTTTAAAATAGGACATGTACTTTCAGAAGACATAAGTTCACTATATTCTAACTGTATACTTACAGACATGATTAGCAACATGTGAATTTGTAAACTGATGACTAAGCAGGTGGTGGACACGACTTTGAAATGAAAGATTGATCCTTGCTTATCAAAGAAAAAGAGACCGTGTTACCTCAAGAGGCAGTGTTTCATCAAAAGGCTACTTGAAAAGGCACGTTTCATTAATAGAGTTCAGATTTTAGAGCACGCATGTGCAAGAACTAAGTACCAACTAAGGTAGGAGTACTGGTATTAGCAGCAAGCATAGCAGGTGACCGGTATTCTTTCCATTAAAGATAAATATTAATAGTACTTATGAGGTCATCAAGTCTTGTTTAATCTTTCTTCACAAAGTTGTTTTCTGTTTTTTTCATACAGGCGACAGTTGCTACTGATCTCCATTTCTCAGTGCTGTTTTCTTTTCGCTATCTGAATGCCTAAATAATAACTCTTACAAGTCCCCTAACTCAAGGTGCATTTGTTGCAGTCTAATTATGTTGAAGATTTAACAGAACGGGTTTTGCTTATTCTTTTAGGATTTTGATTTTTATCATATGTTTTGCATCATTCTAGCAAATACTAGAAAACTAGTGTATTACAGATTTAGTCAAAGTTCTATATGAATCCACCAAGGAAATTCTGCAAGAGGAGAGAAAAGTAGACTGTCTAACTCTCAGATATCTAACTTCTTATTTTAAAGTTCTATTCCTTTTTGAGTAGTATGTCTGTAATAGGTTGTCATAGACAAATGAGGTTTTAGGGAGCTGAATCAAATTCACTGACAGATAGAAATTACATTTGTGACCCTATCTAAAGCCTAATTCTTTCCTGAGACTGTTCCTTCACTTCCTCCTTTTATCTTTCAGCTTCTTTTACAAGCTCCTGTAGCTTGCATTGGATTGATCACCTATGTCCAAGGTTTCACAGTTTTGCAATACAGCTTTTTTTCCCAAATGCCTGTAGGTTTGCCATCTTGACCTGTCCTCATTGCCCTCTAAGCATTATTCGTTAAGTTCCTTAGCAAGGTTCCTATCTTCAGTCAGACTTTCAGTTCCTTCAGACTTTATCCATCCCTGTCTCTCAGATATTATCTCCCAAATCAACATAGCCAAAACATAAGACCTTGTCAACTCTTCCTCTTTCCATTATGACTAGTCTTTGGATCATTCTTCTCCAAGGTTTTATGAAGTTTAAAGATAGGCAAACTGGTACTTTCAACTAAATACTATTCTTTTTTAAATACTGACATACAATAAATATACTGACATACGATAAATATCATTCTCAGATATGTATCAATATCTCAAAGCTGGAGAATATTTTGGTGCTAAAAATCCCAGTGAATATATGCAAAATGTGCTAGGATATTGACTGTTTGAAGGACAGCTGAATATCACTGACATTTCTGAATCCTGGATTCTCCTTTATTCTTTGCCTATGAGATATGTAAATTCCCAGGAATGTCTAAAATTGAGTTATAGTCTCTTTTTCCTCTCTACTTGTATTTCAACTGCTTCCAATTCAATTTTCTTCTCCTAAATCCTTATATTTTCCTGTTAAGTAGAGTTTTTATTTGTGAATGGTTAAATGTCAGATATATGATGGCACCTTCAAGTTAACATATGCTTGTCTCCCATGACGCACTTGGGTTGCAGAAAATTAGAAAGCTGATGAATTATACCAAGTACTGAACTGCATTATCCCCGGCTAAGAGAAGAATGCACTCTTACCATACATAGCTTTATGTATATGCTTTAAGTATGATTATTATGTGCAGTTAAAAAGATGTTTAACTGTTTAAAAAAAGAAAAAGTAATTATGTCTTGTCCATAGTCCTGTAGAAAAAAAAAAGTTTTTGCCTAATTTTCAAGGCAGTTATCAATAATAGAAGAAAGGAATGTGAAACTCATAACGAGCAAGATAAATGAGGAAATATATATTAATTTCAGTACGAGCAGAGCTGGACCTAAGTTTGACAAACTAGTAAATACAAGATAAGTTCATATAGAGGGTTCTCAAAGAACATTGAAGCTGAATGTCCAACTGTGTCCATCTGTTTTATTTACTTGGCTTCATTAGTAATTCATCCTCTTACCTTTTGAAACAGAAAGCAAAATCAAAGTGCAAAATCTTCTAAAGCTAGTCAAGAAACTCATATGGAAAGTGACATATGAAAACAGCCACACTTCGATTCGGAACTAGGTTTCTGCACACAAAAGTGAGAGGATAATCACTTATTTGAGAATTACAGCTATATTTATTTGTCCTTACAGATTTTGCATAAATGAGACTTTACACTTACAACAGTTTTTTACAATGTGCTATCTGTATTGTAATACCACACAGATCATTAGCATTCATTTTTAGCCACAAACACAAGTCATACTGCTGAATATATGAAAACCTATAAAGCCTATTAATTAGTAACACTAGCAGTTGTGTGATATCTTATTATCATTCATCAAACAGCTTTATTTTGGTTTAAAATGATATAACTAAAGAGCTTTTTTCCTCTGTCATTCTTCATTTACAATCTCATGCAGGGACAAACCCACACAGACACAAACCCACACATAATATGGCCTCATTGACTGAAAGTGAATGCATCTGAAACAAACAATCTCTGCTCATAAAATAATATTTCAGCAATTTCTAACAACACAATAGACAAACTGATAATCCACCAATTCAAGATGATGCACATCCTAGAAACAAGTGACTTTAGCTGGTAATATTGTAAATCCTAAATTTCTTTTGAAGTAGCATTTACAGGAGTTCTTATTATCTGTACCTAAACTGCAGTAATATAGCCTGACTGAATGTTGACTGTAATAAAATCAGACATTTCTTTCTGTACCCATTAGAAAAGATTCCATCTGTTTTATTTACATGGCTTCATTAGTAATTCATCATCTTACCTTTTGAAACAGAAAGCAAAATCAAAGTACAAAATATTCTAAACCTAGTCAAGTAACTCAGCGGTTGTACTGTCAAAGAAGAAAACTCAGATAGGTTGTAAGGTCAGTCCCTCAGTTTTAACATGAAGTCAGGAACATAAAACCATTCAAGTATAAGAAACCAACATCTACATGTTGGTAAACTGCAGTACGTGCTTCTCAAAAGAACTCACAACTCATTCTAAAGTCACAAATCTCTTTCACTTGGAGAAGAACAATCTTGTTTAACTAGAACAACAAAAGCTTCTACCACAAAACAGTCACATATCTTTAAACAGATATTATTAGGTAGCAATAATAACCAGTGGATTAAGTATTGCGTTGGTAGTCACGAAACCC
Organism: Nyctibius grandis; assembly: GCF_013368605.1. Classification (NCBI taxonomy): domain Eukaryota; kingdom Metazoa; phylum Chordata; class Aves; order Nyctibiiformes; family Nyctibiidae; genus Nyctibius; species Nyctibius grandis. The sequence goes on from NC_090659.1 coordinate 32,701,106, forward strand.
TAAATAGTAATCTGATTCAACTGCCTAAGCATATGCACCTATTGCCAGACGAGAGGTATCTCTCCTTGACATCAGCTGTTGCTTCCAGAGAGGTGCAAGTCTCTACAGGCTGCGTCACACATATCAGCATCAGGATGTCTCAGATATCCCAGTACTTCTCAAATGGCAATAGGTGGCTACATTAAAATCCTACCCTTAGTCAATACAGGAAGTGGACTGAGGCAGTCCACTGCCAGTAATGTGGCAGTGGCCACATGACTCAATGTGACCATTTCAGAAGGAGAGGAATTGCTCTTTAAATACACTGACTTTATTTAGCAGGTCTCCATTTATGATAACAAAATTTTGAACACATGGCAGAGCTGTAGTTACTTGTGTAGACACCTGAAGACAGGTATCTTATTCTTCAATGGTATCCCTGCCTCAGACATCCAGTGTCTCAGTAGCCTAGATTCCTCAAAGTAAGTACCAGTACCAGCCAATGAATCTTAAATGACATAAAGATTAATGAAATGTTTACAAAGAGGTGTCAAAAAGAAAAGTGAAATTATGTAAATTGGAATCTCTATTAATACTGACTATAAGTATGAAAGCCTAAGTGAAATGAACAGAAAATAAAAACTCCAAGAATGAATGATTTCCAGACTACGGAAGAAAAATCTGCTGAAAATTGCCAATGTAATAGTTCAATTGCAAAGGAGCTGGGAGAAATTACTCTTTTGAGAGGTACAAAAAGTAGTGTTATTTTCTTCTATTTATCTTCAGAAGTCTTACAAAATGTAAGCATTTAGAGTTTGAAAGGTCAAAAGTAGATTCCCCAGTGCCGCCTTCTTCCTCATGAAGAGGAAGACAGAAGTTGTATTTACCATTTTAAGTCTAAAGAACAACTTCATTTTGAAATATCATATCAGAAGCTCATTACAGAAGCTCGATTTCAGAAGTCTTCTTGCTGCAATATATCGCTAACATTTCTCAAAATAACTGTCTTCAAAAGAAGGAAAAATTCTTTCTTCTAATGAGTAGAAGTACATAAACTATGCATAAAGTTAATTTGAAACAAATCCAAATGGTGGATTTCTAGCTAAACTTCTTCAGGTTGTTGACACAAAACGTAACAAATTGTTTGGTGAGAACATACCAGCATGTAAAACAAGCATCTCCATATTGAGACAGAACTTATAAGAGCTCTCCCTCTGTAGTGCTAAGAAAAAGAAAAAAGTTATGAAATTTTTTCTGCTAGAAATTAAATATTTGTGCTTACCTAGTAGTTGAAATACTCCAGCAGAAAGTGTCTTATATTGTTCAAAAATGTGTACTTACACACAGCCAGAAAAAAATCTGCCCTATTTACTTGTCCTCTATAATTTGTGTAATAGTTCAGTAACTACCAAACTAATATTTGAGGTTTCGTCTCATAAAATCTGTTTTCTCTCAGGTAGCAGTTGTATTTTATAAAATATAAGAAATTAACTAAATAATGCCTTGTGAATCTCTACCACATTGTGCATAATCTCTAATTTCCTTATGATCTGTTAAGTGTCACCCAGTGTGCAAGAAGTGAAAACACACTTGTTAACGACAAGTATTGCCTGTGGGCTGTGGAGTATCTCACTTTCTGCATAAGTTTTGTCATTGTGTATAATTTTTAATATTTGACTGGGAGTTGTCATAGAAAAAGATTGAATGTGTGATCTTGCACAGTGACATTATACTGGCTTATTTTCAAAGATGAATATCTTGAATTTTATTTAAAATGAGATGATGTTCCTTGGCAATATATAACAGCCAGTCTACTGGATAGGTGGAGGAAAACAAAGGCATCCATCACAAAGAGATCTGATTGCTTAAAGAGAAAAAGGAAAAGCAGCACTGATACATGGATTTATTTTCGCTGGTCCAGAAGCAGCAGTGTTTTTGCTCAAGTCACAGACTTTGAATTTGAGTTATTCCTAAAATGAAATGATGAAGTGGAATCATGATCCAGTGCTTTCTAAGCCTGAAGTACTTCAGTGCCCCAAAAAGTCTGCATTTTCTCAGGAACTGCTGTAGTATATCTGCCTATTTTTGAGAAAGGAGAGGAGAGAAGTTATTATTCTTACAAAAGCTAATCTTTGTCTTTCTACTTGAAACCACTTTAGTTGCCTGAAATTATGAACATTATAAAAGGCAGACTGCGACTCTATTCTGCTGCAACTCTACAGAGGAAAAACCTAGTGAAGAGGAGTAGAGGCACTGTCATGATACACCATAGCATGAATTCAGAATTTATTTTTTTTTACTTTTTTTTTTTACTTTTTTTTTTTACTTTTTTTTTACAAGCGCACATTTTTATACAAAGCTCTGTTCATGTCCCATAGCTATTTAGGGTCTGTAGGAGGAAATGTTGACAGTCTCTTTCTTAAGCCTTCTTGTAGCTAATACTGCAGCCACTGCCAACTTGGCATCGCTAGGCTTCTATTGGACTCTGTGTAGGATTTCTAAAGCCCAACAAATCAAGAAAAATACTTGCCTCACAGCCACTACAGGATTTTCTCTTAGGAGATAAGTATTATGAAATGTATATTGCTTTAATGATTAAAATTTTCTAGCATTTAGGTGGGCCACAAATCTATGGACTTACAGTGATCAAAATCTATACTTAAAAATAAACCTTTGTGTTGGAAAAAACAATTTTATATCTTTTAATATCTCTGCAGTGAAAATATGTGAAGATTAGCAGTGACTCTCAAACAATGAAGAGACTATCATTTCAAGATGCTAAACTATTTATTGTTGTAATTAAATTTACAATTAACATGATAGTACAGTTTATAGAGGTTTCACTCTTTCCTCTTTTCAGTAATAATAGTCAAATGGGCCCTTGCAACACAGAGCAGATAACTCCAGGTGATTTTAGATGCTTTAATCTATAGTAGAAATACAATTTACAAATATTACCACTAACAGCCAGTGTGCTGCATGCATTGTTGAGTTCCAGAATGGTTAAGTCTTTTGCATCTTGAATAGGCACAAGGTTCATAAAGAAGCAGAAAGTGGGGAGAAATTACTGATCTTTTTGCTGCAGGACTTTATTAGGTATTTCTGCATTCTCTTTCGTCTCCTGAGAGATTCTCATGAAAGATCTGTTCATACTGTACTTAACACAGTTTCTGAAGGTATAGAAGAACAGAGAAATGTCTGTGCTGAGACAGATCAAAAGCCCATCAAGCCCTGTTTCCTTCCCACAGTGGCCAATAGCAGATGCCCAAATAAGAAGAAAGGCACCACAGCACGGTATGTGCCAGCACTCTTCCAGCCTCCAGCTCTGCTATTCTGCAAGGAAACCTTTGGTTTAAGTTTCATGAGAAAAGAAGAAATGTCTAGGCTGAGTATATGAAGCCACTTAAGTATTCACTGCCACAAAGCAACTGTTGGCCTCCTTTAACTAACACCAAGCTGGAATTCAGCACTAACAGGTCATAAGAACAATGTTGTCTATCGTTAAGGGGAAGGAAAACAGTCAGGATAAAAGCTGTTTCTTGACTTCGTACATTGGAGTACTGTTATGTCCACAGGTTTTCATTTACCTGTAAAAATCCTGCAGGAGGAGCTGCGGCACCAAAGGGAGGAGAACGCTGGTGCCAGTGACATTGTTAACTGTGAAGATCCTTGTGGCTTTCCAGGCACTGCATGTTCATTCAGGTGAACTTGCACTGTAATACAGTACTCCTGCCGATATAGTTTAGAATGGACTTAAATCAAATCGCTGAATATGGTTAGGTCGTTGATCCCTCTCCTGGTATTCAAGTGAATACTAGGATGCAAATCTAATCCTATATTGTATTTTCAGCTATAAAACTGTTATTTTGAAGTACTGGTCTATTGCCATTCAGACAGTAAAGCCATTGTCTGAAATGCTTACCACTTCACAAAAATGTTTCCAGTTACATTATTTTCAAAGTTTTGTCAGATCATATAAGCCTGTGCTATTGATTCTCCTCATAGTCCTACCTTTTTTTTTCTCTTTTTTGTTAAAGTTGCTGCTGTTACGAAAATGAGATCAAGCCTTTAGGGACATTGGGACCTGTATTTTGCATAGAAAGACCAGCTCCTGCTTTTACATGCTCTTGTCTCTTTGTTCAAAGTGAAAACCATTAGTGGCAAGAATTTACCTTGATATGCACCTCTATTTTCTCAGCAACACAGTTGTTTAAAAAATTTAAAATGACAATGATTTGTGAACAGCAACAGTAAGTGGAATTGATAATGAAAATATCTCTTTTATTAGCTCTCTGTCTCTATGTATCTTCTGTGAGCTTGATACTCTTTCTTCCAGGTGTTAGATGAATGTTTCACATTTGTAGCGGTGCGGGGTGGGGGGCGGAAGACAGCTTATCATCACTCTAAGCCAGGTGCCTGAAATAAGAAGCTAAACTGAATCATCCACTTCCGTCACTTCCACCACGGAAGTGATTCTGTTTTTCCATTGTCTATAGAAAGATTGAAATGACATTAGACTCATAATTCCATTACCAAGAGTTGAGCAGTGTGTATATGTAACATACTGAAACCTGCTTAAACAACCATGATGATGCCAAATAGACCCTGTAAAGTTCCATGCATCTCACATGCTATTAATGTTTCTGGGCACCCAATAATCTTGCTCAATTCTACATACACGTTTACAGAAGATGACAGCCATAAAAAAAAAAAAAAGGAAGGAGAGATTTAGTGTCTAAAGTATTCTAAAATGCAAAGTATGACTCTGAACTGCAAATTTACTTCTATATATATAAGGTTTATAGATACATATCTATATAAAAGAAGATGTGACTACAGAAATATAAAAATCTATGTGATACTTATATTCAAGCATACCCCAAAAAGTTATCCTATGAAACAGTTATTTCAGTGTTTCCAATCTAAGCTTTCCTGTGGAATCTGCTCTCTAAAGACTATACATATATTATGGAACGTTTGCTTCATCACCATGCCTAATAACTGAAACTATTTTAAGCATTCATAAGTTCCAAAGACCTTGTAGACTGTCAATAATACATCAGAGAGTTTCCTTAATAATATCAACCTAATGCAATAATTGCATTTACTTCTTTACTGTGTGTGTGGGCAGGAACAGATTTAATTGTAAAAGCAAAAATATACAGCTTTTAGTAAATTGCTAGTTTCATTCATTAAACAAAAAATAAAATAAAATGTAGACCAAACACTCTTGAAATCACAAACCCCTGTTCTCCTAACGCTACAGCAAATAAACACAGTATTTAGTATATATCTACATGTCCAATAGAAATTGATGCGGACAGTAAAACAGTTTGTGTTGCGCACCTTATGTCTATGATGCACGTTTTCTTGTGGGTTTTAGTTTAGACTGTTTCTAGTCTAGCTCCACAGGCTGAACACATAATCGTGACTGGAGATTTTGGTCTAGTTTCATGCAAAAAGAAGCCCAACTGTTCATTCCAAGTCTGTCCAAAGATATGAATCAAAGTACAGTGAGTAGGGAAAAAAAGGACATTCACTTAAAAAGATCCCTCCTAACTTGGACTAAAACACCAAACTAGATACAGATTAATTGATGTAACAACTTCTATATTTATTGCTGCTTTAGTACTACTGTAAAATGAAATGTCCTCATTAAGTTATTTCATTTAGGTTTGGTATGCATTTAATGAAAGGGGAATTATTCTAACCAGTCACAGTTTATAGTATTTGATTAAACAACTCTTGGCTATTTATGCCTCTATGAATGTGACACTTAAAATATCAGAGCAAAGGCTCAAAGCCACAATACCTGAGTAAACATAAGCTACTTCAAGAATAAATAAGATCCATACCCTATAAGTTTGGAGTGTCTGAAGACTTGCAAATTTAGACAGAAAAAATTGCAACCATTTTGAAAAAAATACGTTGATTTTTTATTTGTAATTCAGAATTCTGCCTTTAAGCACCAATCAGCTAAACATGAGACTAAATGAAGAGAGTATATGAAAAGACTAATTTTTCATTCACAGGTTAAGAAAAGGAAGTTTTAAATTTCTTATAACAATTGCTGAAACAAATTATCTATTTTCAAATCTATGCATAAAAATTTGAAATGCTCATCTTCTCCTGAAAATATAACTAAATTTTCTGGAATAGTCTCTTCTAGTCAAGCATATGCCTGAAGGCCTAGAGCATATTCCCATGATGTGCCATCCTCCCCAAGGTGCACTCATGCTGTCAGTTAAGCCATGTGGGCCTCTAATGGTGCGCATATGCCCTTATAATTGGAAAGAGTAATTTGATGTTCCTTTTTTTATTCCATTGCCAAAAAAGAGCCAATCCCCCAATATTCTTGTACTAAGCAAAACGTCTACTTAGGCTGAATAAAATCATATAAATGTCCAGTTCGGTAGGACAGAAGCAAATGAATGTCCAGACATTTAGCGAAGTGAGTCATCATTATCTGCAACTCAAGTCATATCAAAGACTGGAGAAAATGTTTACACTTCCATTTTGCTGTCTGTTTTCTACAGACATTAGGATATGATCATGTAAGCAATTTTAGCACAATCTCATATAATCAAATATGTGTGAGTTTGTTTGCGTAAGGGGAGAAAAACATAACTTCTTTCCTATTTGACAGTACTCCGTTGAACAGACAGTACCTGTTGGTAGCACTGAGACAAGCCTTTTCACAGGTAGTAGTAGAGTCCTGATTCTTCTCCATGTCCAGGGGACTTTGAATGGCATGTAATTAAATGTCAGTTGGAGGGATGGAGAACTGAGATCAGTTATTTTTATTTGACTGTGAAACATTTCAATTGTTTACAGATCAGCACATCATTTGGGGTAACTGATACAGAGAGAAAAAACAAGTTATTGACGATTAAAGTAATTTTCACGATGCCATGAAACTGTGTAACTTAGAGTGACAGGAGACTTTCAAATGAAAACAGATTTCACTAAACCCAGAGGCTGGGAGCTAGGGGCCCCAGTGAGTTAGGAGTCTTGATACAGGATTTTTAGGATCTCTGCAATGGAGCCACGTGCTCAGCCAAGCCTCTTGAATTTCAATATTTGACTTCTTATTTCAACACACCCTGAAATGCAGCCATAGTGGACTTCCAAACTCCACGCTATAAGCTGAGAAGATCTTCCCCCAGCCTGACAATCTAAGACACTGAAGCCAAAATATTGAAAGACTTGAACGCATTTCTAGTGCTCACAGATCTTGGTAAGCCTTGCCACACGTGTTCTTTTGCATTTTAGACTTACAGTACAGCTGATTCCCTGCTCTATCCTCTCTTCACTTTGGTGGTGGCAAAAAAGTACAATCAGCTATTATCATAACCAATTTCCCCTTCCAGAATGAGGATGCTCAGTCAGAATATTCAAGTGAAGTAGAAAAGGTAGCATGAAACTACTTCTGCACAATTAACTAAAATATCCCATTTTTTTTATTTCTTATAAAATAGTATAGATTGCGTAAATTTTGCTGTCTGCAGCTTTGGAGTACAATATATTAAGACTGTGGTATGAAACATCTTGTTTGTTCTTTTCTATTTTCCAAGTGGAAGTACTAATAGCATTATCCAATCCGAATAAAATATAACAAATAGACATAAACAGTAAAAAGGTAGTGCACACAGTAAAACATCCTTAAAGATATTTTACTTAAAGTTATGTGTTCCAGTTCCAAGTAATATAAATTTGCAACAGCAACTTCTTCCAGAATATAAAAACGCCATTCCTACACACACATACATCTTTTAATAATATTGGTTTCTAAGTATTCAACCAATCTTCCTGGCAGAAGACTTGTATACGTGACTCATTGTTAATGTGTAAAAAAGTAGTAAATAGAACTCTATTTGACAGTCAGATTATAACTAAGGGGAAATTACCATATATTAACATCACAATAAAATGTAAAAAACTCTCAAACTGAAATTTTGTTTTCATGCAGTACTGAATCACTATTTTTTGTAGCAATTATCTATATTCTATACAAGATATTCTACCCTATATTAGACTGGGATTTAAAGAGAGAGAAAAGACATATGAAATTTTACCACAAAGATCCATGCATAGATTTGAAAGATTTTATGAAGATACCATTATGACGAACTTTTCAGACTTTCTGTTGAAAACTTCTATTTAAAATGTAACATACAATTCAGAAAGTTTCTTAGAAACAAATAAAAAAATACCTATGCCATCTCAACTTTAGCTGTCCAAGTATTTAATTGCTATTACTAGGAAAAAGAAAAAAAGGAAAAGTTTTTCATCTGGCCTGACAATGTCTTAATTGAAGTTCTGATAATTAGATATTCTTTTACTGCTATTTGGAGTGTCATTACACACAGATGTGTCTTTTTCATTTGAGTGCTTACCTTCCTCGTGCAAGGCAGCTATCTTGCGTATCTTTTGGATGCATTAAAGAGCCCCTTTAACCTCCTGCTGTTTCATTCTTTTCACTTTTGTCTGAGACCTATATAGACATGCAACTTTTTTTTTTTTTTAGTCTGACTTTTATTATATTTTCTTTTTTATGTTATTATACGATAACAGCAGTTTCTTTGAATTTGTATAATATGACTTAAAAGCTCCAAATTTATCACAAATAATACTTTTTTTTTAACACAATGAATTCTGAAGAATTAAGTCTACAATAAGAATTAATGACCACACACTACATTTTGCATTACTCTGTTAAATACTCTCAAAAGCAAACTCATAAGCAGGAATTGCATGGGAAGAGAATTAATTCCTTTTTTGTGAGACAGTACTTGTTTTTAAAGTACCTGCCTATTTGGGATAGTTTTGGAACAGGCAATTCCTAGAAAGCCTGCTCCTGCCTTTAAACTCAGTCACCTTACGTGCTAAGAGCAATTGATATGCAGTCTAGTGATCCTGCTCCATTCCAGTCAGCAGAATTATTAATTATTAATGTCTTGAACTGGAAATGGATTGAATCCCGAATAAACATGCTGCAGAAATAGATTTTACATGCACCATTGAAACTTATAAATAATGTTGTACCCCCACACAGACACAAATACAGAAGTTTACAGAACATTACAATCCAGTCATTTGTGCCACAATATTCAGAAATATGTCATGGAGACTTAAAAAACCAAACATTTTTTAATGAAGGTGCATAATTAATACAAAAAACCTACATCATCTCCCCCTTTTTCATGCATTGCACTCTGTTCTAGTACCTAATAAAACTAATATTGCTTTGAAGATGTTAAATAAAGACGTTCAGTACTTCAGTTTTTATTTGTGTAGAAAAAATTAAGAGCTTGATGCTCTATTTCTTTCCATTTGCAGATGCATAAAGCAGTCACTTTAGAAAATGAACCCTGTTAAATTTATAGCTAGTGTATTCTCATTTATTCTAATCTCTGCTGGCTCAGTGTAACATGGTGCCTTTAGAGCGCCTACTAATAAACGCACCCTAACAAATTTTGTAACAGCTAAGGAAGAAAAGGAAAATCCTCCCTTTAAATGTTAGTATACTTTATAGAAATATAATGGGGTAATATTTGCATAATAAAAGGATCATAAGAAATAAAATAAATGAAGTTATAATGCATCTTTCAATTTAGCAGCTGAGCACCTGGACACAGAATTGTTTATTTCATAGCAGATTGATGACAGTGTTTACTTTTTTATATTAAAAAGGACGTAATTAATTTTGACAAAATCATTAAAGAGCCAGACAGTATAATGTCAATTGTCTCTTGTTCTCAGATACATTAAACTGCAAGCTTACATCATCTGTAATCATTGGAAACTCCTTTCACAGTTCTACATTGTAACTCTGGAAAACTATCTTTAATTGATTAAGCCATCTAGATGTTGGATGCCACTGGTTAATCTGCAAAACAAAGTTTTTCTTCCAGCCTCGGAACATGAAGAATGTTTACAGTCTAAATGGTTTTCATCAGTAAGTACTGAACACCTCTGAAAAACTTCTGTATTTTAGATTATTTGCCTACTGGAATGCTCACCTTGCCAGAATGCATGTCTAAATAAGCTCATCAGGCAGCAATGACATTTCAAAATAATGTCACTGGTTGGATCAAAAGCAGATATTAGTACAAATGTCCTTAGATCACTGTTGCACAGAGATAAAAAGCTCAGCAAACGTTAAGTACGGAATTGGCTTGAACTTCAAAGTTTTCTGACTCTTGCCCATGTGTTTCAGAGTGTACTATTAAGAACTCACATTCCTGCAAATCCCCTTTTCATACAATAAGTTGCCATGAGCATCCTGGACTCAAGCCCTAGCTAAAATTATGTTTCCTTCTTATGTCCCAAGCACCCTAAACAGTCCTAGAATCTTCCTCTTTCATAAAAAAAAACTTCTAAGATGTGATGGGGACAGCAGATCTGATAATATGCAGATCTCTTATGACTAATGAAAATGTAGATCAGAGGAAAATTTGGCCCTCAGTATGAGAACAGTCTCTGTTTATTCATTTGAACATTAATAATGTATTCACAGTTCTGATGATTCACTTATATGAATCAGAAAAGATTATATTTTACATTCTATACATGTGGGTAGAGGAAAAGGTTGAATCTCTTTATCTGAATAGATCATAGCTATAAAACAATACAAAAAGAAAAAAGAAAATAATTAACTACTTCAGCTAGAAGAGAAAATGCTGATTTTTTTTGTAGAGAACACAGACTATGAAATACATCCTTTCATTTATCCTCATATTATGTATGATTGCCAGTCTAGAATGTAACCATGGAGTTCTAGGTATATGAGTAAGTTAAGCAAGCCCTCTTCCTCATCAAAAGTACCACATTCCTGCACTACAGAATTTCGACCTTATAAAATTAAATTTTCTCAGGCATGCTGTCCTGTTATTTTCCACAGTTCTGTATCTAAACTACATACTAAAAACATAATCAGTTTTTGTAAACGTACGGAAGGTATGGTTGATTGGGAACAGGAATATTTGGTATCACTTTTTCCATTCCTTTTGATAGACCTTGTTTCTGTAATAATTAAGTTGATTTATCATCTCTGTTAACTAAAACATTAAAATAATTCTCTGATTTTGGAGACACTAACCAATCTATGAACATCATTTAATTTTTTTCTCCACTTAGCTTTATGTTTTTGAAATCTGTAACAATCAGACAATGCTTGATTAAAAATACAATATTTAATAGATGTATTATTACTAGATCTTTGCTCTTATATAATCACAATTATTTAAGGCCAGGAAAAATACATAACAAATGGTAGTCTACTACACATGTTCTAAGTAGTGGCATAAAAAAACCTAATTTGATTTTCAATGGAGTTTGATAAGTTTAGGAGAAAATATATACAGCTGTAGCAAACCGAACTTGATGACTCCTTTGGAAGGGCTTTTATATCAACTTCAGACTTATTGTCCCCATATATCTCTCCCTCACAGAGCCAGTTAAAACTATTATAACAAAAAAGCACTAGAGGTTTGGGGTGACATCAAGAGATACATCAATCATGTTGGAAAAGCAAATCCTTAAAATCTTCCAAGCCTGTAAGCAGGACCTAATTAAATTTTGTTTCATTTGGGTTGTGCAGTTTTCTATTCTGTACAACAGCCATGCAATTGCAGGGAAAGAAGAGGCAGCACCTTAAGGTTAAAGGAGAAAAGAGCAACTCTACACACACACGCACACACCTCCCCCTCAGGCCCCGAAACAAACCAAACAATAAGAAAGATGAATGTTGAGTCATCTTTGTAATTCCTTCTCTTAATTTGCTGGTCTATTGCAGGGAACATACTGTACACGTTTCTGTTATCTCTGAAACAGCTTCCCCATGCTTCCAGTACACAGAATTGATATGTCTGAATTCTGTTTTACTTAATTTAAACTTAGGTATAGAGATTTAGTTTTAAATGGTCTCCCAACATATTTTTTTAAGAGAAGCACTATTGATGCGGGCCTTTAGGGTGAGGTAACTTTTTCTGCTTTTAAGCAGATAAATTTTGAACGTAAGTGATGTAGGAAGACTACCTTAACCTGCCCACATTTAGGAAGGTTGAATTTTGGCAATGCTTTTGGATTACATAATGAATAACTTCTAGAATGAAAATGTCTCAAAGAACAAGTTCAGGAAATCATTTGACAAGAGTGGATGGATACTATTGTGGGACTGTACGAAGACAGATCTGAATAATATTACAAATTACATTTAAAAACAACAAAAAAAAGTCCATGTATGGTGCTTTTACATTACATTCTAGGTCCTCAGACTTGACAATAAAGAAAAAAATGAAGTCTTAGTGATAGCAACAGCAATAGAAATAGCAATAGCAATAGTAATAGTAATAGTATAGCTATTTTATCTGATTCTTCTTACCATCCAAATACGAATTAGGAAGAGGGAAGGGAAGAAGGAAAGGCAAGAAGAATGGAATCTGCTGGTTTTGGCTGGGATACAGTTAATTTTCTTCACAGTAGCTGGTATGGGGCTATGCCTTGGATTTGTGCTGGAAACAGTGTTGGTAACACAGGGATGTTTTCCTACTGCTGAGAAGTGCTTACACAGAGTCAAGGCCTTTTCTGCTTCTCACACCACCCCACCAGCGAGTAGGCTGGGGGTGCACAAGAAGTTGGAAGGGGACACAGCTGGGACAGCTGACCCCAACTGAGCAAAGGGATATTCCATACCGTATGACGTCATGCTTATATAAAGCTGCGGGAAGAAGAAGGAAGTGGGGGACGTTTGGAGTGATGGCGTTTGTCTTACCAAGTCACTGTTACACATGACGGAGCCCTGCTTTCTTGGGGATGGTTGAACACCTGCCTGCCGATGGGAAGTAGTGAATGAATTCCTTGTTTTGCCTTGCTTGCATGTGAGGCTTTCGCTTTACCTACTAAACTGTCTTTATCTCAACCCATGAGTTTTCTCACTTTTACTCTTCTAATTCTTTCCTCGACCCCACTGGAGGGGAGTGAGTGAGAGGCTGTGTGGTGTTTAGTTGCCGGCTGGGGTTAAACCACAACAGACAGTAATAAGTAATAGTAGTAGTAGTAGTAGTAGTAGTGGTAGTAGTAGTAAAGCTACCTGATTTGGTTCTTATTTTCCAAATAGGAATTAGGAAGAGGGAAGGGAAGAAGGAAAGGCAAGAAGAATGGAAGAAACAAAGTTTAACATATGGAAAATGTCTCCTTACCTCAGCAATGTGTCTCAAAATAACTTGATCTCTGTTCAATGTTTTTAATAGGGTCTCCCTACCAATATATTATGTCTGTTTTTCTCTTATCATGGCTACTAATATAATCATCTGTATTGTGCATTGGGATTGTTCCCATGCTCTATGTCCATTATTTCTTTTTTAATATTAGATTATTTAAATCCATAGCTGAAACAGAAAATGTAAAAAATACTAGATATATCTGTGATAGCAGACAAAGAACAAAAAGCTACTATTGTTATTCAGGAGAGATGTTGCTCTCATCTTATTTACCTGAATTAGATGAAATAAGCCCTTTGAATCTGTAAAACTCAGTTACAAATCTAAGTTTCGATAGTGATTATGATCTCAGCTCAAATAAGGAGCCTAGTGACATTATAAAAACATTTAACAGTAGAGAAAAGACAATCTTATGTTTTTGGTCAGTACACTTCAGAATGTAAGAAATTTAGGAATATTTATTCCAACATCAGCAGCCAAGACATCTTGATCTGGGGATCTATCAGATCCACCATACCTGCTCTGTGAAAGAGATTTCTTGATTCATAAATCTAGAAGAAATACTGAAGCAACTATGTTATATTTTACAAATAGATTGCCGCCCTTCTTAATTATATTAAAATGCTACATGGTTTCAGGAGAAAGGTTTCTATTCCATAACAATTTGTCTCCCAGCTACCTAGGTACAGCTGATTATAACCAACAGTTGATCTACAAACAATCAAATTGATGATGAAAAGATGATAACCAAAACTTTCTGTAATGTTTGTTTAGGTCATGCACAATTCATTCAATCTGACAGTTCAGCAATCACAAAGCTATTAGCACAAGTATGTGTTTAAATTTAAATACATGGATCAGAATCTGCTGATTTTTGCCTCAGTACTTTTGTGAAATGCAGCAGTAGTTTTGGTCCAGTTCAAAATATGTAAGTATTCAAGCCATGATATTTGGATTGGCAAATACTGTGATGACTGAAACATAGTTTGCACTTGTACAAAAGACAGCTCTGTTGCTTCACTTTTAATTATCTGCATTCATAACTTACAGATGGTGGTAAATACTTATGATCTTTTAGAAGCTAGTGCTAGGCAAAAAAATAGACAATTAAAATGTTTATTATTGTTGTGGCAGAGTTAATTACATAAAATTTTTCTTATATGAAAGACTATTTTTCTAAAGCACACAGTAATATATTTACCAAAAGACAATGTGTAGCTCTTTAAAAATATTTATCAAAGCCTCTTGCCTTTGAAGGCACAAATAATATGTATAGCCTCATGTCCAGCTTTATTCTTCTTTCTCCTGCAAGACAAACAGGTCTTGACCTCAAACAGTTCAAACAGTGACATATGGAAATACCTATTTAGTTTCACATCTGAATTTCTGGAAGTAATTTATTTAGATATTCAAGGGTAAGTACATTGGAGATGATATGGTGCTTGTAGCAGCAACATGGAAACTGTATTTGTGAAGATACTAAGAATCAAGCCCACCGGCTTTTGTTGTTAGTTTTGACTTCTGGACAGCCTTGGGCGAGTAACTTCATCACTTTACATAACGTTTAAAATAAGTGAAATAATAGAAACCTGCTGAGTTCAGAGAACAGAGGATTCTGAGAAAGCGGAATTGTTCAGGTTGTATTCCCAAACTGTCACAGTTGAGACAGAAATCAACTGAATCAAGAAATCATGTGTTAAGGTAAACTGTGAAAAAGGTACTCTGTCAACTAGCATCAGGTATGAATTCTGTGGAAAGTCCGTGGTATTGATGGATTCTGAGGCCTTTCACGGGATTAATTCAATACAAGGTGGTGCTGAGTGCTGTTTTTAGTGTCCTGGGATTTGCAACACATCTGTGTGGGTCTGGCACATACAAATCTATGAGAGACCTGCACTGCTCTGGAAAAGAAACCAGAATCCTGATGGAATAACCCTAGGGCATCTACGACACTAGACACCGTCTGAGGGCAGAGCTCATTATCTCCGTCTTTTACACTAATATTTACTATATTACTTTTTAAAGTTCCACTTAACATATCTCATGACCATTTGTTTTAGCAAACATGAAGGGTAAACGGGACTAGAAAAATTTTATTTATTATGAATTTTCTCTCTCTTTCTTGAACAGTTTGCACAGCTATTAGTGCTCATGCTGCAGGTTATGATAATGCTCAATGTATACTTGAGAGTGAAATACAACAAATAACATAATGGATCAAAACTCATTTTCTCAATCCCAACTGACACCCCCACCCCCCCAAAAAAAAAAAAAGAAACCACAAACAAACAAACAAACAAACCCCTAAGTGGTACATATAGCTCTAATCAGTATTAACCACTGGTACATTCTATTTACGTACAGCAGCTAGAGGTTAGTGGATATGACTTCCGCAGAATGTGTGTTCACAAGAAAAAATAAAAAATGAGCATGACCTGGGAATTTCAAGTTTCATTATTTATCCCATGTTTATGGTATGAATTTCTTCCCACCTACAGCATTGGACTGAGAGAGGTTTTGCAAAAAGCAAAAAGGAAAACAAAATCTAAATACAATGAGGCCTTTAAAAGGGCAGCAAGACATGGAAAAAAAACTTGGATCTAACTTGAATGACAGGATGATTCTTTTATTTTGACTGCAAAACTTATTCTTGGGATCCAAATTTCTGAAGAGTGAGTTGTTCTGTGTTGCCAAAAAGTGGTCTCATTATTAATATTTCACTACAGTTCTACCTGCTTATAACAGCTTTAGCTTGAAGGAAATGGATTTACTTGTATCATCACTCATCTTGGAAGGACATGTTCTCAGTTTGGCTGCAGGTACTGGAGAAACGTATAGACACTAGACTCCGTGGAAAATGGCAGGAAGAACACAGTTTCCACAAATAAGTGTCTAAAAGTTATACTTTTGGGGAATTCTACCATCAGTTTGAGCTACATGCATGTTAGACCCATCAAAATCAGAGTACTTCAACAAACACAGAATGAATTTAGCAAAAGAAACAAGCAAATAATAACTAATGAAAAAAAACCTCCAAACAGTTTCTTGGAAGTTATTTTGTTCTCAACTCAATATCATGCCAACATGATCCCTGAAAAAGAGGAGGTAGAATATATGTTAGAACACCCGGAGGAAAAGGAGGTCTTTATGTCACCAAAAGCAACAAAGAGGGACAACTGAATCTTTCAATACTCCATTTTCTTCTAGATAAAAGGAAAGGACATTCTCTAGCTACTACAAAATAAAAAATACCACTGGAAGAGCCACTTAGCCAAATGGACACTGGGAAATAAAAGTATAGTGTAAGCAGCTGGAGCTGGATGAAAGAAGGGTCTGGCTAAGGCATTACGCCTGTCTCAAGTCTTAAACCCTCTCATCAGTTTTTACATGAAAGTAGAATTGTAAGCGCCAGTTTTCCATGAAGTCTTATTAAACTTATTTTTTTTTTGAGAAATTTAAAAATTAAGCATGGATTGATTGATGGGAACTTCACTTCTTAAATATTTCTTAACCACTGTTTTCCATTTTGATAAAAGAAGTTAAATGATACTCAGTTCTAATACGAACAGGATGAATACAATGAGTTCTGGAACATAAAAACTTCTTAAAAAGTATTCCACAAATGCTTCTTCATATGACATCTAAATCTGTCTTCTGAGAAGAAAGAAATTAGTGATATAGACACTGTTAAATTTTGCTTCTCAGTTGTACTGTTGAACTTTAGTAGGGCCTGTTGCAATAGGACAAAGGGTAATGGTTTTAAACTAAAAGAGGGTAGAGTCAGACTAGATATAAGAAAGAAATTTTTTGTGAGGGTGGTGAAACACTGGAACAGGTTGCCCAGAGAAGTGGCAGATGCCCCATCCCTGGAAAAATTCATTGCTCATTGCAGGGTGGTTGGACTAGATGACCTTTAAAGGTCCCTTCCAACCCAAACAATTCTATGATTCTACGATTCTATGAGCAGAGTGTTAATTGCATTTTAAAAATCCTTGGTCTGCAAAAGTGAAGGCGAGACACAAGAAGTGTGAAGTTTTCCTAAAATTGAAGAGCAGATAAATTAGGAACTCAGACTTGAACCTACAACCAAAGCTGCCAGTTGCTTCCCACACTGACCTCCTCATTTTTGCATATGAGAAAAAAAATATATATTTAATAAACAAAGAAGTAAAATGGGTGGTTACTTGATCAAAGAAGTGTTACCAGAACGATCCCCAAACATTTCTCTTTTTCTAGGGCTGTTTCAAGTCTGACAGACTACAAAATATTGCAGATGGAACATTGTAAATGTACTTAACACTTTAATATAAAGAAAAGAAGGATGTTCTCATCTGAAAAGTTTGCTATGTCTGTGAAGTTTATCAAAAATAACAAAATGAGAAGAAAAACAGGCAACTAATGATATCTTCCCTAAGGACTGAGTAAGCTTTATTAATAAATATAAAGTTATACTTATCATTTAGTAGAACAATTATTTCAATATCAGAAATATAATTTGCTCTGATTGATGTAGTACTAAACAAAAATAAAAAAAATAAAAGGGAAATTATAAAATATTTACTAGATAAGCACATATTTCTTCCTTGGAACTATACTCCATCACCAAAATACTCAATCTGAAGCTCTGAAGCTGTAACAATTGCTTGAATTTTGAAAAGTACAATATATGAAAATAATCTTGGTAACCTAACTAAAATGGGCAGGATATTTCAGGCTTAAAAGAAAATAAACTGGGATCTTTCAGAAAATAAAATGAATTATAATTGGAAGATTTAATCAAGAAATGCCTAGCTTTGTACTCAAGCCTTTTAGTGTAAATTACAGTTGGATAAATAAAATACAATAGACTAAATAATGTGAATCTGTTGAGCATTATTCTCTTTGCTGTGAAATTCACAGAGTTCAATGTACAAACTCTTATACATAGTAAGTATGAATAGCAACCCAGTGGCATCATTCCTTTCACTTCGCAGAACAAACTTTTTACATTTTGAAATATGAAAAATCTATCAAATTATTTACTGAGACATTATGATGGTTCCATCTCTCTCCCGTGCCCACAATGCACAAGAACTGTACTGCTAACATAACTGAAAGTTCATGGACAGATTCTCCCCTGCAGGTAACAAAGCTAGTCCAGTTTACAGCAGCTAATTATCTGGCAAAAAGAAAGCTATGCTCTGATAACCATATCATGAGAATAATCTGAAGTGCCTTTTTTAAAACACATCTTAAAACAAAAGGTATGATTCTGAGATATTCAGTTTATCTTCTGTCTAACCCTGAAATACTATACTTAGTTATTAGTATCATTACTATTACCTGAGAGGCTTCTCATTTTGATGCTCTTTCTACATTTGAACTTGTTCAGAAATACCTTGGTCCTAGATCAGGAATAAAATTAGAACATGATCCAGGAACCTAAATTTTTAATCCTAAGGGAATGTGGTATGGTATTACAACAACTTGCAGTATCAGATACAGTTGTATTTTAAAGCAAAGCTGCAAGGAATGTTTATAATTACTAATTAGGATTGTCCTATAGAGGAAATTCATATCACTTCTTTGTCTGAAATTAAAGGTGGGTCATCTTGCTAAAAGGAACTCAAGTATTGCGGTTACAAATAGTGGAGAAACAGGAATTTGACTTTGTTGCTTAGTGGTAAATCTCTTTATCTGGAAGAAGGGAGCCATGGGATCTGATTCCTAGCCTCTTGGATTAGTTTCAAATTAAATTACTAAATTTGTATAAATTTATCAATGTGTCTGGAAGCAAGGAGTAGAACTGATAACACTTCTAATCATCCAAATGATCCAACCATTATGCTACTGGGAAAATGACTGTCTTTCATATTCTCTTCCTAGCCTAATGAAACTTCCCTTCTTCTCCAGCACAAAGAGTTGCACAGAGGAGGTGCAGACCCCGTTGTGCAAAAAGCACAGAAGTGGGATGAAACGCTTCCCATATGTGTCAGACATATAATCTGAGCCTCCTGGGTGAAAGCTCAAGACATATAAAGGAGCTATCTAGACTCTGGAGAAAAGGAATTTCAGCAACACATACTGCATTCGTGTCTTACTGGATAGTTCTAATAAACACACTAATTTTGGATGGTTCTTAATCAGCTTTTTGGTGTTTTATGATCCTGCTATAACATGCCCAACCATTCCTGTGCAATGTATGGCACAGTTCTCTAAAACAAAGCTCTGAATTTTGTTTTAGTGATTCCATTCTATATGTACTATCACTAGCTTTCAGGAATACAGAATCCAGAATCTTTAATGGACATAACCTTAATTATCCCTGTACGAACGGCATCACACTCTGTTCTACCAGAACTGCAGTGGTCCTACAGTGGTCCAGTTCACAGTCATTGGGATACATTGTCCCAATGGGATGTCAGCCATTATACTACCTTTCAGCCACCGGACAGAAAGGATAGGAAACCAAAGAGCTGAATATCTCCCGTATGCCTGATATTTATCACTGTATTCATCTAGCCTTAAGCTGGGATCTGGCCCTTCTTGCTGAACAGATTGACTTCCCAATAGTATGCTAAAGGATGATGATGTCCTTTCTGAAGGTACTGATTCTTTCTCAAAAAAATGAACATTATTTTTGTGCAACTCTGTTCCTGATTCCTGCTGTATCATAGATGAAAATACAATAAATATTGAAAACATCCCGCTTACTTGCATTCTTTACTTGGTTAGGACATCCAGAAAATTTATAAGGCCTTCCCATGCACCTAAGCTTAAAAGTATGAATTTATGAGAAGAAATTATTTCCTTTTCCAGTCTTAATGTTGTTTTAACATATTTAGGGTTTTTGAAGTTAATTCCCAAGTTTACAGTCTGCTGTTAAGAGAGTGCTTGGAATAGTACACTCTTTGTCTTCCACACTGTAAATCTTAACAGTGCAGAGCACTCCATGTTTCACACACAACGTAAAAGATACATCATAGCCATTAACCTTCCCCTTAGTTGCTGATAAAGTAAAATGGGCCCATTCTTTACAGTAACAATAATGTATCTGTTCAGATAAATATTCCTCTTGCTGCAATAAAGTGTAGTATTTTACAACTGCATACCATCTTTGCAAACTATAAAGTGGCAATTAAAATTGAATATGAACAGAATACTAAGTGAAGATCTGAAGGCAAAAGGGGATGAAAGAGCTTTTCCTAAAACTTCCCTCAGCAAAAACTTAAGTTCAACATATAAATCAATTAATGTTTGCTTACATGATTTTTGAATCTACAGCAAAGATATAATATTAAATGAATTCCTGGTAATCACTTTCTGAAGGCTGTTAATTTAATATAGTGAAGCATCCAACATTTATATGGCTGGTACTTTTTTTATTGCACGCAAGCTAGTTACATCAGGAGACTGTAACTGAAGAACTGGTGTAACTTAAAATTTAAGAAGCTGTGTTGTAAATATATAAACAGAATTACAATTAACAATATTAATAATTTAATAAAATGTATTATGATTTCATAATTATTCATAATTGTAAGTCTAGCAAGAGACTGAAATTCAGGAGCTCTAGCTTTGTCTTGTTTACAATGTAACATTTTACAAATCACTAACAGTCAATTTCTCTAGGTTTCCCACACCAACAAGACGTACTTTAGCATCTCCCAACCAAGAGGCACATTTAGGATCAGATTAACACTGACTGTGAGGATCGGCTCATCACACTCATGCAACAAGAGTTAGTTGGTGGCCTAAAACAGTGAGATCCACAAAGTTACAGATCTCCTCTTTACATTTATGCGTACAAGGCACATTCATACGTGACTGATGCCAGATAACAACTTGTGATGCTATAATACCTGAGGAGATATACAGGATTTGCACTGTATAGTAGTATTAATACTCCTGAAAAAAATCCTTCGTGGATCTCATCATATAATCCTATAGCCACATAATTTTTTTACTGGGTGTGGCATGAAAACAGCTACATTACTTGACCCCTTCTTGCATATTTTCCCCATGACTATAACACTGAAAGACTTTTTTGACTTACATCTTTTAACTAAAAGTTAAAAGAGATTCTGGAAAAGAAAATAACTTCAGAAACAAAGTAGCATAAGGAGATGTAACAGCTTACAAGTTTGTGAAACTACTGGGAAATAAATGCTCAAATACTGTTTTCAGATACTCTTCTACTGAGATATCACTGTCAGTATAATTTTAATCTTATGTACCAAAATCCACTTCAATCATTCAGAATATTTTTCAAAACAATAATTTATCATAAATTACTTGATCAACAACGTAAGAAGACAAACTTCTTGTTTTATGGCGCTCTAGCTGCTTATCATTATTAGGGCCACAGACCTAATGCTGCACAGAAACTCACAGCAACACATTTTACCTAAATACATGAACCAAAAGAAATGTATAGGATTAGAGCTTAGCAGTTCAACTGTTTCTCTCTAAATGTACTTACGTGAGATGCTAGCATTAATTAGAACGCAGAAGAACAAATGAATGAATGTACTCAGTTTGACATATTCATGGTTTCAAAGGTTATAAAATAACCTAGATTTCTGCACATGTCCATGTGTTTCAGCAAAGTTGTGAAGTTTAAAGCCATACTGAACTAATTGTGAAACAATTCTCTTCCCTCTTGCTCTCTGAAAAATGTCATTCCCAAAAGTACAGTAAAAAATAACATGAAGAAGTGAGATGAGCTATACATAGGTCACTGCCAAACATATAAGGTTTAAAAGAAAAAAAGAAGAAAATATGTATTTTTGCCAGTCAAAACTATTCCAATCACACTGCTGTTACGCTTCTCGCCACAGTACCAGATGAAAAATAAACAAGCAATATAACAACATGCCCCTGCCCAGTCCCCTCAATTCTTAAATATTAAGATCATTTAAATATTAAGATCATTTGAACTGGAATGAAAATTATCAATATTAATTGTGGCATTATTAAGTGTTTCAAGCTGTACAGATTGGGCTACAACAAGCTAACATGTTCCCTAAAATGACACACTGATTTTTAGGCTTACAGCTATTGAACACTTAAATATATATTGAAATATAGTTTAGTCAGATTCAACCTTGCAGCTGAATAAAATAGCTAATTTAATAAGAAATAAATTGTCGTGCACCAAGAAATAAGAAATTCTTATGCATCTGAAGGTAGGTTAAAGTCTCATATGCACAGTTAGAGAGACACGCAAATATGATGCACATATATATTAAACATGCATGATACATATGCACATGTATGATAGATATGTGTATTTATAGTACATACACACATACATGAGAGACATGCATGATACATGTATGATAAACATATGCAGGTTTAGCTCAGGCAGCCTGTACAGTTGTAAATTTCTCCTAAGTACTCCTAAAATGATTCACAGATGTGAATATGGCATAGCGTTGGAGCTGTAGGAAAATGAATACAGAGGGTTGCAGGGGTTTTTTGTTTCACCTTGGGATTTGTTGCAATTATGGAGTACTGCATATACAGCAGAATTTTAGGAGGCAATGTAGATTTTACCAAAGTCCATAAAAATACTCTCAAGCACTGGTGTGGGCATTATTAAACTGTAGATCTTGAAATACTCAGAGTGCTTCAAGTACTTATTTACTGCTTCACCCATGACCTTTATCTGATGTTTTTTCCATTGCTGTGCTTTCAGGTGCCATGCATTCTTTTCTGTTTTAACCATACCTAAATGCAGATATTTTTTTTACCTGAATAAAACCCTCAAACTCCAAACCACCCACAAACAACCAACCACACATTTTATTTAAAAAAAAAAAAAATAGTACCCTTATAAACAACAGGCATCCATGGCCCTGACTGCCAGAGCTTTTAACCACACATCTCTCTTTCTGACTGTCCTATATCATGTGTGAGTGCTGTGGGCACAACTTCCATCTTTTTTGTCGATTTCTGAGTTATCGTTCTTGTAATTTCAGAAATAAGAGAAAATACAAAATATAAATTGCAGTTCTAACAGTGAACGCTACTGGAACAACTAGGAACAACTTTCAGCTTCTGTGCGTGAACTGTCACTTTTTCTTTAAACCTTAAACTATTATTAACTATTATTAAACTACTATACTAAGTTTTCTGTTAATCATCTCCCAGCACTGTGATGAAGATTGGAATGTTTAGCTATTAGCTGTTGTGAATTACACTGGAAATTAAAGGTGCCAAGTATTATAACTGTCATTCAAAATCTTATGTTTTGGCTATACTATACTGGTGAGTTATACTAATTCCAGCTGTGAGTGACAATTTGCTTGCAGCCAGAGAAATTGACAGTGGCTACCCTATTATATTAAGGTGATCTACACCTACAGCATTGACTGAAAGGTAAAATCTGACTTTTCCCCTTGTGCTGGCACAGGCACTTGCACAACAGTCCACTGAGTCAAATTAGAGACTTGACACAGTACCAAATAATCTTCATTTGTTTTCCATTTCTTCTTTAGTTTCTAATTTAGTTTTTCTAATAAGGTCTCTTTGGACCAACTAAAGTTAAAATGATACCTAAGAATAAAACAAAACTCAGCCACAAGGCTTATGCTGTTTTTTCTGTCATGATTTGCAAGAATGTTTTAACCCCAGACGAAAACGTACCCCAAAGAGTTAGACAACATCACTAGTTATGAAATTTTTCTAAAGTTTTTATGAAAGCAGCCAAAGAGAATGAAAAAGCTTCACAAAATGGTAAAATGCTTTGGGATATTTTGTTTTATGTAATTACTGTGGAAACCCTGGACATCTGATTGATAAAAAACAACCTTTTAAAAGATGACAGCTGCTGCAACCACAGAAGGAAAAAGAACAAAGCAATTGTGAGCACTGAAATGGAAAACAAAATAGTCGTTTCTGTGGTTAGTACAGTATTTTTGATAAATGCTACCAGCACATCAAAAGCCTTTCTTCTTTTTTTTTTTTTTTAAAAAGGATATGCAATTTACCTAACGTTCAAGAAAAGAAAATGTATATATGGTATAGTAATTTATTAGTTCTATTGTTATTTGATTTTACTTCTTAAGAACGTTTTATTCTTATGCACATTCTGGCATAAGCAGGCCTAAATTGCAACAAGTTCCTTCAGACGCAAATTGTTAATCACTGATTCAGTACCTATTGCATTGAGTTTATTCATAACACCAGATTAGAAAGGATCAAGATGAAAGGCTAATTACAAAAGGGCGGCATCAGAACAACTCAGCAGTGAGATCTCACAGCACTCAGCACCTTAGCAGAGGCACGACAAAATAATGTGTAATTTCTTGTGTGAGATTTTGCTCATTGTAGCATTTTGTGCCTCTATCACGACTTCACTTTTACACTTACATGCAACAAATCTACAAGACTATGTGGCTGTAAGTAAAGATCTAAATACTCATCTCTGCTTGAATCACAGTTACAACTTGATGTTAGTTTCTCCGAAGTGTGCACATCAGTCTATAACAATAGTATCACTAAGGTGGTTGAAATACAAGATTCAAGAAAGACTGCAAGTCTTTAAAAAAAGAACTTTTTGCATATTGGTAAAAAGCAGTACCAGTCTTTTCTTTTTTCAGTAGAGATACGGAAAAAGAAGACTTGGGAAGGGAGAAGAAGGAAAAAGAAAAAAAAAAAAAAACAAAAAATGAAAAACATGTTCTGGTTTCTGTTTTCTGTATCTGTATCTCCCACCCAAATGTCAGCAGATGAGGGACTGATTTAAGTTCAAATATCAGATGCATTTAGTTTGGTACAGCAAGGCAATCCTCTGTTGTTTAAAATTAAATACAAATATATAGCAACCACGTTTAATTTAAGACAAATTGTAGCTCAACTAGAAGGGAAAGGCTCAATACAGAAACATCTTCAAGAAACTCCATCAGTGGCATTGCTCTTTGTATGGTGCTCCATTCTTGTGTAAGGAACATCTGATTAAATGCAACCGTCTCAGTTTAAATGTTATATATACATACATACCTGACTATTTTACTACATATGTATTAAAGGCTAGATCTAACTCCATTCCTCAATTCCACTAATGTCTCCTTGTTGGTTCTGATGCTGCAATTACTTAGGAAAAATCCTATTTCAAGATAGACTCAAGAATTTCATGCTTAGGAAGACAGCCACTTGTATGAATGAGGAATTTTTAGCCTCGAATATTACATTCCATACTCCTGAGGCATGCTAAAGTCAACTCTCTACTAAGCTATTTGAACAATCTTTTTCAACTTCTTTGAACTGCATTATTTTAAAATTTAATCATAACGTATTTAATGTAAGTTTATAAAATGTGTTTTTGTTACTGAGCAAGCAGGAACAATCAACCTAATATTATTTGAATGCTTAGAGAAACAGGAAATTACAGGTTATTTTGGAACTATGTTAATTCCATAATAAACTTTTCTTAAATAAGTGTGTAAAAATAGTTATAAGGATCTGTGAAAATATTCTAATTTACTGTGGCCAATTTTAAATATTTTAATGTATTAGCCACAGTTTATTTCATGCCTTTTTCAAGTCATAAAGACAATTGAGGTAAGCCTTATTTTCAATAATCTGACTCTTTGAGTCTTCACTTTTATGAAGAAAAATCTTGCAACAAAGTGATCCTTTTACTGATAGTGACTAATTGAACATGCTATTAGAAGGCAATTTAGGAAAAACAGTTAGAAAGAATCTTCGTTTATAAAAATTTACAAGACTTTGCACCTTTAGTCACGACTTGTGGAAAAATACTGAATGATAAAGGATAGCTTTTAAGATGAATTAAATGTTTAGTCACAATTTGTAGGCAGTACTCACAATCTTTTAGCAGCTTGGGTGCTTAGTCATTTTTCTCATTTAACAAGATAATTTCCTCCACTTCAAAACAAAATAATAATAAAAAAAACAACATAAGCTCTGCAATCCTCTTTTATTCCTCTTGCCATTACCTGGAAATATCCTAAATGTCCATTGCAACCTGTTTTTGGAAGCATTCCTAAGACCGTACAACAGTAAGGCTGAATGGGGGAGGGGGAAATGACCAGTGACTGATAGCTGAACAGTTACGTAGTGAAAAAAACGTGCACTGCAAATCTCTTTAAGAAAAGCAAAAGTTTTACTTTAACAAAGTCCAGATTAGATTTCGAGAAAATAAAAATTAATAAAATGGCACAGAGGTCATCTGCTCCCATGGAAAAGCAAAGAAACTTCATGCTTACTTGTTCTGCTGTGTCAAGGTTTATGGAGTTCACGTAAATAAGGACTCCACTTTATTCTCTGTTTATTTGTGAAAGTGGAATTTGTAGGAGCATGTTAAGTTATTTTACTGAACAACCTTTTTAATCTCATTCAGTCAAAAAATTTAAATTTATGAGAATTTCTAATCTTCCCATAAAAAATTACCTTTACACTGTTTTCTTTCTTAGGTATACTTATATATTATATATTTCTGTGGATTTTGATTGATCTTGCAAAACATTTATCATTCTGATTGTGCAAGCCACTATAGAGATAATGTATTTTAGCAAACACTAAACATCAAAGCAAACAATGTCATAAAGTAGGAGTATGTCTTTCCCCTGTGTGATATTTCTATCACTCTTTAAATCACCATTTTTCTTTCTAAATCATCCCAAGGTTTATTTCCTGTGACAAAAATCTGATTCTAGAAATACTGATCAATAGTGATGGCTCTTTGCTTTATACTGTTTTCTCCTGTTGCTTTCTCTAGTTGTTGAAAAATGGCTTTGTTTGTCAAAGTTTGCTCTCTCGATATTATAAAAATCTGTTACTACAGTTGTCAGTTTACTTTGTTGCAGAAGGTAAGGAATGGCATAACTGTTCCAAGAGTTCCCTTTTTGAAGGAAAAAAAAATCTTTAGCCAAGATTGATTGTCAGTGTAGTGTTTGCTACGAAAGCAAACAAAATATTAAAATATCAGTAGTGGACACCATGTTGCAAAGCTAATGGAGCAAGGATAATGGGACTACCATGAAGTATAAGACATCGGAGTATGCTGTAAATGATTTCTGATAGAGCCCTGGCCATTCAAAGTGACCATAACAAATTACTCTTCAAAAAGAAATTCTAATTCTGAAGAATAGTCTAAATAATATTTTCCATGAGGGGTGATGAATAAGCATTCCAAAGATATTTAAGATACGCGGGGAACAGTAGGGATTTTGTAACAAAAGAAAACAAGTATTTATAAAGACATACAATTCTAGTTTATAAATCAAAACTGAAGTACCGGCAGAGAAGGCTCCATTTCATGTCTAATGTTGAAGAACTCTAATTTACATAATGTTACGAGAAGCCTAGAGCTAGGGTCATACAGTCAAGAATAGTAGATAAAGAGGATACCTGAAGGAGTAACTGGTCAAGCTGCTGTATTACCCACTAAAGGTCTGTCAGCATTGCCACTGCAAAGCAAAAGTCCCATTTTGCAATTTTTAATCCATGAGTAACAAACAAAACCATGTGCAATTCTCTTAGTGTTGGGAATAAACTATACACAGTATTGTTCTTAAGTGCTAGAATTATTTTATTTCCATTCATTAAAACCATAAAATGGTATGTTGATAAGAATAACATACACAGAGATTGAAAATGAAAAATCCACAAATTTGAATTTTATCACCACAGAAAGCAGAAAATACTTAAAGGAGCAACTTCCTACCTGATTTGTGAATAATGGGAACATTTGCATTATATTTATTATTATTGTGTGCCTTTATCACTTTTATTGTTGTGCTGCAGTATAGCCCTTTGAAGGTCTGCCAAACCACTGCGGCTTGCTCAAATGCAGGGCTGAATTTTAATTAAGCTTAGCAAAATACTCATTGAATTTGCTGAGCCTGATTAGGCCAGTCATCCTGACAGACGTGCAGAGGGCATCTTGCTTACTTATTTTAATAACTGACAGAGGCAATTAATAGATTTTTGTAAAATAGTTAAACATGAAAAATACAGGCTGTCATCATCTCTCTTCACTGAGAATCTTACCTTTTTTTTTGTATTTAACATGGCTACAAAAGATTTCTTGGAATTATGAATTATGAAGTACTGAAGAGTAATTCAGTATTCATATTTGTGAAGAGTAACTCTAAAAGATATGCATTTTTTTGCTAAAGTATTCCCCACAATATCACAGCCCAGTGAAGAGTTTTCACGGTCTTTGCAGAGTAACGTTAAATATGCATGCAGGTGGATGACTTCTTACAGATTTCTTTTTACTTTTTCATGGAAGTGATACTAGGACCTCACTCTAGTTTATGCAGTTAGAGTATCCCCTCTATATATCTGTATCATCTTCAATCTTTCCCGTGAAGCATGACTACCAATTGAAAAAACAAATGTTCTTCTTTATCTCTTTTCTCTGTGACAGTGACAGCTTCACTTCTTTAGAAGTTCACAAGAGTGAAGTGGGTTTTGACATAGTAGCAATGTCCTTAGGACACTGCTTAGGAATGTTGGTTTTGCTTTTTTTTCCTACCAATTCCCATAGTAAGTTTAGGGGAAAAAAATCCTTGTGATGTATTAAAAACAAATGTAAACAGCTGTCCAGCTAACCAACCGGTTATCCCTAAAACATTGTAAGAAATGAATAATACTAGATAAAAAAAGCAAAGAATATGTTGAAGGATGATATGTGACAGCATTCACAGTAAGATGTTCTAGGTTCTAACTCAGGTGTGAAACATTAGTAGGGTACTGAAGTACCCTAACCTTTTGTATGACAAGCAAGACCATTGATACTCTTTGAATTTAACTTCAGTATTGCTGTCATGAAATGCTATGAAAAGTACACCAAAATTAACAGAGATAATTTGCATTCACTTTAAGGGGCTTTATGTCAGGCTATAAGTAAACAAATTTTTAACTATAAAACTAAAGATTCCTTATTCAGTGACTGAACTTCAGTGATCAAGAACTCCCAGAGAAAACAAGAGTGACTTGCAGCAGAAGCAAGAGTAGTAAATAAATGACCACAAACCACAACACTTAAAGACTGAATGAGAGAGACCTAAGAGCTGTCTTCCCTCTAACTGAAAAGGTAAGAAAAACAGAAACGGGGAAGATGTACAGTTGGAAGAAGGACAGTAAATTCATTTTTTAATGGCCTTCAGTACAACTAACAGTTTGCCTATGCATACAGAAGTAAAGGGTGGAACAGATTGTGCTAGTGTTTGATTTCACTGCTCAGTAGCAATTTTCGTAAGTTTTGGTGTCCAAATTCAAGGCTGAGGATACCAAAAATACAGAAGTACTTGGAAAAAGGATTCCATTACAGGACTTTGTCTCAGTCTACAGACAAATGCCCAGAAAATAGAGTAATATGTTTTTCAAAAAAATTGTTCATTATACACCTTTTCCCAGACTCTTGTAATTAATCTTCTCTGTTATTAATCAAGTTAAGAAGACACAAACCTATGTTATCCTTACTTTTATGTTATTAATCAGAATCTTTGTATGTCTAAGCAAAGGATTTGCTTTTAACAAGCATACCAGAATTGGACAAAAACAACATCAGAAAACAAACAAACAAAAAAACGAACCCAACAACACAAAACCCTTTTACTGATTTCTTAATCTACTGACAGACAGAAGCTATGTGGCAAAGGATCATGTGAATTATACAGAAAATTTCCAGAAACATTAGCTGACGGAAAATTTTGCTTGGTGTAGAAGTATTTAAACTTATTTTCTCTGATACTGTTGCCACATTCAAGAAGAAAAGAACACTTATATGTACTGTCGTTACCATGTGCAGTGCTGCTATCCATGGCACCTTCATGTTGTTACACTTAAAAGGGTCAGCCATATCCCCAGGGTGGTGTTTTAATTGGGGTGAAGTGTTTATTGTTCAAAGGACAGATGAAGTGTGGAAAATAATTAGCATATTCCAAACTCTGACTTTACTATGCTGTTTACAGGAATTTCCCTTTGAGAGCTGTATCAATGACACACAAATTCATTCCTGTGTCACTGCCTAGCTTCACTGATACCAATCCAAATTTATAAAGCAAAACCCAGCATTACTGGTTTTTTATCAAGACATATAAGTTTTATTGAGCTTAATGCAGCTCATTATGTCAATTTTTCATCTTATATCCCTTTGCCACAGGGATATTATGCATTTTTTATTAAAACATCTACACAATTAAGATAAATATTACATTATATTGTTCAGTAGACAGATCAAGGTCACACAATAAGTAAAGAAAGTAGAAGTAACATTTACCTTCTCAAAAGGCTTCAAATAGGTAATAATTGTCTAACCTTATGGGTTTCTTTCCAAAAATGATCCGGAAATTACTAGTGGTTTTGGTCTATGTCTAGAAGAATCATGGCATTATCCAACATATTTATGAATCATTCATGTAAAAATTAGTTTGATAGAGTTAGAGATGCCTTTGCCAACAGTAATTCTTTATCTTTTGTTTTTCCACAAGTACAAATAAACATTTTTGATCAAGAGATGTTGCAAATTAATTTAGCAGGATCTCTTTGAACATCAAAATACTGAGTCCTCTTTTTTCCTAAATCTGCATCGTTTATTGCAAATTTTGTGAAATCTAGGCAGCTATCAAGCCATTTGTTCACAGTAAGTGCCTGCCCATCACCATCATTATAATTTTGGCTGGCTTCCAAGACAGATACCCTCCATCTGTTACTGTTTCATAGAAATGGTACCTTGGGGTCCACTTGACCTATGATCTCTCAGACTCTCCAGCAATTTAATAACAATTTATTCTCAGTCAATTAAGTTGTCAAAAAATGCTGCATGGAAACATTTCAGGTTCTACATTTTATCCATGCACAGTTCCTCAGTCCTGGGGTTTTAAGACTTTCAGACTCTTCCTTGTGGCAAGAGTACCGGAAAGCCTCAATGAAAGAAGGTGCCAAAATTTTCCCTGAACTCTGAACAAAAATTAATTCAAGTGTTGTAAAGCCTGGGCCTCTCATGACTCAGGGCTATGGTCTCTAATGAGAGAATGTGGAAGTGCTGAGGTTGACAGACTCAGCTGGAGGTTTAGGGCTTCTGGGATGCCTCCTTTACAGCCAGAGGCTTGGAGATTGCCTTTAACAAGGGGAATAAATGTTGTAATTTCACAGCCCATGCATTTGTTGGGACTACTTGAGAATTACAAAGTTAGGGAAACTAATATAAAAAATTCTGTTGCCACAAGCATGAATAATTCACAAGTGCAATAGGATGTTCTGCTTCCCAATATTTAACAGAGCATCAAAATGGACTTTTATTAAAAAATACTAATCATACTGATACATAACAAGACATTTAAGACATGACACCGCAGAAAACGTGCTTTTATTGTTCTGATAATAAAATGCATAAGGCTTCTGCATGCATAATACATTTTCTGTTCATCATTTCTTTTGCATTTATAACAGAGAATCTGTTGATGAATACATATTGCAGAACTCTTCTTATTTTCAGATGAATCATCATGTCACAGGTTCAACTAAGAAACTATAAAAGCTGACACTTTGACTTGGGACATCCCTAAGCTGCATTTCTGATTTGTTGGCAAAGGCTAATTGTTTGATTGTGGCATCATTTGTCAAAGATTGTGCTCTAGATTACCCTAGAGCAAAATACTAGGAAGAGAAAGAGAATAGTAGGAATGAAAGTTGATTATTTCATTCTTGTCTTTTCTCTGACAACTCTGAAGGCCTAGGCAAACACGTTAGACGAGGAAGTGAATAAAAAGAGAAGTGAAAGGAAGGGAAAGAAAATATGAGAAGGAGAGGGGAAATCAGCTAAGTGTTTCATCTTGTAATTCAGAATTATTCTACATTCCCACCATTAGAGACAAGTTCTGAAAATAGAATGTGTATTTTTTAGCATGTCTACTTTGTCTCTTGAGAGTATCTGATGTAGCCTAGTTCCAATTATATTAACGAGAAGAGAAGCAGTCACTGACATTCTGATACAGCTCAATACCAGAAGACCTCTTGGCAAAGAAGCAAAGAGAATTTGCATTATTTCAGGATAGTAAGAAATCTCAAGGAGGGAAAGGCTCACGCATACACGCACACAGTGATTATTTGCAGTCAGAAACTGTAATAACAGAACATATTTCGCAAGTATTAAATGCATATCTTAATAGAGAGTACATTATCTATTGCCAATTGTTCCGAAAAGGGAAGCCTTAAAGCTATGAAACCATTTTTTTCTTAAAGTCACTCTTCTTATAAAGTCACATGGAAAGTTTAAATAATTTTCACAAACATTTCTATGTGTTTTTATCTACTACAAAATATTCCTTTTGTTATGAAATAATATGCACGAGTCAAGCTGAAGTACATATAACAAACACAAGTCAAACCAAAGTAGGAATTACAGTAGAGATATTTTGGGTTATCTATTTTTATACATATACTTGCACGGGTGTGCGTGTCTTTGTGCACAGAGAAAGAAAAGAGAAAGAATATGTTGCAACAGAAGCTTGTTCTGAGGAGACATGTGGGAAATCATCACTTACATTGCAACAGCCATGTAAAAACTGCATGTGGATCTACAAATGAAGTCCCCAAGTCTGACATAAACAGAAGCTAGTCTACTTTTCTGAGAATTACTAGTATTTTTTTTGGAAATACCAAGGAAGAGCACTGACATTTCAAAAGTTTGCATGACAAAGCAATAAAACTTACAGCTTTATTTTCAAAGATACACAGGAGTTTTATTCAAAAGAATTTCCTTTTTGTTACTTACATCAAAGTCCTTTTACTTTATCTCTTATATACAAATGTCTTGTTGATCTGGCAAATACATCAGTACCATAGGAAAAAGCTGAGGAATCCAATTTTGTTTAATGTGGCTGGCTGTTTTTGGATTTTATAAATAGAAGTACGTGTTCCTGAAATGAAACCCTGTCCTCATTCAAGTCAACTGCAAAATGTTATGTGACTACCTTGTCATCCAGACTTCATAACAAGACCCTTTTCTAAAAACATTGTGACTGACAAATAAACCCCTACAATGCATGAAGGCTCAGAGGAGAAGGGCAAGGGGATGTACCCATGGATCTCAGGAAATAACGCTTGTTATTTCCAGAGTGTGACTGACCACAGCTGTTCTAAAGCAGCTGACTTAACACCAAGGGGACCAGAGGGTGGTCTTTGTTCTAGGTAAACAGCTATCAACAGCTGAGTGGATCAACTGGTAGTGTAAATGTTTCTCCCTGATTTCATTAAAAGAGAGTGAATGTCTCCCTGAGTTAGCCAGACCAGCATGGGGGGAGTGAATACCTGGCTCAGCCCAACAGTACAAAAACTGAAAAACTGACAAAAGAATTTTGAAGACAGCAAAGGGCTTGAGCTGGCTTCAACCCACACACATGCCTTCCTGGTGAATGGGGATGCCCAGCATCATGATGGTGAGCACGTTACAGAGACAGGCAATGGGAATCATGTTGCTGTTGTGATTGAACTGTGTATATTGCTATATTTTGCTAAGTGTAACTTATGTTTGTATTGTTTTATATAATATATTTTGTATTGTTCTGCTAAATCAGAAATCCTGTGCAACACTGACTGTCTTCATATAAGTAAGTTTGATATCCCTCCACATGTGGAATACCTAAAAGAACCTGGTTAGAGAGTATTGGACTCTGACAAATGTATGTAAAGAAGGTAATGCTCAAAGGAGTAAGACAGACAATTATTTACAAAACATGCATCCCTGAATTTGCCGTGCAGAACAATTACAGCACATCTGGTTTTCTTAGGAAAGTGCCATGGACAAGACAAACTCTTTGCTTGAAGAACATAAACCAACTTTGAGGAGATAAAGCATTTCTATACTGAATGACAGAAACCTATGTCAGTCTCTGGATAAGGTTTAAACAATATACAGCAAAGGTTTGCTCATGTTATCTTCACAGAGCTAAACATACCTATGGGGGACGGTATGAAACAATTCTATCATATTGGAAAGCCTGTAGTGAACACTCTGATGCTTGTTACTAGCCTGAAAAACAAGCAAACAAAACCTACTGTAATATTAAGTGCCAATACAGAAACACTATTTTTTTTTTTTTTTTTTTTTCTCTGAGCTATCGCAATTACTGCCTGGTTACACAGAAAGCAAAAAAAAACAGGTGTTTGAGGCCTTTCAAAATGAGGGGTCCATTCTTTTTCCACTGAAATCAGATTACAATATTTCATCTGACATTAATATGAACAGCACCACTTCCTCAGAGAAAAAGGATCTTTGAGTTTCTTAGGATATTAACGTATCACAATGCACTTACTCCTTTCTATTCCTACACCATTGCTCAGATTTGCTTCTGGTTTATATAATAGTTTAAATTAAACATAAAATAAATAAATCACAAAGAAATCATGGTCATGAGTAAATTGTAGGAAGAATGCTGATTGACTTCAAACATACATGGATTTTTTTATCCCTCTTGTCTCCCCTTTACCTCCTTGGGACAAATGTTCAGGAAAATGTTGCTAGAGACTTTTTTTTAATGACTTCAAAAAGAACCACATTCAGGAAAATATTGATGATTACACTGAATATTAGAAAAGAACCTTGCAAAACTGATAGTGTCCTATAATTCAAAATCTTAGGCAGCACAGCATAAAGGAAAGACAATCTCCCAACATCTCATCATTCTAATCCAAACTTATTGATTTTTTAAACAAGAAACTCAACAATACGTCACTAACCTGAAATCTAACCGTATATGTATTTAATCTGAACTGTCTTTTCTAATTACTGCTCCCTAACCTCCTATAATTTCCAAGAATCCTGCAGGTATCAACTATGGTAGACTTTTTTTAACAATTTCACCACTACATTATCTTAACTACTACTCCTAATTCTTTTTTTAGCTATTGAGAAATACTGCAAATATGATGCTGAGGTAATTGAAAGCAAATATTGACATTTTAATAGCAGCTACAAAAACAGGTGATATTAAGGCCAGAACGGATGAGCAATTACATCTGCACCCTAGACATAAATGTCATTCCTATGATTTACGAGTAAATTTAATGCCTTTCCTCCTTACCGTGCTCTACAAGTAAGGAAAAGAAGTGAAAATAGAAAAACAAAAATCAAAATTCATACAACACAGTGCTTTCAAAAAATCTAAAGCTAGAATATTCTCATATCCTTTTAAGAAGAATACAAAGTAAGATCAAACATTATTTTTTATTGTATAATGATTGCTTGACAACTTGTTCATAACACATAATAGGGCAAAACTTTCCTTGAATTTGTTTTTCTAGAAATAGGACTTAATGATGTATTCTATTAACTGTTCAGTACATGGTCTAAAAACCTTGGCTGTTCCGCCTTTAAATACAAATCACTCAGGAAACCTCTCAGGAAAACTGCTTAAAAATTAAGACATAGTATGCAGTATCATACTTGTCTGTAGCACACTCAGTTTCTGTCCCAGTGATTGCATAAATGCACACTCAGTGCGTGACTCTGAATGCACAGAGTAAGAATTGCTTTTTCTTCTTCCCTCCAGTATTTTTTCTGCGCCTGGAGCTTCTCACATGATAATAACAGTAAAGAAAACTAATAGCATACCTTACTCCACTTTCCAAGAAAGCTTTACTTAGTGCATATATCAACTCAAAGGCAAATAAAAACGAAATCCATTGATGTCACCAGGTAGGAGACAATTTAGTGATGAACTAACTGGTAATGAAGTAACATGTGGTCTCCAAACATCGTCATTTGATTACGTCTTCTGCATTCATTTGAAAATCTGTGACCATTTTTCCTCTGACTGTATGTAGCAACAAGAACATGACAAAAAAAACCCCAAGCAAACAAAAAGCACACAGGTGTAATCTTCCAGATATTTAGGATGGGACCAATGCATGGAAAAGCAGTGTGGTTAAGAAGAGAAAGAAATTTTTAACAGGGACAAGAATCTGCCTCGGTTCTGATCAATCTTTCACAGAGACGTACTGTAAACCTTATCTGAAGTCCATGTCACAGTCTCACAGACAGGATGAGGCAGAAAGGCACCTCTGGAGGTTGCCTAGTCTAATCTCCTGCCCAGAGCAGCATCAGTGAGAGGAGGTTGCTCAGGGCTGCGTTCAGTCGGGTTTTGAGTATCTCCAGGGATGGAGACTCCACAGCCTCTCTGGGAAATCTGTGCCAGCGTTTGCCCTCACAGTATAAAAGCGTCTTTTGTGTTCACAAAGAATCTGATGAGTTTTGTTCCAAACACCACTTTTCTAGATATCTGTGGAGTAACTACTGGTGGGCAACTTATTGAATCTAATTATTGGAGGCACACTTATTGAGAGTAAAGTTATATCCACATCTAATAGAATTAAGAAAGTGTCTAGGGTGGGACGTGGTCGGCATGTACCATAACAGCTCCCCAGGCAACCTGGCCTGCATTCTTAGATGTTCACGCACCAGGGGAGCTTGACATGCTAACTGAGAGAACAGAGGGTGGAACGCTGTGGAGATAACTGTGACCAGGCTCTGTGTAAATGAGGCAGGTACGGGAACTCTATGGTACCTTGTAGCCGATAAATCACATAGCTATTGTCAAACAAGAAATTATACTCCGTTCCACCCAGAATGCTGGTCATTGAGCCAACCATTGTGGCGAAATTGTGTCCTGTAGATGAACTTTGCTCATTATAATCTCATTACAACATCAAAACACACCTCCATGCCAAAAGTTACCCACCTCCCTCTGCCCTTGACATGCTCTCTGAATTTTTCTTAGTCTATATCTTTAAAATAAGAGTGAGAGAATTTTGCATCAATCAATAATAAAGGTATGTATGACTAGAGTCACGCAAGCTCCACCTAAACATGGAAAATCGTATAAAAAAACCCTTAAGAAAGAGGCAAGGTGGGGAAGATACCACCGCTGAGAAGTCAGGGAGACATCACTACAGAATTCTGGGATCAGTCGACGGGCTGAACCTCTCTTCTCCACCCACAGGGACACCTTTGGGTAAGGCTTGTACACTTGGTTATACGAGGTGCTTCCGCAGAAAACTTAGAAATCAAGCTTGTATTTGTAATCGTATTAGTTGTGCTATATAGTCATCTTGCAACATATATATGTTCACAGGTACCTAAGCATGCTTTGCAGACAGCGTATTCATCACCGGCAATCTAAAAGAATCTGTATCCGTTGCTTGAATAAATTACTTTAACTGTGGAACTGGTCGTGAGGATTTTATTTCGGTGAATGCACCCAGATTTATGGCATAATCTGGAACCGTGTTAGTTCATTGACCACGACTGGGCCCTGCACTATTATGCATCCGGACCTCTGTCAGTTCAACATATTAGCTGTTGAATGCAGCCGGACTGATAGTGCCAACTTTGGCCTATTTCAGCCAAAATTCAAGGTGTCAAATCGGGCATCACTCAGAGGCTAAACTCAGCAATCCCCAGCCCCTCTAATGTCTGAAGACAAGCTGGAACACAAGGGGGTTTAGCTTCTGCTAAATTAGCCCTCCTAAACGCAACAATATCATACTCTGTTTCCTACTTTCTCCCCTTCTCTTATACAGTTATTGCCCCATTTTTGTACCAAATTCCTTGATCCATGTTCACTTGCCCAGATGCCCGACTCCTGCATTTGCTTGCCCAAAACTGGCTCCAATAGTTGCACTCCTCCTCACATCTCCCCTTTCAGAACCATGCCCATCTGCTAACATCAGTCTCAGTCCCTTCGGTCCCTTTGTCTGCCCGGGTCTTCCCATCAGACTCACTCTCCTGAATGCCTTCTTTCCTTCTCTTCCTCCTCTTGCTCAAGTTTCTCTCTCAGACGCCCAGTGGGATTTCAAGGACTTCTCCCACGTATCCCTGCTCCAACTCGCCTCTCATGAAAAGGGCCAAGATTGCTCCTTGAGTTTTTCAGTCCCTTTAAGCATTGTCCATTTCCTCACACAACCCCAGGGTGCCTCAGGGTGGGCTGTTCCCCATGGCCTGTCCTCTGGGACCCACAGAGCTCCCCTCTTGCTCACACTCCAGAGAGAAGTATCAAGAGAAGTATCAGCAGTTGCAAGAGAGAGGGAAGGAGACAGGACCCTCCTATAGCCCTTTCCTGCTGTAGAGAAGTTCATGTAGCTCCACTGTAACCCTACAGAGATGGGGTAGGTTGCTTTGGAAAACAGGGTGGCAGCAAAAATACAGAATTGCTGAGATCAGGCCTGGGCAGGTACAGCAAGAGAGCCAGAGGACTGCAATCAATCATATTTCATTATTAATAGTGTCAATATCTAATACACTAGATTGTCATTGGTAATATGTATACCGAGAGTGAGGGTATGAATGTATTGTCCGTATAATGCTGTCCGTCACTCATGATAGCAGGCTCTTACTGCCAGCACAGAAGAGTTTGTCTCCTCCTTTTACTTGCTTTTGGTTCAGGTGCCTGAACCTAGACTCAGCATGACCCAATGAAATCCTCCCTCCACCCCAGAGGGCCATCCTGGGTAATCCAGGGCTCCCACTGCACCAGCACCAGCTGTGCCCTGTGCAAAACTCACGCCTTTGTCAGCTGGGTTGCAGAGTTCCCGGGGAAGGCCAAGAGTGCCACCCTGTACAAAATTCCTGGAAAGGTTCAAGTCTCTTTGTAGCATGTGCTAGACCTTTTCAACAAACAGCTGCCAGAACCATTATTTTTAAGTGGGTAAAGCTGTGTCTTCTTCCCTGCTTTTTGTCCTGAAATCTGCTCACCAGTTTGGAACAAAATGAGTCAAAACTGCCTTGAGGTGGATTAGCAGTTGAGCAATAATCCCTGCGCACAGAGTCTGGAAAGTAAGTAAGAAGGCGAGGAGAGAACTTCCTCCTTTTTACTGTAGAGCCAATTTAGTTTCCCTTAGGTATTTACTCTGTACATAACACTTGTACACCTATAAAACCTATGCATCCATTTCAACAGTAGTGGCTGTATACTGGATCAATAACTGGTAAACTAAAGAGTCTCAAGAAGTTTGCTTCATATCAGCTTTACATAAAGACACAATGTTAAGTTTTGTTTCTTTGTTTGCACTTAAATAACTCAGTTTCAGGATTAGGGGGTGCACGGGCCTGAAATTAAGGTTTTTTTTCTTCTTTATAGGGATGTTTGGATTACTCAGCAGAGTAAGAGAAATGCCATGGATTTTACTTCCTTTGCTAAAATAAAAATAATGTAACATAAAGCACATTCTCCCCAAATCTAGCAGACTGGCGTTGGTCCTCATAGCATTAATATTTTTTCTTCTTCTGACAGTATCCTCTTTTTTCAGCTACTGAGTATATCCTATTTTCTGAAGCATATTTTCTCTTAATCATTGGACTGATTTGGTACATGTTCCTCAGTCACAAAACCTAACCTAATCTCCCATAATCACCCTGATACAGGCATTTTGCTTCGCCTACATGCTCATGAAAAACTAACTTAGAAATTTCCAGATATTTCCATTATTGTCAATAAATTCTAAGTTGTCTTAGAAAAAGAATCAGGTTTCTCTCTAGCCCCACTATTATTTTAAGATAATAGTCTATATTTTGTAGGTTGAATAATTTAAAGTAGACATGTCCTATGACTCAGTAATGGTTAACAATTCAAAAAGCAGTAATTAATATTCTGCAAATTCCACTGTTGATTCCAATTATATAGCACTGTATTCTCATTTGACTACGTCTCAGATTATGAAGTGGAAGGAATGGCTGTAGTCCTTATTCTCTCTTTGTTTTGGGCTCAGGAGGAATAAAAGGGTAGCTATATATTTATATCATTGTGATTCCATGATTTATAACTAACTCCCTGGCTGGAGTGTAAATGATTAAAATTTCAGACTTCCTAAATTTTTGCTTATCTATCTTCCTCATCATTCAGAATAAGAAAGGCCCTTGGGGACCTCCATATAATTTGGCATTGTTAGTTTATTTTCTCAATTCACAAGTCTCTAATGTTATTTCCACTGTCAGTTTTGATATGCATAATCTAAATCTATTGAGACTGGTCAAAAATAAAAGGGAATTATGAAACTTTAAAATGGAAGCTCAAAATCCAAAACACGCAAACATGTAATAAAAAAAGATATTCTGAAAACCAAACAATATTTTTAAGAAAATACATTTTCAGTACGTGTTTTCTGTGAGTCAAATATCAAATCTTCAATATGAATCCAGAAATCTTTTTTTTTTAAAATGACTGTCTTCATAAGCTACTAGTTAAATTTCAATACATAAAGTGAGCAAAAAGCAGGGATTTCACTGTATGTATGTGTGTTTCAGCTTATTTGTGGTGGCACAGACCCCCCCATCCCAGGCCGCATTGCAATGTCAGGACCAGCCAAGATTAATCACTGGTGCAGTGAGCAGTCTGAGACAATAAGGCGCTCTGCCTGCCGGTGCAGTGAGCTGAGACTATCTTGTCCTGGGTACAAGTACAGTGAGTTAGGACAATCAGGCATCCCCTAACCGTACCTGAAACTCCTGTTGCCTACAAAATATACCCAGAACTCCTCCTGCCTGGATCATCACCCACTCTGAAAGGTGCCAAGACTGCCTGACAAGACTTATGGCCATAATGAAAAAGTACTGACCAAAGTCAATCATCTCGCGATCCTATAAATACCAATCCTAAGTGAGGTCCTTTGAGCTCCACAGGATCGCAGCAGGCTGTGACCAGTATCTCCCCCTGAGTTGGGACCCCTCTCAGGGTAGATTTTGCAAGGTTCAAGGTCGATTCACGAGGTAATTCAGATTGCCTGCCAAT
This sequence comes from Nyctibius grandis, assembly GCF_013368605.1. Taxonomy (NCBI): domain Eukaryota; kingdom Metazoa; phylum Chordata; class Aves; order Nyctibiiformes; family Nyctibiidae; genus Nyctibius; species Nyctibius grandis. The sequence continues at coordinate 32,742,051 of NC_090659.1, forward strand.
AGATGCCGACGAAGGAAAAGAGTGTGTAATTCACTATAATTAGATTTCGTGAGGTTCAAAGATCATTGGGTACCAAAATTTACTATAATCTGCAGAGAAAGAAACATCTTAATCATCGGTTAACCTCTATATCTGTGTGTGTGTGTCTATGTGTGTTTGTGTGTATGTGATTTGATTTAGGAAACTTTGTTGAATCTTTAACTAAGTCGCTGTGTTGATTATAATAGGTTGTTGATTATTCATTGATTAAGTATTGCTAGAAAATCATATAATCTAATCTTGTGATTTACTGTAATAGCGCTGATAGATCTTAATTTGCTGCTGCCTCAAAGTTATATAGAACCCATAACACCGTATTGAATCAATACCACTGAAATCCCTGTATCCAGTTCCCTTAGATGTAAACCATTGACAAGGTCTGGGACTAAATTTGGATCCAGCCACATCTAGACTTCTCTCTGAGAAGGAGTTAGAAAGCAAGTGGGTCCATTCTGAACCTTGTGACTCAACGGGAGGGTCTCCCTTACCCTTTTCAACCCCGATCTCTGTGTAAATCATTCTAGCCCAATTCCAACTCGATTCTCCTTTTGTATGTTTCTCCCATGTAGTAAGTAATAGAGTGAACCTTGCCATTTGAACATTGTTAAGTTGCACTTTTACAAATTCACTAAAATCAATTTTGCTAATATCTTTGACAGTGATTCTTTAAGCGACCTAAATCTCTCTCTTCTGTGACATTATTTGATGAAGTCTTGTTGACTTTGTGGATTTATTCTTCTGCATTATGCTAATTTTACTCTGCTGTTTGCCTGGCTCAGGCATTTGTTGTTTTGTTTAGCAGAATAAAGCAAAAAAGTTTTCTTTTAGTATTTGAGCATTATTTCAGGAAAATCGGCACAATTTAGAGTCTGAAAAGTATTTCAAACCTGAAAAGTATTTCACCTTAGTTTATCAAATATTTATGATGAAATTATTTACAAGCAAAATGTACATCTTTTTATATATTTTCAGCTATAACTACTAAGAAAGAAAAATTGTCAATAAAGATAAAAATTGGTAGAAGTTTAAAAAATCCACAGTCACTTTTTAATCTCACACAAACATCTACAGTGAAGTCAGCAGACTATTTCCAACCTACATGAGTCAGTGCTCTGCTTATGAAAAGTAATAATTTTTTCTTCCAGCATATCTAAAACAAACATGAAAATATTTCATAATTATAATAATCTTACAATTATTTTAAAAATTATTACAAGAACAACATAGTTGGTACATAATATCACCTAAAGTTCAGGAAGAGTGTCAATGTTTTGTGGAATTTGTTGGTACTTCATTCATACCCAGTGATACATTATGCTGGTTCTCAAAATGTTTTCATATAGTTCTTATATTTCCATTACATCCTAAAGCAGCATAAAATGATTACAAAACTCCAAAATAAGTATGTAGTTAAAAGTCAACTAACAGAACTCCAAGCACCTATAAACTGTGCTGAATAGTCATTAACTGTTCCTAATTTTCTATTGTAATAAATACCTGTTAGAAGAATTTATGACATTTTATATGGAGGCACTCATTTTGAAATGCTCAGGAGGTAAGCAGTCACCTTAGACAAAGGCCTTTTATTCTCTTTTTCATAGAAACGTTCATGGCTTTTTTAAAAATAGAAGAAAATGTAATTATTTCACTGTATTACAAAAAGGACATCAAAATAGGATGTTGTCTTGGTATTTAGATCAAACCAATTGTTAAAAATAAGACCTGATATAAACACAGTGCTATGATTAGTAAGAGAGAGTTGAACTGTCATGTTTAAACAGTCACTGGGTTTCGTCATACAAAAGGAATTTTTTTATATTTATGATGGTTTATGGCCTAATAGCAGCCATGTTTGTTTATTCTATATTTCACAGTGTGGTCAAAAAACTAATTTAAATAACTGACTGCATTATTTTCCTATATAAGGATAAATATCCAAGCTTGAATAAACCCACTGAGGGTTTTAAACTACATCATTATTTGCTTGTAAATACATCTCACTGAAACACTAACCAAATATATTGATGAAATAGAAATATTTAGCCGGTATTTGCATACTCTGAAAATATTGGCATTTTTTTTTGCTTTTTTACTGTCATGTGATTTAACACCTTTACATTTAAATTAGGAAAAAAACCCTAAAAAAATGACAGAAGTATGTTCCCCTCATCTCATCACAATAGTTTACATGCAGATCCAGCAGTGATGAACATAACTTCTCCTCAGGAAGGTACCTCCCAGGTATCCTTCATAGTATAGATGTCAGTGCTGCTCTACTCTTCTCACATAAATTTTTGGTCAAAATGTTGTCTCAGAGTAGCACAGGCACTTGAAAAAGCATTGCATTTTGCTTCAGCAGTCTTTCATTGCATTTTGATTAAGTTTGGTTAAAAGCCAGAAGTTGAAAATGCCATGGTTACACATCAATTTGTATTGAGGACTGGTATTCCCAGTGAGGCTGAGTATCCTTAAGCTTGAGTGTCAAGATTTGGGGTTTGCGGCTTTTTTTCCTGAATTTTATGAAGTTTAAGTCTCACTTTGTGATGTCTGGTTGCACAGTTTAGAACAACTACAGAAGACTTAGATAAAATACAAAGACTAGCAAGTGAAAAGGATAAAGAGGATAAAATGTGCGAGGAAAGCTGAGAGAGAAAGGAAGAGAGTGTAGTCTCCAAAACCTGAAAATTCCAGGGGATGGATCGTATCTTCAAGATAACAATATAAATGAAGGAAATAAATTACTCCCTTCTGAAACAGTGAGATCAAGAACAATCACCCACAGAAGAAAAAGCGTGGACTGGGATAAATCAAAAGAAAAAAAGAACATCATAAATGAAAGTGGTTGAGAAGCACCATACAAAAATATTTACCCACAGTATGGATGTAGTCACTTAACTGACAATGTTATTTGTTCTGCAGTGGCCAGGACAACAGACAAGAGACCTTCTCTCATGTTCTAGAGTCAGATTAATCTTCTATGGGCACAATAAGCTGCAAACCATGACAGCTCCCACTGGGAACAACAGCATCTCTAGGGAATGGGGAACTACAGCTGAGTCAGAAATACTTGCTTGTTGATTGAATCAACTCAGACAGAAAAAAGAAAAAGAAACAAAAATCAAAATAAAATATTCATTACCAAAATGTAATGACAGTTCATGACCCTTTTCAGATAACCATCTGAAAGCATTTTGATGGAATTAATTAAACTGTGGCATCTTTTGGAGACTAGAGTAAAACTGATCTCAATTTTATAGTTAAAAAATTTTAGAAGAATAAGTTTTCAAAAGACTCTTTAAAGACTAAATACTTAAATATGCCTCTGAATCCCTCTCTTATTTCATCATTAGATATTTATAATACTAATGTTTCAACAAAACAGATACACAAAATGTACCATTATGGACTGCATGGTCATTTATCATGATGTCAGTATTTGTATTATGAGGGCTACGGGGAATAAAAAAAAAACAGCCCAATTTTTGCATGCTTGTCTTTTCTGGAGCTAAACTTTCCCAAAGTGATACCTCAAAGGCAGCTCAGTTCTAAAAAAAAAAAAGATTCTAAAACCCCGTAACAGTGCAGATTTATCTGCTTGTATTTTCTCTTCAACTTTATATTGAATTTTCTTATTTTCCCATGGAAAAGATATTGAGCTTTTCAGAACTTCAAATAATACGGCAAACAGCAAAGAACCACAATACCTCTCCTTACAAGTAATAAAATTTTTACTTAGGTCACACCTCTTGCAATATTTGTGCAATCTTATTCTATCAAGACATCTCACCTGGACAATCTTTCAGAATATCTTAAGGGGGTACTTATGACTAAGGCACAAAAAGTCAGTATTAAAGGAGACTCGTGAATGTTAAAAAATTATCCTCAGGTTAGTTTACAGCTGGTTGATAGTTACCTGTCAGGAAGCAGAAAAGACTAGGTTACAACCTCACTACAATTGCCTTAGTGAATGGGAGCACACAGCTAAACCGTGCAGGCAGGACATTGGAGAACAAAGTGTGAAGCAGATTGAGAGCTCTGCTGTGCTTCCTCCAGCTCCCTGTGCATCTGCATAGCGCCACTACCTCTACTGATAACTATGAGATATCTATTATGTAAAGTAACTGCCCAGCTGCTGTTCACTTTATTGAATAATAAACTACAGCCTTCTAAAGTCACTTTAATTCTGAACGAGAGTCTGCATATGTTTAAGTATGCTTAAATTTATGCATATGCACTTCACATCTTGAGTGTTTAAAATAATTTTAATTAGTCTTATTGACTTTACCTGTGAAGGCAATTCATCTGATTTCTCTGAATATTGGTCTTAGTAAGACCAAGCAGTAAGGTGTGTTTATGTTTTTTCTCCTTACAAGAGAATATGTGCTAAAATAGCTAATCCCATAATTAGCCTCATAGGCCATGAATAAGATGATAGAGCAAACTTGGACGACTGGATCTGAAGAACTATCATGACGTACAGTTTACACCCGTATCAATAGAAATACATTTATAGAGAAAAACAGCATAACTTTAAAAAACAATCAAGCATGCCTACACTTTATCCGAGGGGAAAAATTAATGCCTCAAAAATCTTATTATTCAGGAAAGATATTTCCTTCCCAGATTTTGGAATAAGTTTTTTATTATTACTTGTTCAAGCTGCAATTACTATGTGTGCCAACTATGTTGAGGAAAATAAAAAACCTATTTGCTTGAGATTAAACTAATATAATTTTTTATTATTTTATATTCACAATTTATTCTGAAAATAACAGAAAACATAAAAACTTCTCCCTGTGTCAACTAGCAACGGGAGAGAGAGTTCTGTTTTGGTTTAAGAATTATTCTGACAATATAAACAATATTCAGCTGGCTATTTCAAGAGATGGCATAAAGAGAGCTCAGCATACATGTTCTCACCATATTTTCTATTGAAAGTATAAGGATTGTTCAGTAACACCTCAAAAAAGCCCTGATATTTTACTTACTCCTAGTGACTGATTGGTTAGTGGAATACCACTCAATTTTATGAATACAATGAGTTTTTGAAATATGTTAGCATTATAACAACAGTAACAGACGGAAAAAGGGACTAGTGATCCACCTCCTGAGTACATCTTGCTAATCACCACACTGAAGGATTATGGAATATTGTGACCCTCCGTCAATAACTTAGTCTCGTTCCACATAATTTTTTACATTTAAGTTACAAAATTCCATCTTGCACCCAAGAAATGATCCTAGCACACGAAGAAACACATTTATATAAAACAAATTGTTTGATAAACTGGAAGTTTGGAATTCATTGCTTAATTCTTAACTCCACAATCCTGCTTCCAACCTCAAATAACATATCAACCATTTACTAAGGTTTAAATAAACACAGAATTAATGGATAGCTCTTCTCTCAAACAGTTCACAGTTTAATGATTTATATATAATTTGTAATGTGTATGTGTTTTGTTATGATAACAACTATAGAGAGTTGCGTGAGTTTTCACCAACTCTATAGAGAAAGAATAGTATGTGAGAAACGAAGATTAGGAACTGTGGAAAGTAAATAAAAATAAAGGAACAACTTATCAGTTATTCTGCCCTTTTATTTCATACAGGAAAATGCATACCAATTTAAAGACTAGCCCATGGTTAGATCATAGCTCTCCACAATTTTCAGTACCTGCCTTTCAATTATTAATGTCTAAACAGTGTCAGGACAAAGTCTTTGAAGTATACATCTGAATGAAAGAAGGGAGAGATTGTGCTTGGTAGTTTTTTAATTATACTGATATTATGGATCATTCCCTTTTGAATTTTCTTTTGGGGTAGGGACCATAAAAGAACTCTAATGCTGGCTTCAATAAGTAGCTGAAATGTCTCAAATTTGTGTATTGAGATCTGCGTGGTCCATTGGAATAAAATATTTTTTAAAGGATTTGCAAGCAAGATTGGACTCAAAGATAGGAACATTCTATTTATTTTGTAAGAAGCACAGCATGTTAGCAATAAATATGGCATAAAAACTATGCCAACTGACCTTTTCTTAAGTATAAATTTTAACATGAAATATGTTTTTGTATATTCTTTGCTGATACTTCGATGCCTTTATTAAATATCAATATTTCAATCTGTGAGGGTTTTTTATATAGCAGGATGTACACAGTGCATCAAGTATAGATATACTAATTCTGGAACACTTACACTGCAGCTCATTTAGCTATGTAAAACACTTCCTTTCACATATTGCTCCTTCTTTATTATTTGCCCAGTAGCCAGCCATCAGCAGTAGGAAGAGAGAGGAACTCATTTCACAATTAAACACTAGGTAACAAAACATTGCTAGGGATTTCCGCTAAGGTTTGTATTCCTTGTAAACTTGCCCTTGGTCTTACTCTTAAGAATAATTCCATAATTACAGGAATTTGTCTACACCGTGTACCATAATTTAATGATTTCACTTATGTGAGCTTTCTGAATTTAGTTCCTAGAGTGAAATTATTTTCTATGCAGTATCTTCTGAAATGCTTATCACCATAGTATTTGAACACATTTATTAAACCAGTGTCTTTACCCAAAATGACGCACAACTAAGGAAAGAAGTTTTTAAAAATGTATATTTTATCATAATCTCATTATGGAAACTCACATTCTGGGAAGCACAGATATATATTTTTTTATTTACATGCTGATTTTTTCTAAAACCAGGCTTTGGCTTATTCTGATTTAATTCCCAGACATATGTTAAAAGACTTTTATGCTGTGTATTGTTGTAAAAATATATTACTCATGTCCTAGAAGAGACGTAGTTCAAAAGAATAAATTTTTGGTGAACTTTTAATAGCTACTCTCAGTTGTGCCTCTGATCTACTCTTTGGCCTTGGGAAGTAAAACCTGTCTGCCTTGGAATTCCCCACACACAAACTGGATTACAAGCAACCATAGGAATGTAGCTTTGATTTTTCTTTAGAATTTTCAGGTATTTTAATCACGGAGGTCCATTTCTGTAACTAGTTTCTATAGCTCTCTTATTTTACACTCCACATGCTGCTCTAATACAGAAGCAGCTCTAACTGTAATTTTAGTAAAGTTATGTCTTTCTACACCTTTCAAAAATATGTGGTTGTTTTTTTTCTTCTTTTTAACTAAGCCAGAGATGATACAAACTTAAACACTACGGTATGTGAACAAAAGGAGATTCACTACACAGTTATGTTTACTGGTACTCTCATTTTGCAAGCTAGATCAATGTGGAAACAGATGAGTCACTGTCATTCACAAGTGTTCCAGGAACATGTCTGTGGGGCCTCCAGAAAGAATGTATCTGCAGTCAGCTACATTGCAACCACAGTCAAAAATTCAATAGAAAACAACAGAAACAGGGCAGAGTCAGTGCAAGTGGGAGATCCCATTGCTAGCCTTTCTAAATTTGGCTTTGCTTTCTAAATCTCATCCATGGAAAAAATGTGATTTTGACTGAATGACAAAACATCAATAAGATTTTTAATTCATATTCTGTTTCCAGTCTTGGATTACAAATAGCTGCCGTTACTATATGTTCTGCTAGTGACATTCACAGGGAGGTTTTCATTGTATTTATGCATTTGATTATTACTTACACTAAGACAACTGCACGCTGTAAAAAAATTACTCATAAAATATGGCTCAGCAGTACACAAGCAGAGGTTGCCAAAACCAAGTTCTACCATTGTACTTGTAAACATTGCCATTTCTTCTTTGTTTCACCAGGCCAGTGGAGATCTATACAAAACTAGCAGATAAAGTAGAGGCAAATCCATGGAGGAAAGAGGAATGTGCATGCTTCACAGTTCTACAGGGAATTAGTATCCTTAAATAAGAATATTTTCCAATCTTTATTTTGTTTCAAAATGTACAATGGTTCAAGCATTGGGAATATAAACTGAATCACAGATTATAAAGTAACTCAGATGTTATCAGTTTCTAAGTTTCTGTCAGTTTCTTAGTATGTACTACCAAAGTGCTCTTATATGTTACTCTACTCCTCGATTTCTTATTTATAGCTATTTTTGTCGCTGTTTGGGTGGTGGGGTTTCATTTTGCTTTATTTCTTTTGTTGGTTGGTTGGTTTTCTTGGTTTTTTTGTTGGTTTTCTTTAATGAGACATACTCAGTCTTCCTTCTTAAAATGACGTTTCCAGAAGTTCATACTTCATGACAAACTACAACTTTGAAAAAACCTCACTTATTTAGATTAAACATCATTTGTTATTCAAACCCATTATGTACTGACTAGAGGTAAGAAAACTGAGTGCTTTTTAATGCCATTTTAACATCTACTGCACATATAATGGGCACTGCACATGCTTAGAAAGGAAGAGAAAAAATAACATTTTCTTAGAGGCTTTGAAATGGAAACAAAAGCTTGAAAGGTACATTTGTTTACTAAAAGATTTTTTTTACTTCTTTTTGCCTAGTGATGAACAAATGCACTAACAACTTAAGAAAAGCACAACATATTCTAATATGTTTTCCTCCTTAGCTCCCTCTCTTTTATTAAATTTTAACTTTTCTGGCTCAAGGTTGATTTCTTTTTATTATTTTTTTGTTGCTGTGTAATGTATGGGAGTGTGCTTATGTTTGTTCCTCTAGAAGTGCCTATGGGCTGTACATTTACTTTCTGTTTGACCTCATGCCTAACTTGTTAATTTGCCTTCCTTCAGGGGCTTTCTTCTGCTTTTATTTGTAGTTTATCCTAAACTAATTGAAATGTAAATTACATCAAGATATGAAGTCTGGAATAAAAATCTGCCTTAAAAATAATAATACGTTCATGTGCCACGGATAATCTGTGCACATGGAGCAGCAAAATTTATGGAATGATGTATTTTTCCCATCTGCCCACTCCTGTAAAAAAGTTCACTTCAAAGAGCTCCTAGAAAGACCAATCCAGAAACAGCAGCAGAAGAAAGATATTTGTAAAATATATGTGTTTCTGCCAATAACTCTCTGAATAACTTGATGCTGAAATTATACTGCAAAATTTAACAACTACTTCACTGTACATAAAAATTAAACAAGAGATCCTGAAACAGATAATTTACAAAAAGAAGTAGCACATATACAACATATGTCTGCAACATATACAAGTTAGAGAGACAATTTTTCAGTTCTCAACACTCTTTTTGAAGAAGAAAAAAAATAATGGATGAACCATAAATAATCATATCTGGGTCCCTCAGTTCAAGAAGGACAGGGAACTGCTAGAGAGAGTCCAGTGCAGAGCCACGAAGATGATTAAGGGAGTGGAACATCTCCCTTATGAGGAGAGGCTGAGGGAGTTGGGTCTCTTTAGCTTGGAGAAGAGGAGACTGAGGGGTGACCTCATTAATGTTTATAAATATGTAAAGGGCAAGTGTCATGAGGATGGAGCCAGGCTCTTCTCAGTGACATCCCTTGACAGGACAAGGGGCAACGGTTACAAGCTGGAACACAGGAGTTTCCACATAAATATGAGGAATAACTTCTTTACAGTGGGGGTGACTGAGCACTGGAACGGGCTGCCCAGAGAGGTTGTGGAGTCTCCTTCTCTGGAGACATTCAAAACCCGCCTGGACGCGTTCCTGTGTGATATGATCTAGGTAATCCTGCTCCGGCAGGGGGATTGGACTAGATGATCTTTCAAGGTCCCTTCCAATCCGTAACATTCTGTGATATAAAGTTTTATATAGAATTTTCTGCAAAAAATAAGTCAACACTTCTAAAACAAAGCTCATGTACCACTCTGTAATTAAAATATGTAAAGTTTTCAGTTGGATTCCACAGAAGCAGAGCTCATGGATATGCCTGTGATGTGGCAAGCAACATGAACAAATACTCTTGCATTTGGAAAAGCATGCTAGGGCGGCATGGGATTAAACTGCTTTGCACGGGTTTGCAAGCTTCAGCAAATTCTGTCTATCACTGGTAAACAGTATGACAACAATGTTTCTGCGTTAAAGACAACTCCACAAAAAGAATGTACAGGGCTCCAGCAAAGGTAAGGGTGTTGTAAACCAGCCACACCCATCCCATCATGGAATAGGTTACAGATGCCGCATAGTGTAAGCGTAAATGTCGCTAGTGTATAGTGATATTTATACCAAGAAAAAAAAAAAGATATAGTGAAAGGTAACAGTTAAGCATGCTTATAGAGGTGTCAATTAGGGAAAATACATTGGCAATGTGCAAATTGCAAACATACATAATAAGAACATATTACTGAAAGAAAATTATGTCTAATTCTTTGTTTCACTAAAAGGATAGTTTTTCTTTGAAATGTGTTTATAAAATGCATGAGATAGCAGAAGAGATTTCCAGCTATCACTTGATAAGTCAGGAAATTTCAGTACAGTATCATGCAGAACTGGAAAGGTCCACCTACCTGAAGTCAAACATTGTTTTCAGTCAAACAACATTAACACTGCCTGTTTCTCTTACACTTATTAAGTGTCATGTTTAAGCGACTATGAACCACTTAGCACTATTACTAGAGCAGGAGATTATCAAGCCTGCTTTAAGGCTAGAGAAAAATTTTTTTTTTGAACTACAGATGAACAGTTGAATTCTGGAGAGATATGGCAGGAATAAGCAGTCTCACAAAAGAATGTTTGACAGAAGAACAGAAGAGTAAATTTCAGAGCTAGGCTTTGGACACTTCCAACACAAAGGGAAAAATATCATCTCTTTGCTTTGACTGTTATAGACTGTAATATCAGTTAGGATGGAACTCTGAATAAAATAATTAGGGATAGCAGTAAAGAATGCCTGGGACACTGTAATCTCAACTCTTTTATCAATTTAACGGAGTGTGCAAAATATAAGATAGAATTTTCCTTAAAAGCACCATGTTATTGATTCTTAAACTGCTACAGAAAAAAATGATAAAAATTTATGACATTCATTTGAATACAGAGAAATACAGGAGATAACATTTCACACTGGCCTCAGAAAAAGCATTGCTTTTTAAGAAAAATACTGATGTTTGTTGTGTGTAAGCAGAATTCAATCCATATTATGCAAGGGAATCCATGCTCCTGGCACACAGCAGTTGAAGTTTTACACCACTGCTCCTCAACAGCAAGCTCTCCTAAATGACATAGGGAAGGTGTTGAAAATTAGCATCCTTTCTTCTGGTCACAATCTTGTATTATAAAGCTGTCTCCCAGTTAACAGAAAATCTGAAGAATACATTGTACATACGATTCTCAAGGATTAGTAGAGTTTTTAGAGTCTCCAATGTATTTAAGTTTCCTGTTTTTTAAATACTGCTAAATATAAGGTGAAGCTTTGAAAAAGACAAACACTAGTTAAGCTGCAACCTCCAATGAAAGTCAGACATCTGCATTTTATGATTCATAAACATCTCCCAGATCCAGTTTTGAATGGGTCTGATTACTTAAGATGTGTGCTATAGCAGTACTTAATCTCCCACAGCAGAAACTGCTCCCTATAGAGTAGCTAGTATAAAAATGCTAAAATGACAGTCTTTATCGCAAACAGATTCTAATCTACTAACGAACACTGCAGGACTCAAAATTGATAATTTACAATAAACAAATATGATTGACAACTGGTATGGCAAGGGGAAAAGGTAGAAGAGGTTCAAAATTACAGTTTGAATTCTGTAATGATTTACTACTTGCCACAAAAATGTTATGAAAAAAAAATGAATTGCAGGACTTAATCAAATTCACAACAAAAACCCCAAACTGTATGCTCTTCACCAAAAACAGTGTGAGATTTTTTTTTTTTTAATTAGGACTGCCATGTTAACCTATAACTTATACAGTCTTAAACTAATTTCCGATAAACTCTAGTAAATACTAATTTTAACCCACAGGATGGTGGAGACACCTAACTATACATGAACTTGTGGGGCTGTGACTCAGAAGCATGATGAAGAAAACCCAGACTAAATATTCATGTACTATGAATACTAAAACCAAGTCCCCTTCTCCACCTGACTCCAGTACACTGCCTCTTTGAGGGACTGTTTTGGTTAGACAGTACAATTATATTCTTATGACTGCCTGCCTGTGGCTTATAGTTCTGACTAATCTCTGTTGAAACTTCCAGAACAAGGAAATAAGTAGAAGGAAATGATGTATTTTGTTCAGACTGTCTTGGCTTAGGCAGAATTGAAAATTACTTTGCTGAAATGACAAGAATCAAGCTAGTATAACTTGAACCATTCCAATTTCAAATGAAGGGTGTTTACCAGCAGCTACCAGTTGCTAGAGATGGAAATGACAGCCTCCTTACCACCATGTCAAGAGATATGTCTCATCTGAGGAGCAGCTGGGTGACTTTATAATATCTGCAACTAAAATATCTGGTAGAATTAGTCTACAGTATCTATTTTTAAACAATTGACCATCATTTAACTTTTAGGATTCATTCAAAATTATTTGGTAAAGAAGTAATTCCCATGCCCAGCCTTGTAGCTGGTTTGGAGCACTTGCACAGTAGCTTTAATTGGGCACCTAAAAATCAACAAATCACAGACATTTCTGAAGTATGTGCTAAATTGAACTGCAGAGAACATGGTTGGTAAGTCTGGATGTCCTGAAACTTTTAGCTTAACTTTCACCGAATACACAACAAATTGAGTACACACATTGCTGTCGAGAAAATCTCAACAGTAATAGGATATTGCCAAATACCCCTGTACTCTCTGACTTCTCAAACAGAAGTGCCTAATGTCCTACAACACATATTAAAGTCTATTCTCACACCTTTCATCTCATCTGCTTCTTCCTTCTGGATATCCAACACCTCACACCAAAACCTCCAGGCCCACTCCCCTCCTCTGTCTCCAAAAAATCCAGCTTCATGCCTCATGTCCCATCCTCCCTTTCCATGATGAATTAGAAGTTCAGGCCCCAGAAAGGGATATGAAAGGGAAAAAGTATATCCACTCAAATAAACTGTGAAATGAAAGGACCAAAGTTTTGCATCCAGCCATCATCTTACTCCTGTTCTCAATACACATATAATTATAGAATCATACAATCAGTTTGGTTGGAAAAGACCTTTAAGATCATCAAGTCCAACCATTAACCTAACACTGCCAAGTCCACCACTAAAAAAAAAAAATGACAAGTTGCAGAGAAGTAGAATAATTGCGTGGTTAGTTACACTACATTGCGCTACAATTCCCATTATCAAAAATATTTTGACCTTGTTTTAAAGCATATACTACCTCCAAACTAGCCACATATAGTGTTTCTTTTATAGAAATTTTATAGCATTTTTTTTGGTAGGAAAAGGCCTTTAAGATCATCAAGTCCAAACGTTAACCTAACATTGCCAAGTCCACCACTAAACCATGTCCCTAAGCATGACATCTACACGTCTTTTCAATACCTTGAGGGATGGTGACTCCACCACTTCCCTGGGCCGCCTGTTCCAATGCTTGATAACCCTTTCAGTGACGAAATTTTTCCTAATATCCCATCTAAACCCCCTCTGGCAAAATGAACGTATGTCTTCCTTTTTCTTCTGCTAAACTTTACCAGAAATCAACTACTCACTTTAGTTTTCCGAAAGTTTTCATAAAGACATATATAAAATCAGTGTTCATAGTTTAATAAAAAATATTTATCTGAATATAATTAAATTTGTAATAGATGATGGTGTCTGTCTTTTCCCCCCTTTTCATTTCTGGAAGGTGAAAAATATATTCTGTATCAGGGAAATGCTTCCTTTCATAGTTTTTCTCAAATATTCTATAGTACATAAGCTAGTTTTACCGTAATCAATGCATACAATTGCACCTTTCAAATGCCTTGAGGGGAAAAAAAAGTAAATCCAAAAAGGTCCATGATGAGAGTAAATGGTTATCATCATACTCTATACTGAGTGATTGCTGATTACACCTATGTTTTCAGTACTGATGCTTTGTTTCCAAGTTCACAGTTAATACAGAAATTTAGAATAAAGATTCTCAGTTGTTACAAATGAAGAGAGCCCCAAACACTAGGGCAGTATCAGTAGGTGGCTGAGAGCTGTGCTTCTCTCCCTGTGTGTAAGATCGTGCCAGCAAGCACTCAGCTGGCGGAGCACCCTGTCTTCCTTGCTGGCCAGTGGCCTGTGCCCAGCAAACACTATGAGAACAGCCATATCCCAGCACATCTGCAGTTAACCCTGTCAGCTTCCAGCCATTGGTGGCTCAAGGACTTCCCAAGCCAGTGGTTCTATCATTTGGTTTTAATATACCTTAATGGACTACTCTTTCATGCGTTAATCTTTTTGCACCCAGGCAAACTTTAACAATGCTCTGGAATGAATTGCTTCCTGTACCTTTGCTGTGTGGTGACAGATCTCTCAGGATGGTGAAGCAAGTCTTACAGAAATTAATTAATATCGTAATTTGTGATCAAGGATCTAAGCACAACCTTTATAAAAGCATAAAAACTGAATTTGTTAGTGTAGGAAAGCAGTGTGAAATGAATGGAAACCCAAAGAAGGCTTTGAGATCCAAGTCGATCATGAAGTGGTGACATTTTAGTAGTACTATTTATATAGCTACGCACTCTATGATGTGGGAAACTATTATATGAATTTAAAGACACTTTACTTTCAACGCAATAATCAAGAAATACCTTTATTCTGAGTGGAAAAAAAAAGTAATTTGATTAATTATTCTTTTCTGCCTAAATATAACTTCATGCAGCAGCAGTCAGTATTTAGAAGCAATTTTAAGGATTTTTTAATTGAAAAATATTTCTGAATTCTTAAAATGTGACAGTGATTTTTAGCTGACATTTATATTAACAGAAAATCACTGCACTCCTTCTTTAGGACTGACTTGATGATTTTGATTATTAAGATTTCCTAAGCAAGGATTGACATGAGTGATATGATATAACAATACACATTTTAAAAACTGTCTAAATGTCTGCATCAATGAATGAATTTTACTTCTTTAAATCTTTATTAAGTATGTAATGCCACATATAACTTTAAAACATAGTAAAGCATTTGCAAAGGAAAGATTCAATTTCAATCTCTGTCTCCAAAGACAGATAAATCAATGTATAAAAGAAGGTAGAGGTGAGGAGAAAAATGAAATATCACTTCAAACTCTGCTCTGAATTTCAATATGCTTACTAAATGACTCTTCTATATTTTGATGGGATTGCTTCAAGGACAGGTGCCTCTGACTAAAAGCAAATAAGATTCTCTGTTTTAACTGCACAGCAGCTAATCTGAGAGAACTGACAGAACATGCTTATCCCATGTTGTAATTCTGATAACGCACTAGTGGTACTGCTGTGACTACTAGATACTAACAACAAGATAGTACCAAAGGATTCACAGAATCACAGAATGGTTGAGGTTGGAAGGGATCTCTGAAGATCATCTGGTCCAACCCCCTGCTTAAGCAGGGCCTCCTAGAGCCGATTGGCCAGGACCACAACCGGACAGCTTTTAAATACCTCCAAGAAGGGAGACTCCACAATCTCCCTGGGCAATCTGTGCCAAGGCTCAATCACCCTAATGTTCAGATGGCACCTCCTGTGTTTCAGTGCCTGTTGCCTCTTGTCCTGTCACTGAGCACCAGTGGAAAGAGCCTGGCTCCATCACCTTTACACCTTCCCTTCAGGTACTTATATACATTGATAAGACCGTCAGTAGCGATGACAACGACGACTGAGGTGAGTCCGGGGGTGAGTGTTAGATCAGGCTGTACAGGGGGTTCCCGAGCAGCAGCCCCTAGCCCCATCAGCACCCTGAAGCCCTTGCCAGCCAATCAGGCGAGGAGGGGGTGTTGCCAGGAGCAACTACGTGAGATTTAAATGCGAAAAGATAAAAACAAATAGTCACGGGGGCGGCGACAGAGGGAGTGCAAGCAACGAGGAGTGCGGTGACCAGGACAGGCAAACAGGCCGGGCACGGCAGTAGCGTGGGCAGGGCAAGCAGGCAGGGCGCAGCCACCCTCCCGACTCCTGGGGTGAGCACACTTGGTGGCTTCGCCTGTCCAATTTCGAACAGACCCAGTGATGGGCTCCACAAGGTTGAAAGCCGCGGCTAGCAGAAGTGTGGCAACCCAGACGGAGCTCCTTAAACAGCATGCAGCTGTCCAGGTCTCCGGCTGCAGGGAGTGCTTGAACCTGGCATTAGTATCAAGAGACAGTAGAGATGACACCTGTGTGTGGTGTGAACAGGTAGATGATCTGCTCAGCCTGGTGGCAGAGCTTAAAGAAGAAGTAGAGAGGCTGAAGAATATCAGGGAGTACAAAAGAGAAATTGACTGGTGGAGTCACACCCTTCCATCCCTGAGAGAAATGCAGCAGACGGAAACTCAGCAAGAGTCAGAGGAGCCCCGATCCTCTCGCCATCAGGAAGGAGGGGACCCAATGGATGAGGGGGAGTGGAAACAGGTCCCTGCTCAGTTGGGGTAGGAAAATCTCCCCCCGGGCCCCCTCACTTTCCCAAGTGCCCTTACAGAATAGGTATGAGGCTCTGGAACTTGAGGCTCAGGCAGATCATAGTGGAGAAGAAGGTCCATCTGGGGTTTGCCTAGTATAAGTCAGTCAACCACATGGATCAGAACTACAGGTGTTAAAAAAGAAAGAAGGGTGATTGTAGCGGGGGATCCCATTCTGAGGGGAACTGAGGGGAATTTGTTAGTTTCGTTGTAATTTGTTGCTCTAGAACAGTTTGATTTCCACCTGCCTTCTCCTAAGGCCTGTGTCATGGGGACATAGACCCAAAGCAGAACTGCACACAGCAAACATCGTTCCCATGTACAACAATTCAAATCTGTTTTCCTGTTTGGTGTTAACTACTAGCAGAAGAACACAAGAAATCAGACTACGTATTGAGAAGCAACAAGAAGATGGTGACCACCTACGAACAAAGCAAAGGAGAAAATAGAGGAAGAAACCTCAGCCACCTCAAGTCTGGGTTGATATAAAAACTTGTCTGTACAACAACTTGCAGAGCTTACACTGTGCTGAGGCTCTGCTTGCCCACACAGCCAGAAGGATCTAGACATTTCGGAGCACAGGCAAAGCGGATCCAAACATCAGAAAAATAATGAATTGCAGATGGCAACATCCCCTTTGCTCCTGAAGTAAAGAGCATCCTCAGGCCCTAAGAACCTAGTCTATTCAAATTAGCACTGCTTGGAGCAATTGGTACTAATAGTAATTCTTTGATTAGAATGACATTGAATTCTCAGGTTTGCATACAAGGTATGTTTCTTTAGTTCTCATAAATTAGACAAGGTATTTGGTTTGGTACCCTGTCCACAAGGACAAGTTATTAAATCTGAAAGCAACACCAAACCACATGGCAAAACATGATAGCCTGCACTCCTTTTGACTCTAATAGGGTCTCGTTCTAATTTAAAGTGTCTGGATCTTAATTTAAAAATCACTTACAATCTTGAATATATTTTCTTCAACAAATTTATAATGCTTCATTATTATTACATGTACGCATGCACGCACTCCTTAATCAGAAATAACTGTACTGAAGTCAATACAAATACTATAGATGCAGACAGGTATCATTCAAAGTGAAAAGTTGTCTTTCTACTTTTTTAACATTAACATCATCTATATCCTTTCTGAAGACAATACTGTTTTTTAGCAAACACATCACAGGAAATCAGAATTTTAAAATTTAAGGCAACCTAAAGTACTAGTTGCTGGCACAATTTCTGGATATATGGCAGATAGTGAACATGTGTTAAATACTGCACATACTACCAGCATTTCAAGGATTTGAAAGTCCCTGAACAGGAACCTATTTTTAAGACATATATATATATATATATGACTGAGATTATTATTTTTTTTTTATATATATATATATTTAAGTTACAAAAAAAATCTGTATTATCACTGAAATTCAAAGTTGACTTCAAGAAATAAATGATAGGGCTTTTATTATAAATATTTTGTATAATACAATATTTTGCAAGACATTTCAGACTCAGATGTGTACATGGCTCTGAACTCCACTGTATACTTAAGTAATTAATTCACACATTGAATACAATACACGGAATAGATAATTTTATATTTCCCACCTCTTTCCTCTGAGTTATAAATATCACAAAGTCCATTAACCTAAGAGAAGAACATTAGGGGGCAAGTTAAAAACTACATTCCAGCAATATTATTTTTCCATAGTAAAGAAGTGTGGGGATTTGGTTTCTTAGGCTTCACATGTCTTTGTTTCCTTAAATGACTAAAAAGACAGAATAAGTATGACAGGATTCCAGTAGACTTGCAGGGTAGTTTAGCTCATACTGACATCAAAGTTGAAACCCTAAGCCATCACTCTTGCAATGAACTAAATAGACCTTGCTTTTCTCACTGATTTTGAGCAGAAATTTTACTCAGAGAATCTGAGAAGCTTTATCATGGAAATCTCGAAATTCTCTCTTAGGAAATTTTCATTTTAATAAAATAAATGGTCTAGTGACAATTCTTAATATAAAGAACAAAACAAGAAAACTAAAGCAAACATTTCCAGCAAAGTCTACTCAATAGTTTAAAGCAGTAACCTTCAACATGCACTATTTCCTCACCTGCTACCAATTATAATAACACAAAGGCAAAGAAATACAAGATATTTATATCATTTAAACAGAAACTACAAAATAAAAGCATACGTAATGGTAGAGAGGGCTTTGGGCAGGCCAACTCAAATTTAGTCTTGTATATTTTACTAGAGCTTTAATTGTCTTCCCTCATGGACAATAAAATATGGCACATATCTTCTTAATTACTTCTTGGTCTTGGATTAGTTATTTTACTATGTAAAGTGTTATATTGTTGTGTTTCATATATATTTATAGATCATTAGCTAATTATATCTAATATGAAACATGCTAATTAAATTCTCATTAATGACAGTTAATTTGATGTTATTAAAAAAGTGATAATTTTATTCTACTGAATTTTAATGCAGGAATGAAATCCACTATAGCTTAATTACAGCTATGCAAATAATTAAAGTAAACTAAGAAGTCAGAGTGTCCTAATAATAGCATCTTTTTCCCCTTTTAAAGGCACATTTATTTATTTTGGTCTTAGTCTGAAATTCAGTAACTTGCATTGTGCTTCCTTAATTAATGAATAATTCAAGAAATCACAGAGCAAGTAGTACCGAAAGCACTGGAGATAAAGTGTTCTAGTATAATGTATTGCTTTACACACTTCCACATAGTAGGGAACACAACTGCGCTCTCTTTGGTACATCAATTCTATAATCTGTTATTTGGAAAGGAGTATTTCAAGCAACTCTCCACATCTTAGATGAACAAATATACAATAAATATAGAAAACATAATGCAACGTAGATAGCATTTAAGACATTCTACGTCATCATAGTCATTGATTATTCCAGGAAACTTGTTGATGTACCCTAACAATTTGTATTTATATCTTTAGGATCTGATTCTGTACTCTTCTGAGGAGCAATGCATTGCTCCTTCAGTTATCTTCCTAATTTCTTAGTTAAAACCCTCTCTTAATCTGAATGTATAAACCAGCTTTACCTAAATGAAACAACTGAAACAAATTCTTTCCCTGTATTTACTATCTAATACGTAAAGACATGACATTACAGATCTGCAGAGCTCTTTAGGTCTGTACATTATGGAATCAACGAGTCTGGCTGTGTGCATGCCTGCTCCGAACACTCTCAAAATTGCAATTTGCAATTCACTAATTTACTTATTTGCAAAAATCGAGATTGAAATATCACCCCAGATGATCAAATGAAGGAGAAATCAATGTCCCTACTTTGGCTAATTACACCTGTGTTCACATGTAACATTAACCGTTAAATCTAATCACTGGGAATTCACCCATGAGGAATCTACACAAAAAGAGTTCCCACACTAAAAATGACATTTCATATTCATATTGAATATACATGATTAATGAGATCTGTCAAGGTGATCTATGTCATATGAAGTTTCATAATAAAAAAGGCACATGTATAAAGGAATGGCACTATATCCCATAAATTCAGTAAAATTTGCATGCTTAATAAAAATATGCATATAAACAATAAGCAGGACTCAACAGTATAATTAATTATTGTTTAGTAATCATGGATGAATGCTCAATAATTACATTAAAACAAACTCTTTTTACCATGACACATAATCAAGAAGCCATGGGTGATTTTTTCCCTTCTATCAAATCCATCTCACTGATTTTTCTTGTTTACAGTTCCAGCGTCCCCATCCAAAAAGTTTTAGTGCTTTCAGAAACACTCTTGATCTACAAGGGTTCAGTTTTGTGACAATCTTTCAGATGATATTAGGAAAAAATAGAATTTACTACATTTATGGAAAATTGAAAAAAAATCAAACATATAACACCTGCAGTTCAAAATCTCTCATTAATCAAAATCTATCTGCAATAAAAAAAAAGTTATTTTGTAAGCAATGTTTTAATCCAAGACTTTGGCTAAGGGCTTTAGTTCTGCTATTGATGCTGAAGAGCAGAAATTTATGATATAAACTAAAGCAAAAGGATTTAAAAAAAAAAAAACCCTGACATTTTTTTTCAATGTTAAATAGGCCCAAGGCATGCCTGTGAAAAAGAAAATATAGACTGTAATTCAAACATTCTTACCTAAGTTTTTCAACAATAAAGGGGTAACCATATTTGCCAGGAGAATACACTTTAAGCATCAATGTTTCACAATGAAATCTTTTGTAAAATTATGCTTGTAACTTTTTAAATGAGAGAAATCACCTATCTTTAGTGATTGCACATAACTAAGGATGTAGTGTTTTTCTTTTCAGAAAAGAATTTGTTTACAAGTTGCTTAACAATTACAAACATTTCAGCGCTTAATATTAAATAAAACATTTGATTCTATAACAATGATTTTTTCATGCTTCTTCAACTACCACTGAACGTTTTCAGATAATATAATTCAACAGCAAAGACTAAGTAAGCCTGCTATAGTGTAGTTCTCATCCCAAACCAAAATGGTCAGGTTGGAGGCTGGCAGAAAGGGCACTTTTCTCCCTGAAACAGTGAGAGAAGTTCTTTTCACATTTTTCAGAGTTCAGGACCTGTGGGTTGCAGTTTTTTCTTTCATAATGCAAGTCAAATATCTAATTATTTTCTACCTAACAGCTTGAAGCCATGAAGTGTACTTAAGTCAGCTAAAGAATGGTGAACAGTAATATTGCAAACTTATCAACAAGTCAAGTGTAAAGAGGTCCTCCATGTAAAGAACTTGGTCATCATGACGGCTGAAACTGGAGAACAAACTTTATACAGTTGCAACTGTATTATGTTGAAATGTTTCATAAAGTAGAGCCAAATCCATTTTCTTGAAACTTGATTGGCAAAGCAGTTGCGGCTTAGTTAATTTTGCAGAAGTTCTCAACTACTGTGAAAGCAAAAACATTTTCAAACACAAAAAAACCCACTGGTTAAACAGAAATGTGTATGTTGGATATATAGCAGGTCTTAATGACCTAAAAATGAAAGCTCCTTTTGGATCAAGGCAGCTCTGGTTCAGAATATTACAGAAGCACAGAATCAATCAGGTTAGAAGAGACCTCTGGGATCATCGAGTCTAACCATTGCCCTGACACCACCATGTCAACTAGACCATGGCACTAAGTGCCATGTCCAGTCTTTTCTTAAACACATCCAGAGATGGTGACTCCACCACTTCCCTGGGCAGCCTGTTCCAATGTCTAATGACCCTTTCTGAGAAGAAATGCTTCCTAATGTCCAACCTGAACCTCCCCTGGCAAAGCTTGAGGCTATGTCCTCTTGTCCTATCGCTAGTTGCCTGGGAGAAGAGGCCGACTCCCACTTTACTACAACCTCTCTTCAGGTAGTTGTAGACTGCAATAAGGTCACCTCTGAGCCTCCTCTTCTCCAGGCTAAACAACCCCAGCTCCCTCAGCCGTTCCTCGTAGGTCAGACCCTCCAGACCCCTCACCAGCTTGGTTGCCCTCCTCTGGACTCGCTCCAACACCTCAACGTCTTTCTTGAAGTGCGGGGCCCAGAACTGGACACAGTATTCAAGGTGCGGCCTCACCAGTGCCGAGTACAGACGGACGATCACTTCCCTAGACCAGCTGGCTACACTATTCCTAATAGAGGCCAGGATGCCATTGGCCTTCTTGGCCACCTGGGCACACTGCTGGCTCATGTTTAGCCGGTTGTCTATCAGCACCCCCAGGTCTCTTTCCGCCGAGCCGCTTTCTAACCACTCTTCCCCCAGCCTGTAGCGCTGCATGGGGTTGTTGTGGCCCAAGTGAAAGACCCGGCACTTGTTCTTGTTGAACCTCATGCCGTTGGTCTCAGCCCATCTATATCTACCCTGTCCAGATCCCTCTGTAGAGACTTCCTATCCTCAAGCAGATTGACACGCCCACCCAGCTTGGTGTCATCTGCAGATTTACTGAGGGTGCAATAAATCCCTACGTCTAGATCATCTATAAAGATATTGAACAGCACCAGCCCCAGAACTGATAAAGTTAGAACATTTCAGATTATAGCACATAATACAAAACAATTCTAGGATAACCAGTGAAGTAATATTGTTGTTACTAGTATTTTCAAAAGTATGGGTTGTATTTTGGTAAATCAGTTTTACTAATCAGATATATGGGCACATTTTGCAGTTAGTACTTAGAAGAAAAAAATTATAAAAATGAAAGTGTATTAATAATGTGGCAAGCAAAAGAGAAAAAGAAATTGAAGGCACTTATATTTTCTTGAATTTTACCTATTTTTTTCCCAATATAATTTGAATCAAAGACAGCTTGGCCAGATCCTCATGCACTTTAAATGAACATAGAATCTATCGACATCAACAAGGCTATGTTACAGAAAGATTCTCCTTCCTTACTATGGCCATGCAAGAAAAAGAAGATACAAATGGTACCTTGACTAATACATTTGCATCCAGAAACAGTGAGATGTCACTGTGCAATACTGGGAAGATATGAATTGTAAGCACTGCAAGGACACAAGAGGAAAGGAAAGGTTCATAATTCATGGGGCTTGATAGGGCTGAGCTGTATGTTCCGCAGTTTAAATACTGCAGAAATCTGTAGATAACTTCTTGGGCAAACAAAGTTACCTACAGAAAGCATTTGGACTTCATCTTTCTTCCCCAGACTGAATTCAGGCTACTGTGTGACTACAAGCAGACAAGGAAGGAAAAAAATAATGTCATCAATAAATGTCTGTGTTCTCATTCCCTTTTTCTGTACAGGAACAAAGAAGTCAGTAACAGATTTTTGTAAACAAATCTTGGAGGCATAGTTTAGGACTATGTTTATAGAGTACACTCAGGCCCAGAAATATAAGAATATACAATACTCTTCTGAAATGCTTTGTCTTGCTATGTTATTTACTCTTACAGCTATTCTCACTTTTGAGTCAAAAGACTAGAAAACACACTTTCAATAATTAGGACTAAATTAATGTTTTTATCATGCCATCGTAATGTTTTGTGCAGTGTTCATGTTAATTTAGTAAGTTAAAAGACAAACTCACGAATTTATCATAATATGAAAACTACATTGGGCACAGTGTAATATTTTCTAAAGTTAGTTACGTACTCTAGGCCATCTGAGAGGAGAGCTCATGAGTGTTTAAGTGGCGTTGGAAACTTCAGCTTACATGCCATAATGTTTTTGTCCTTAAACTGATAAAGAATCATACATCTCTACAATGAATGTATGCACCTTTATATAATTTTTGTACACATTAACATATACTTCCTTGCTGAGTTATTTCACTGCAACTATTTCTTTCACTAGATTCTCGAGGAACAAGGGCAAGATTGTCAAAGACATTTAGCCACTTAATGATGCAGTTCAGCCATTG
Source organism: Nyctibius grandis (assembly GCF_013368605.1). Classification (NCBI taxonomy): domain Eukaryota; kingdom Metazoa; phylum Chordata; class Aves; order Nyctibiiformes; family Nyctibiidae; genus Nyctibius; species Nyctibius grandis. The sequence goes on from NC_090659.1 coordinate 32,765,950, forward strand.
CTAGGTTTTTGAAAGTATGAAAGTCAGATTCCTACATGTAGACACCTGCAGGAAATTGTTTCCTAATAGACTATGGTATTTTTATCATTTTCGTGTGAAGCTTCAGGTGTCTAAATCCTCCTGCAGATCTATGATTCAGTAAGCCTCTGGTAATTTTTAAGTTCCTAAGATTTTGATTTTGTTATGCTAGTTGTTTCCATCGCATACCAGACAGCAGCACTGTGTTAGAAATGTCCTAGTTTTGGCTGGGATAGAGATAACTTTCTTCTTAGTAGCTAGAACAGTGTTGTGTTTTGGATTTAGTATAGGATGTGGTGTGAGAAGAATGTTGATAATACACTGATGGTTTTAATTGCTGCTAAGAAATCAAGGACTTTTCTTTCCCATGTTTTGCTAGTATGCAAGTGCACAAGAAGCTGAGAGGGAGCACAGCCAGAGCAATGGCTCCAAACTGGTCAATGGGATATTCCATATCATGCAACGTCATGCTCAGTATATAGACAAGAGCTGGTCGGGAAGCTCACTCTCTCTTCCAGGATTGCGGTTTCGAGATTTCTGTCCTCTGGGATCCCCAGCCAGGGACGGGTTGGACATTGGTCAGAGGGTAGTGAGCAGTTGTACCGTGTATCACTTGTTTGCATATTGTTGATGTTGTTATTATTATTATTGTTGTTGTTATTATTTTAACTACCGTTTTTATCTCAACCCATCTGTCTCTTTACCTTTACCCTTCCGATTCTCTTCCCCATTCCCTGAGGGATGGTGAGAGTGAGTGAGCGGTTTTGTGGTATTTAGCTGCCTGTCGGGTTGAAACCACGCCAAGAAGAAACGCACAGTGTCAAGTATAGACTCTGACACATGGTACTTCTCTGTCTTTTCTTGTTTTCCTTTGAAGTAAGGAGAAATCTAACATCTTGTAGTGGCAACATAAACTTGAACCCTGGCAAGCTATTAAATGAGTGTGAGGTTCTAAATCAAATATGAACCTTTACAAGAAAGTTGAAGTAGTTGATATAAATGAAAAGCAACATTGATGTAAAGGAAAAGAAACAGTCCGTAACTACTTGTAAGTAGAAAATGTTGCTCTGAGATGTATATAGATGCTTTGCATTGAAATTAATGATCTTGACGCCATATTGTCCTAACGAAAAGAACAAATGAAACACAAAATACAGTGAAAAAAATCTCAGGTAGCAAGGTTTTGGCTTGAATGGAGTGCACTGGAGTCTATTGGTATTCATGAACTCGTAAAACTTCACAACTGATCACTCAGATTTGGCCAAATTAACATTTGTCATCATGCATGTATTTTCTACTTGTTTCAGTCTTAAAACTAAGAATAAAGCTGAAGTACTTTGTAAATCCTCAGTGTATTGCGTTTATACTGATAGTCTTCAAATGCTTTCTCAACCAGAGATTCAAAAGCAAAAATTCACTAATAATCAAAAAGCACAAGAAGTGAGGGTAGGATGGGAGTGGGAAGAATGAAAAGAAGAAATTGGTAAGCATTACATTTTACTAAAGATCAGCTCATTTGTTTTTGCTTCTGAATGTGTATGTTTGCTCATCTGTTCAGGACACATCCCCAAGCAAATCCAGATACCTCTATTGAAGGCAGTTACACTTTACAGAAATCATAACATAATCAGATCCTCATAAATCCTATAGCAATTTCCTGTTGGTGCTTTTATAAGTGGAAATTGAAAGAAATAAAGATTACTCATATTTTTAATGCCATATTTATGAGGAGAGGAAGACTGGGGATGTAAGAAACAGTCAGTTTTCATTATACCAAGCTGTCCTGCTGGAGTTATATGCCCCTTATGAGCTGTGAAAACATGGATAAGCAAACACGTGAACTAGAGCTTTTATCAGACTGACCACTAATCATAAATCCACTTACTCAAAGAGTTTTACAGATCAGTACAGCAAAGGCTTCTTCACCCTATTTAAACAGGTTTGATTAACAGAAGGAAATACTGAAGAACTGTTTTAGTCAGAAGCCCAAATCAAAGTAATTTTGCAGAAATATTGTTGTTTGATGATTCAGGAGTCAATGATAGAACCATTAGGGGAAAAATGAAGATGCAACAAGTACAATGATATAAAGGATGATAGAAAAGACTACTCTAAAATGATACACTATATATAAAACATACCTTGGGCATTACAATTACATGAATATGTTTTTGTTTTCGTATTAAAAAAATCTGGATAATGCAATTTGTCTCAGGATGGCCAACTAACTGCATAGCATTGTTAAACGACAACAAAATAATTAGAAATTATAAAATTTGTCAGCCAGTGAGATTATGAAATTATACTTTAGTTTAGTATTTACTCTGAGCATGGAATGGGCTAAGAGTTATTGAGCATTACTTGCAGTATAAACATGTTCTATCTAAAAAGTACACTTTATAAAAGTCCTATTAATAACAGTGGTCATCAGTGGGATTGGAGTACTTTAATTAGCTTTTACAGTTCTAAAAGTTCTGGCTTTCTGCGTCAGTGTCCATTTTATTTCTCAGACTATAGTCTGGAATGTATATATGCTAAGTAATTTTTCATATAGTTTGTCATGCATTTTTTTCATTTACTTATTTTAATATAACTATACCTAGGAACTCTGCTTTACAGAAAAAAAAAAGTGGATACATTTCTATACCTCTTGAGATTTTATGCATTGGTGATGTTTCAAATGTAGACTGATTAAAAAGGGACATAACTGAAGATGAGAAATTACAGAGATGAAATTGGAGAACTATACTTGGTTTCTGGAGTAGAATTATTTCAGTTTCGCTTCCCTCTCCCCCCAAGTTCTCTGTACTGTATCATACGGTGCTAGAACCTGTAGCACAATTCTGGACATGATTCATAAGAGTTCTGGTGGTTTAGCATATTCCAGGATTAGTCCTATGTGGAAAGAGCGCAAGTCTTCCCTTAGGTACTGGCATTTTTTAGTTCAGAATTAACTGTGCGTTATGGAAATTCTGAACAGGAGAATGAAGTCTTTTTTATGCTAAATATCTTCAAGCAGCTGTACTGAACACAGATGACATCCCGTTCAGGGAATGAGAATTCATATGTATTTGTTCATGTGTCAATAATTCTAATGTTTTCATCTACAGTATTTCATTCCGATCAGGTATAACTTTGGCTATATGGACAAAATGTAATCATGTTCATCTGTCAGGAAACTTCTTTCTAATTTATGCAGCTGTCAGAAATAATTACATTCTTCCTGAATTTGTTCATCTTTTGCAGGTGAGTGCTGGTCTGTATTACTGATGGGACTCTGGCATTTCTCTAATAGGATGAAATTTTATTCTTTGAAATAAGCAGACCTTTTCAAGGCCTTTAAAATGGAAAGGATATAGGGAGACTTTTAAAAAGCTGTTGTTCTTTGAGATACTAATACATGCTACATCAGCAAGGCTATATACACTGACAGTCCTTGGCCCTGACAGCAGAACTTAATTAATCCATCTAATTTATTGATCAATTTAGATGTAAAAATCCTTCAGAGCTAAAATTAGCCTTTCAGTCATTCTGAGTTATGAAGTACAATTTATTACATAACTTCCATAAGACGGAAATTCAAAAAAAAAAAAACCCCAAAACTATCGGTCATCTAAAAGGTGCTAGCCAGGCTGGCAAATTTGTTTCTAAAAGCTATACTGGACTCTTAAATTTAGAGTAGTTTCTATTTCATGACAATTTGTAATGGAAACAAATCTGCTAGATGAATTGCTTTCTATACCTTCCAAATGGTATGGAACATAGGTAACTGCAGCATTACTTGTGTTTTCCAGTTAGGAAGTTAAACAGCCACTCATAGACTTATAAAAGAAAAATCCCTGAGGTATCTAAAGTTTTAAATTATATAATGACAGAAATGGTTTACAATACTTCCCCTGATACTCAAAAATTATCAAGAGAAACAATAAAACCACATGTTCCAATACACCTTGACACTTAGAACGGATTTTGTAGTTTAGGAGAACTTGAGTCCCAGCATTTTCATGTACAGATGAGTCAAAAAATTTGCTATGCCGTGGGTCTTTAGCAAAAATAAGACATTTTCAAAACATGCCTTTTATTGTGAACACCTATCTGTGATTCAGTTCCAAAGTCCATTCCACCAGAACAAGATTTCTTCAAGTATCATAAGCAATCTTAATGATATATATGACGTAATATAAATGTTTACCACACACACACACACACAGACTTCTGTATTAGATTAAAACAAAGACAGGTAGGTAGCATTTTTTTAAAAATACATATAACTTTCAGCACTTTGATTTCATTCATGGAATTATTTCAGCCCATACTAGCATTTTAGTCACTAACCTTCCCCACACTCTCACAGCAACACCTAAATCTCTGCAAGTTCACTAGCAGAAACCTGAGTCTGAATTGTACCTGGTTGGGTTTTTATGTCTTTCTGTGCCAAAGTAGCAAAAGAGTTGTCATGTTATTTACTTCTCTCACAGTTATCCTCTAGAAGATACCTAAATACTTACTAAAGTATGAATTTACCATGTGTCAAGATATGACTCTAGCACCAGTAATGACTCAGCCCTTTAAAATAAAGCTCATATTTCTCCCACACCTAGAAAGAAAATAACTTTTTTAAAGCACTGTGATGTTTCAGTGAGGTTGATATTATGGAAATGCAGAACTGTAGATACATTATTCTCCATTTGATGCAAAACATTATCGGGATTTCTTTTGTACTAGCAGGCTATTCAACTTGAAGAAAATATGTCAGAATTATAGCATAGTACAGAAAAATAATCTCTCTCCATATGTGCTCTTAATTACTTCATTATTTTTTTCAAGATCTATGAACAAAAAATAAATCGATATGTCGCATATTTGAAAATTTGATGACAACAAGTGTTGTGAACACAAACTGAAAGACTGGTAGCATGGCACTTAGTAACAATGAAGAGTATCCAAGTCAGCAAAATGTCTGAAAAAAAACAGGAAATGCAGGATAAAAGTATGAATGCGTACAAGCACAACTTTGCTTTACATCTTGAAAGAACCAATCAATCAGAATTGTCTACATATTCAAGCTCTGTTAACATTATTACATGAAACGATGCAGAATTATGATGAGATTGACTGAAATAACATATAGGACAATTGTATGTATACATATATTTTCCCAGTGGTTGGATTTAAAGCAGCCTGGTTAGATATTGCTCAGCACAATCCCACCTTACATCCCTACAAGTCACAGAATCACAGAATCACAGAATCACAGAACATTAGGGATTGGAAGGGACCTCGAAAGATCATCTAGTCCAATCCCCCTGCCGGAGCAGGATTGCCTAGACCATATCACACAGGAACGTGTCCAGGTGGGTTTTGAATGTCTCCAGAGAAGGAGACTCCACAACCTCTCTGGGCAGCCTGTTCCAGTGCTCAGTCACCCTCACCGTAAAGAAGTTTTTCCTCATATTTATGTGGAACCTCCTGTGTTCCAGCTTGCACCCATTCCCCCTTGTCCTGTCAAGGGATGTCACTGACAAGAGCCTGGCTCCATCCTCATGACACTTGCCCTTTACATATTTATAAACATTAATGAGGTCACCCCTCAGTCTCCTCTTCTCTAAGCTAAAGAGACCCAGCTCCCTCAGCCTCTCCTCATAAGGGAGATGTTCCACACCAAGTCAATTGGTTTACAAGTGACAATCAGGAAAGGATAAAACATAGTGTCCACACGTGAGCAGGGCAATCTCTTTCATTTCAGATCATCAGTCTACAGCCCTTTTTTATTCCTTTGGAAGCCATTTTATATAAGTTCCCTTAAGATGACTGGAGAAAGGAGAAATGCTGTTCACTTGATAGAATAACAGAAATTGGACACAATTTTGCATGCAAACTGAGTTTAAGACTTTTTTTTTTTAAACAAAATTCACAGCAACTTTTAATTGTTTAGAAAAACAGATTTCCCTGACTTATAATTACCTGCATTTGAAGAGTGGGGAAGCGGGAAGGGCAAGGCTAAGTAATCATTTAATTAAATATATCTTTTACTTAATTAAACATAGAGCCCTGAACCATAAGCTGTTCTGTCTGTCCCTGCTTTTTTTCAGGGACCATCTAAAATAATCATCTGGATTTATTTAACACTTAAAATCAGAAAGAAGAGCATTTTGTTTTCTTTTTCTTAATAACTATGCTCTGACACACAATTTCAGTTAAAGCAAGATAAGCAACATCTTTGATACACTAGTTAGTTAGCACTATTCACATAACAGGCAGAGAGACCTTTAGCACTGTGCAGGTTGTTAAAGGATCTGCTCTGCTCTAGGAAAGATGCAGTTACATGACAGAAAGTAAAGACCAGACGTAGTTTTCAAAGGCAACCCTAAAAGAACTAGATGACTTTGTACTTCTAGTTATGTAACAGATTTATTTAACAGCCTTGAGCATGTGAGATTGGATGAAATTCTGCTTTCTTTGAGGCATTTTCCTTCACTGAATTTTCCACAGAAGCTCAGAAGAAACTGTGGGATGTATTGTTTTGAAAGGGAGCCTACAAGGTAAAAAGGAGAATCTTTCCAATAGAAAAGGTAGCCAGGAAGAAGGAAGGAACTTTATCTTCTAAAGGAGGGTCCTGCTCAGGGCACAGCCAGAGGAATGCCTGCATGGCTCTGTGCAGCCAAGTCCCAGCTTTTCCTGGTGTTTGCTGGAGCAAACCAGGTTGCCTGGACTTGTACCAGCCTCCAATGGTAGACTGCCATTGGCATAAACTGGACTTAAGTTCCATGTCTTTCATATGTCAATATGTGTGTAATCTACTACATACTAATAACATAAACGCTCAGGTCAGCAAAAACCACTGGGACTGTGGGGGAGGAAAAAAAAACCCAGAGCAGAATGTCAGAGGCTGGGTTTCAGGTGTGCATAAAGCAAGGCAAAGGTGGATTTACATCTGAAATATTGCCATCACAGGTGAATCTTCTAATCACTTATCTTTTTTAATGGTCTATGTCTTTCTCTTTTCTTCCTTCATGTTGTGCTTTTCTTTCTCTAATCCTCAGCTTCCAATCATTGCCAAACATTCATTCAAAATGTATGCATTTCTGTATGAAATGTCAGGAAAAGCAGAACTTGCCTACAGAAGCCAGCTAATAAAAAGACGTTCTAAATCAGTTAACAAAACAAAATAATAAGAGCAATCAGGTATAGTTACACTACTCCATAAAACATCATTTAGCTGTTAAAGTTGTTTGGATATCCTTTGAAGTCAGAGCAAACCACTACACCTGTGTCCTTTTATACAATATGTAGAGACTACCACAGCCCTTTAAAAGGGGATTCTGCGGTAAAAGATGGAGGGAAAAAAAACTCAATCTTACCATACTTTATATATAAGCAATGAATATCATATGACCCAAATAGATTTGCTATGCTCTTTAGTAGTCCCTATGTTAACATAAGCAATAAATAGTAGACTAATAAATAAAGCTTTAAAATAAAAATCCTTTATCTAAAATACTCAGTGTGTCTTTCAGGATGCAATGATTCAAGTCTCCGATCACTTTTGCTCTTTTCCTTGGACTAACAATAGTGGAAGGAGGGGAAGAGGCAGAAAACAGAGTCAAAGACAGGGAGAAAGTAAGATCCCATTTTGGTTTCAGAACCCTTAGGGGATTGCATTCTCTCAAAAACACAAGACTAATCGCAACAGCTACTGAGTAACTACCACCTACTATTATTGTTAACGTATTACAAACTTAAGTTAAAAAATACTCTTTTTCTTTTTTTTCTAATAGATCAGCTTAGGAATATTTTAAGGCAGAGGAGGAACCCTACTAGCCCTGTCATGCTTACCAAAATTAGAACATTTGATAACAAATATTGCAAGATATTAAATTATTACACTGATATGGTCCAACAGAAATTCTTCTTGATATGGAGAAGAAAGCCATTTAAGATGTAAAGGAAAAATGGAAACTGAACTTCCATTTTAGAATAAACTCTCAGTACCACTAAAATCATTTTTAAAGTGACAATAAAGAAAAGAAATTTAAAATTCTGTTATACCACGTAAAATATTGGTACTGTTCATTAGCATACAGCAGATTGCACAAAGATAAAATCTTACTCTTTTTTTTGGCATTTTAAACATTAGCATTAGGAAAGAGGTACTCAAATTAGCATTTAATCCAAACACTTCTGTTTGACATGCAAAACTCCAAACCACAGTTTTCCCACAAATTGTATCCAGCCTTTTTCAAGTTAATTCTGTTGTTGATACACTCGTCTTCGACAATGAAGTCATGAGCTAGTGGAATAGAGCTAGTGGAACAGAAATAAAATTTTGTATTTATGAACAGCATATTTATTTAACTAGTGCATTAGGTCTTGTTTAACATTTATTTCCTGTTTAATTTTTTATTATATAAATAGATCTTATGTGTCCCCTCACAATATAGTGCCTCCTGCTACCAGCTCTCAATTGTGAGCTTTGGTAATATAGCTCTGGCTGGTAACAACATTCTGCCTCTTTTGCTTGTTGTTACTTAAAAACTGTTTATGAAAAAAAAAAACCCAACCAAACAAAACCAACGAACCAACCAAAAAAAAAAAAACCAAACAACCAAAAAACCCCCCAAAATAATATTAACAGTTTCTGTAAAAGGTGCTGAGAAAAAAATATTTCTGAATACAATGAGATGAGAATGGGATAATCAAAGATGTAGTTCATGAACAATTTTATACATGTTCTTAATTTTAAGCAACTAAAAAAAAAAAGAAAAAACCCATTAAAGAAAAGTAGAAAAGCAGCACAACTTAATAAGGAATCCCATACTTTACCTTGATATAACCATTGTTCTGTTACAAATATCTAGACGTGGGAGAAGATAAACTCTAGTAAATAACAAAGAAGTTACATTATTTTATCTATGTGTTAAAACAGTAGCTTTATGTATTCTTGACTAAGGAGCAGCACAGTGAGTATTAAGCAGAGCTACTCCCCACTTTAAGGAAAATACAATCAAGGGAACTGTGAAGACAAGCAAATGCATCTTTTTATGATGGCAGACATCCACACAAACCTAGACATCAGGATTAAAACAGTCAATGTCCTTAGAGAAGCTGAGCTAACAGTTATCATCAAAAACAGGGTAGAAAGTAATAAGCCTTATGTTGCTTACAAAGAAATCTCAAATGACATGGTGAAAAAAGCTGCTGTTTTCTTCTTCATTTTTGATGTTTCAGTTACCACGATGAGATTCTCTTTCACAGGGCATTACATGAGATACATACATATATATATAAAAACACACACCTGTACATAATACATACAAATATAATACATATGCATTTACATAAAAATGTATGTTACATAGTATATATAATACATACATATATATTTTATATACATTTTTTCTCAGTATTGCTTTATTCCCCCATGTTAGCTTCTAATTCCAAGGTCTCTTATGACTAAGTGCAAGTCTTTATGTAAAAAAAAGGAAAAGTGATACTGTTTTGAAGTAAGATCTAAGGTTCATTACCAGTCTATGTAGATTAAAGGGAAACAAACAACATAACATATATAACTTCTTATTTAGATAAAATGAAATTATAATTTCCACTTTTTTTTGTGTGGTAGAAATAAAAACCCCTATACATAAATGTACACATAAAATGCCTTTGAAAGTCAAGAAAAGTGCCATCGAACAATCTCTACATAAAGTCATTCTACACAAAAAAATTAGTTGAATGATGTCTGTTTTCCTTTGTCATGTGAAATGTCCTTTTGAAGAAAGAAGTTATTTCATTAATGTTAGATATTGCATGAAAGACCTAGTTCCACTGCTACCATCAGAAGGAATTTATTGAAATGTCATTTTGGGGCACTTGTCCTTGGGTTTTCTGGTGTAAAGTCTAAACAACAGGGGCTTTCTAATTGTTAAACTTGGTTAGATTTTGGATAAGTATTTATTAGAAGTAGTTATTTGTTCTTCAGTAACGTCTAATTTGGATTTGAACTATTTTTCATTAAAACAAATCTGGTGATTCATCATATATACTATAGCGTTAGAAAAATATATATAGACACATTCATATATATATATGTACAATATGTATCTACTAATTCTCTGTATACAATTGCTTTACCAAATTTAATACTGATCACTCTTCATAATACAATGCCTTTTGGTACACATATTCCTGTTTTTTTCCCATTGTTTTGGAGACTGGATTATATTAAAAGGGATTTATAACTAAATTACAAATGAATATTTAAGAAACTTTATCACCATAACACACAAACTCCTAACCTTTACTGGGTAAACCTAAACCCCAAACACTTGTTTTACATTAATCTAATTATCTTTGGAGCAATTATAAAATTCAGTAGTAATTTTTGTATTGGACACTGGACATTGAATATGTCCAAAACATAAGCCAATAAGTAATCAGAATTTCTATAAAGAAGGATTTCTTAAAATTAAGGTGATTCTTTGAAAAAGGATGGCACCATATTAGAGAAATGAGATTGCTGAAATACCATATTTAGTGAAAATATGGAATAATAACACATAAAGAAAAATATTGACAGTCTGGTTTTCATAGATTCAGAAAGCATATGTTCCTGTGCTATATAAGATTGACATGGAAGAGGGAGGGACAAATGAGGGAAAATGCATCATATTCCCTTTGTAAAAATGTATTTTATTTTATTTTTACAGTGAAGGAAAACTTTCCAACAACCCATTTTTTCCCTTAAAATATTACAGAAGAACATATTATGGCATGAGTTTGACATATAAGAGCATCAGAGTTCTGAGTTTCTCCTTTTCATCTCAAGCTCTAATTGGAATGACATATATAAAAAATCTGGTGTTAGTAAAGAACTGAAAGTCAATCTTATCTCCAGAAATATTTAAGCAGGTATTTTTTATTGCCCTAAGCTATTCAGAATAAAATAACATTCCAATCATAAGTAACAAAATTGTTATGAAGCACCTTCTGCACAGGCATATCACCAAACATGTTTCTGAAGTATTGCTGTCATTGCAGGAGATTGCCATAGATGATCATCACTAACATTTCTGGAAAGGCTTCTGTTGAGCATGCATGAAGCAAAATGAATAGCAGCAAAATGACAAGCAGCAACTTAAGTTTATTTTTCACTGACGAGAGATACATTTTGTTTGCGTATTTTGCCAGCTCATAGCAGACAACTTAAAAGGGGAGAAAATTATACCTAAATAACTTGGAGGAATATAGAATTCATTCTAAACATGCTCTTAAGTTATTTGCTTTTTCCTAACATTATTAATGAATAAACCATGATGTCAGACATATCATATAACCTGGTGCAAAACAGCAAAGGCGACTATAATGAAACGTTCTATCACTATGAATTAGCACAGTGTAAGAGATAATTAGTGTTTGATAGGCATACTCCCTAGAATATAGTTTACATTAGATATTCCTTTGCCAGTATACCTGAGTCCATATGTGCCTGTGTAAATCACTTTGGGTGAAATATCAACAGCAGTGATGGATCCCTAGTGCTATGATTCTTGTATCAGAAGTCAAATCATCATTTGTTTTGTATAGGCTTAGCTGACTTCAGAGAACAGATCCCTACATCAAGGGACTACTGTACATGCCCATTCTCTTCATAATGTAGCCCTCTACATACATTTTTTCCCAATATCAACCTGAAATTGAATTTATTTCCCTGCAGACAATTTTTCTTAGCATAGTTGCACATAGACAGAAATAGGGTAATTTTTTTTCTCTTTATGTCTGTAGAGCCTAGCACAATTAAGTTGTTACACTTGACTATGACAGCACTACTATAACACAAAGGAATTATTTTTCCAATTTCTTATCCTATGAGAGAGCAGCAAAATCAAAGCAAAATTGTACAATGCGTTAACAATTTAAGGTTTTTATTTGTTCCTAAAAAATCTTTCATATCTGTTTGAATAGCACACTATTTTCTTCTACATTACTTCCTCTAAGTCAGAATGTATTTACAGTAATATTTAATAACTGAAGGAAAATACTATTAATATTTTCCTCTGCTATTATTCTAGTGAGTTTATCAGCACCTGTAGATGCATGGATACAGGTATAAGAATGGTTCCATTGTGTAGTTTCGCAGTCCAAAATTACACAAAACAAAATATCTTAAAACCAAGTGAATTTTTTGGGCTTATTTTTTTACTTTTTCACACCCAACACGACAAAATTGAAAAATTTATTTATAAAATATGAGCAGGAAAAAAATTTTAAACATGCTTTTGTTTGGCTATGCTAAAGCTATACTAGGACAGCCATAGATTGGGCTTACACCAAGCCTATCTAAGAAGCAAAGACTACCAGAATTATTCATCTATTGCATTTCCAGTTTTCAAGATATCAATGCTATGACAAGCAAAAGCTAGACTGTCCTTTTCAAAACCTCTTGGAAATTCCTCACCCTCACAGCTGAATCTGCCTCGTTCTTTTCCTCAGCTACATACAGAATCACAGAATCACACAGAATGTTAGGGATTGGAAGGGACCTCGAAAGATCATCTAGTCCAATCCCCCTGCCGGAGCAGGATTGCCTAGACCATATCACACAGGAACGCGTCCAGGCGGGTTTTGAATGTCTCCAGAGAAGGAGACTCCACAACCTCTCTGGGCAGCCTGTTCCAGTGTTCGGTCACCCTCACCGTAAAGAAGTTTTTCCTCATATTTATGTGGAAACTCCTGTGTTCCAGCTTGCACCCATTGCCCCTTGTCCTGTCAAGGGATGTCACTGAGAAGAGCCTGGCTCCATCCTCATGACACTTGCCCTTTACATATTTATAAACGTTAATGAGGTCACCCCTCAGTCTCCTCTTCTCTAAGCTAAAGAGACCCAGCTCCCTCAGCCTCTCCTCATAAGGGAGATGTTCCACTCCCTTAATCATCTTCGTGGCTCTGCGCTGGACTCTCTCTACCAGTTCCCTGTCCTTCTTGAACTGAGGGGCCCAGAACTGGACACAATATTCCAGATGCGGCCTCACCAGGGCAGAGTAGAGGGGGAGGAGAACCTCTCTTGACCTGCTGACCACACCCCTTCTAATACACCCCAGGATGCCATTGGCCTTCTTGGCCACAAGGGCACATTGCTGGCTCATGGTCATCCTGCTGTCCACTAGGACCCCCAGGTCCCTTTCCCCTACACTGTTCTCCAACAGGTCTGTCCCCAACTTGTACTCATACATGGGGTTGTTCTTGTCCAGATGCAGGACTCTACACTTGCCCTTGTTATATTTCATTAAGTTTCTGCCCGCCCAACTCTCCAGCCTGTCTAGGTCTCTCTGAATGGCTGCGCAGCCTTCCCGTGTGTCAGCCACTCCTCCCAGTTTTGTGTCATCAGCGAACTTGCTGACAGTGCACTCTATTCCCTCATCCAAGTCATTAATGAATATATTGAATAGAACTGGTCCCAGTACCGACCCTTGAGGGACTCCGCTAGACACAGGCCTCCAACTGGACTCTGTCCCATTGACCACCACTCTCTGGCTTCTTTCCTTCAGCCAGTTCACAATCCACCTCACTACCCGATCATCCAGACCACACTTCCTCAGTTTAGCTGCGAGGATGCTGTCGGAGACTGTGTCAAACGCTTTACTGAAATCAAGATAGACCACATCCACAGCTTTACCATCATCTATCCACCGGGTTACGTCCTCATAAAAGGCTATCAAGTTGGTTAAGCATGACTTCCCCTTGGTGAAGCCATGCTGAGTGCCCCTAATGATCCCCCTATCCTTGATGTGCCTAGAGACAGCACCAAGAACAAGTTGTTCCATCACCTTTCTGGGGATGGAGGTGAGGCTGACCGGTCTATAGTTACCCGGGTCCTCCTTCTTGCCCTTTTTGAAGACGTCATAAGGAGATCCCTGGCATTTCATTCAGAAAAAAAGAAATATATCACATGTTAAATAGAGGAATTGAAAGAACTGAAGTAAACTGAATCACAAGTAAAGAATTAAAATAATAGTCAAGACCATCAGAAAAACACAATACTGTCACAGAGAGGCTTGCACAAACAATGACAACCTTTCTCTTCATACTGGGGTACTTTATCACACAGCAGAATACCATACTGTGATATTCCAGGATTGGTATTTTCATCTTTTGTTTTCCAGATTAAGGCAATTTATTTGTCCTGGTGGTGATGTACCAGGCTTGGAGTTCTGCACTCAATGAATCTCAGCAACTATTGAGCCCAGCCCTATGTCTCTGGAATTTTCTTTTTGGTATTTTCCCATCTACAAAATGAGTCAGAGTTTAATTTCAGGAAAGAATGCTAGCCAGGGAAAAAAAAAATACTGTCATTAGAGAAGAGAGAAAACCTAAAGGTCTATTGGTGAGGAAGAAAGGAAAGGCAGAATAAAGAGAAACAGAACTGCAGGACCTAAGGATGTATCAGGCCACTCTGGAAAACAAAACATGTGGAAGAGAGGCTTCTGAATTTTCACATTTATTTTTTGCATTATTCAAGTGAATACAGACCCTCATTATAATGTGGGTCTACCCCAAAGACTTTGCAGAATATATAGAATTAAATATTTTGATTAACAAACAAGCCTAAACATCACATGAAATTTTGAATTACCTATTTAAAGGACTAACAATAGTTCTGCAAAAAGACTTTCAAATACAAACAAGAAAGAGTTTTTACAAAACACAGAATCTCCCAACACTGAAAGAATATGAACAGAGCTTTTTTTGTTCGTTAGCTTGTTTTCTGTTTAGGACATCTGTGTCTAGTATAATAAGCTGTATCGAAGAGACTCCTTACCTTGACAGAGATTTTATAGATATTAATGGAATCTCAGGCTTGTGTGTTACGTATATACTTATACAAGGTACTAATCTGCTACCAGCCCACACACATACATCATGCACAAGCTTGTCACCAAGATAGTGATTAACAGAGTGCTGCTTATTAGCACTGGACCACTAACTTTTTCTGACTCATGTTGGCAGGTGTGCCTCTATTGCTGGAGGCAACTGTGATAAAGACAGGGAGATCTAGAAGGAATCATTGAAACAGCCAGGTCTGGGAATGAAATCAGAGATTTGCAATCTGTTATTGTGATTTCAGTGGTGAAGGAAATAAATCCAAGGATGTGAGTTTGAACTTTTGCACCATTCATAGCTCTTACCGGTATGAGAATGCAACCCACTCAGAGTTTGGTGTTTTCACACACGGGCATTGTGAAGCTTTATTCTTGCTTTTGATAGCACAGGGATTGTGAGACTCCATCTGGCTGTGCCCCAGAGGCAGCTCTCAAAAGCTCTACTGTCTCAGCTATGAGTCACTCAGGATGCCTCGGGCACTCAGAAAGGCTCATCAGTGCTGATGATACCATGACTCTTTGCCATCCAGATGAGATCAGTCCTTCAGACTGATGCAAAATGGAAAGAATGAAATGTGTTTTCGCTAGGATCCTCCTTACATGTCACTGTACACACTATGCACTTAGGCAGGAAAAGCCAGAAACTGGCCTAGATGAAAACGAGAGCAGAAAAAAAGAAAAGCAGAAAAACAACCACTTTTAACATGAAGAATGAAATCACGACAAGCCACATATGATCGATCTACCTACAAACCATGACGTATAAGCTATTCATACTATTCTACTCTTATAAATACATAGGAAAGAGACTTCTGATGCACTTGGAGAGAGAATACCTCTCTGAGTAATTCAAATTGGACTTTTAAATGCCAAGTTGACACACAGCTGCCCTATCTGGGCACAGGAAGCAGTCATTTGGCTACCAGGACGACCAATCACATGAGAAACAGCTGGAATTTACATGGGGTGTTAATCCTACAAATAGTAACAGATACCACCAGTCTGGTGGTTCTTCCTGCAAGATGCAGCAGACTGTTGGCACAGTAGGCAAAGATGATCACACTTCTCTCACATGTTTAAGCTGTGCTTCACAAGCCATATTGCTATTTCACAATGAAAAATAAACTGACATTACACAGAGTGCTCTGCAACCAAAGACATTACTTTTATTGTTATTCTCTTTCTGAATTTTAAATTTTACATGGGAACACACGGTGATATAGGCCTATATTTGCTGAGATATCTGAGGAATTGCCACTGCATCTTTAGAAATATTAACCCAATTAGTAAACTCCAAATGTCAGAGGACTGAAAGAAAACTGTGAAAGCCTAGTGCGTATAAACAATGCAAAGTCTGAGCTCATACAAAAAAAAAAAAAGTTCAAGTTCATGTGCAAAAAGATGACTGAGATGGAAAGACTCCCAATTAACATACATTGCTGGCATACTATTACAGTCTTGTAATAAAGGAACTTTTTTACTGTTCGGAATGACTTCAGGATTTAATGTGCAAAATATATTCAACAGAAACAGTTTTCACACCCATACAAAAATTTTAAATGTATATTTTAAATATATGTCAATTATAACTTCGGAAAAAGTTTTAATAGAAACTTCAATTTTTTTATTCATTTATTTTTCCTTATCATACAGGAAGGATGGGAGTGCAAACTTTTTTTTCTTTGTCCTTGCCCAAAGACAAAGAAGTAATCAGGAGCACTGGATGGATAGACTTCCATTTACAACCATCAAATAAAAGCCACTAACAGTTGCTTGCAGGCATGAAAGACACCTTTGGGATTAGCACTTTGTAAAATTCTTTTGGCTTAATACACAAATGGCTGTTTATATACAATATATATAAGCTCCTATTCCTCAGACACTTAAATCCTCCTACTCAGAGAAAAGGTACATGCTTTGCAATTATATATCCTTTGGCACACTTACCAAGCAAATAGTCATAAATAAAAGTGGGAGAAAAGGAAGGCTGTATTTCGGGCTTGCACATGTTACCCAAATTTGGGGCTAGATTTCAGCCACAGTTACTCATACTTTTTCCCCCAAATATCTATTTGTTTTACACAAATTGATTGCATGTCCTATATTCGGCACCAAAACTTCTTTCCGCTGTTCTTTGCAACACTATAGCAAAGCAAAAATGGAAAATATCGCAAACTTCAATCATTAGCTTTTTATCTGAATCTCAGACTTCAACTTCCTGAAGTCAAATGACCTGAAAAGAAAAGGAAGAAAAAAGACGATAGACCTCTAATCTGGCTGAGATGGAAGGAGAGAAGGAGGTGGCAGGGAAGAGGATGAGCCCCTAGTCCAAGTTCAACAGTGCATTTAGTTACCTGAACTTGCAAATACAGGGGAGTGTAGAGACGAAGATGAAAAAAGCAGAGAGACATTAAAGGAAACCAGCCAAAAATCCAATAGAATAAAAAGAAAAAGGCAGATTTATTTTAAGCTTGATATTTCTAATCAAATCTTTAATTTCCAGAAGTACGTAAGATAATCACAGAGCTTTGAAAAAATACTGAGTCCATCAGTGTAGTATTTATTATGCATCTTAAATATAAGTATACTTTTTCAAAAGATTAACAGACTGAATTGGGAAAAAAAAAATGTTCTTTGACAATTAGAAATATTCCTAATCAAAATAAAGAAATACAGAAACTATTGTGTCAGATCTATTAAAACTCTTCTATGCATCTCAGGAAGAGTAGACAAAGCAATGCTGTATTCATTCTACCTTTTTAAAAAGATATTATTAAAAACCTGTATTAGAAATTAAATTATACTGGAAGAACTGTGTATATGTAGTTTTGTAACACTGTGGAATACCATCTTCAGCTTTGAGAACAACCTAAAACTCTCATTGTGCTGTTGTGCTGTTTACCAACAATTTATAAATCCTGAAACAAAAAAGGGCCATTAATATGGCAACATATACATAAAACTAGCTACAGGACAGTTTTGAAATAATTCCTGTTTGAAGTGGAAAATATTTTTAGGAGGAAAACATTCCTTGTGATGGGTTGACCTTGGCTGCCAGACACCCACCCACCACCTCTATTAAAAAAGAGAATCCACCACAATCTTCTTCCAAAGGTTAAACACTCATACTATAGAAATGTCTGCCTGATATCTAATCTGATTTTCCAGCTTCAACCTTCAGCTGTGTTGGAACTTTCAGTATTCACGACTTTTACTGCTACATCACGGATATTTGTATTAGTAAACGTCAGGGCGCATTAGAAAGAATGATGCTTTTAAGAATTCATTTTCATAAATTCATTTGGTATTCACTGCAATAACAGTAGTTGGAAGAAATTTGTTTTCTAGTAATGTGGATGTCATATCTATTTTCAAAACAACTTTGTTCCAATCTAGCATTATTACACTATTAAAATTAGGTGCCACTGGACACTTCGATAAAGATTTATGATGTAGATGTGTAATGTAAACAAATCATTGCCTGATTATCAGTTAAAAATTATACCACAGAGGCTGTGTAGGCCATCTCAAAATTTACCATCAGGAAGGTTTAACCAATTAAATTCTGGAATAATTTCCAGTAAGAAATAAGCAATTTGCAGCACTTGAAATTCCATCTCTGACTGTTCAGCTTCTGCCTAACAAATTTTTTAAGTCTCCAAAATATACATACAGAATTATCAGCCTGTCAGCTTTGAAATACTAAAATGCAGTACAACATCTGCCCTTTCCTCTGAGGTGGTAATGAACTCCAAAGATCCTTTCCGACAACGACCACTTCCACTTTAACGAAGAAAGTAGTTTTACCACACAAACACTTTTTTATTTAAACACAACAAAACAAGCAGAAAAGCTAAAATGCAATTTGTTTAAGGAAAAAAGTTAATGAAAATGAAGGAATAAGGATCATTAAAACTCCTTTTTAAATACCATAGAAAAGTGATGACAGATCTCTGAGATGCATTTTTTCAGTCTTGAAATTTCTCCCAGTACTTCAACATATTTTTCAAACTTTGTCAGTTTAAAAAAAAATAAAAAGTGATTAAATGCTAGCAGAATGGAAGGTTTTGGTTGGTTTTTTAAAATAGATAATTACCAGCTCTTCAGAATGATTTAAATGTCAATGTCATGCTTGTTTTAACTAAATCTTTCACCATCACACAGTCAGTGAAGTAGAAATCAGATTGTAAAATACATGAGGAAAAAACTGCCCTCTACCAGCTGTTTCAGTGATTCACTGATTAAAGGTTTTTAAAAGAAGACAAAACAGAATTTCATGCCAGATTGCTCAGGTTAACTAGTTTCTCTGAAGAGTCAGAGTATAAACTGAGTGACAACATTTAGAAGGATGAGTTATCTCTTTACCACAGCAATCATTAGGACACAAAAATATACCAATCTTATGTATGATTACGACTGACAAGATGTGTCAATAATTCCACAAAAGGACCAATCAGTTCTGCATGTCCATGCAAAAAGCAGTACAGCAGAACAAACCATAATGTACTTCAGTGACCTGAATGACTATTGAGATGAGAAATTGGAGGCAGAGGAAGAAATAGAACAACAACAACAAAAAGCAAATAAGTGAATTTTTACAATGGTGAGGTTGTGGATCTGCTTTCGTGGGAGGTTTCTAAAGATCAGGACACCTCCACTGCGCAGGAAAGCTACTACAACAGACTGGAAGCAGAGCCTTATCCAACAGCCTCCAGGAACTTTTACTACAATTCACTGTGGACATTTTTGATTGACTAGACAGCTACACCTTTGAGGAAATGTGTTGTTGTTGTTGAATTACAGGTATTCATGGAAATATGTGGGGTTAACTGAAAATTTTTCTGAGCAAGCAACTTGACTGTGTCTCAGGAAGATCTATTTGTTTCTTCTAGTACTTAGGAACATCACTTGTAATTACAGAATTTAGATTTAATGCAGCCTGTGTGCCTGCAGTTGTTAATAACCAATGAACTTCATAAATGTCTAAAATCCAAGTTGCATAACTTCAACATGAAATTTCCACTGTTTTAGCATCCTAGTTGTTGTGCATTGCCATTCAGAAGTTTTGTAAACAATCCATTAGCTGTTGAAAGGATGAAATATAGAATTGAATGGTCAGACAAAATAATTTTTGTTGTCTTAGAAATATTGATGATTTAGGGTTTCTGTTAATGGCAAAAGCATCAGGCTTCCCACACCTGGCACTCTACTCCCTGCCAAAGCATGACAAACGATAAAATAAGATGTTCTGACTACTAACATACCCCATGTCCCAGATCACAGCAGAATATTGTCAATCCAACAGGAACACCTGTTTAAAGATTACTATATGCTTATTGCAAGAGCTCAGGATTTTGAGTCACAGTTGATTACCTTTCTTTAGAGGTGAATCAGATTAAAAGTTAGGGGCTTTGGGGTTTGTTTGTTTTTTCTTCTTTGTTTGTGGTTTTTATTTTTTTACAAGCACATAGCAGTACACAGGGGAAGTTTCTCCTTCATGGTACACAGATCTAAAGCCAAGCTGCTAAGATGTGCAAACTTAAAGGATTTGGACAGGACAGATGCCAAAAAAACCTAGCTAATTGCCATGTAGTGAAAAATATTAACAAATTAAAATACTACTGTGTTAGTGCGAAATATTGAAACAAGAACACAGTAATCATACTAATAGGCAAGACATTAAAGAATAAAAAATTATAAACAAATTGAGGATGTTCCTATTTTAGATTTATTAGGAGCCTGTATGTTGTTAGAAAGGTAAATACAGAATACAAATTATATTCTCTTTAATGAAGATAAGTGCTGTTGTGTTGCAATGTATTTTTATGAGACGGGGATCTATTTGATATGTACTTACATTTCAGATTTCCAGTGAATCTCTAAATAGCATAATTTCTGTTGAATCTCTTGAATCACGACAGACAAGGAACAAAGAAGCAATAATATATTGTATCAGCTATTCCTTTGGATCGCTGTCTCTTGTCATGTCTGCAAAGAAGGAATCTACCAAATTGCATATATAATTCCCCTCCAAGGAAAATTATGCCAAAAAAAATTTATATTTCACTCTCTTTTTTTGAAGGTAATTCTAATGTTAAAGTAAAATGGAGGTAATGGATAAAAAGATGTTTGCCTGGTTTTCTTTAGGAATGAAGTACTGTTTGAGGAAAGAGACAGACATGAGACAACTTATGAAGGGAGAACTAATCACAGATACGACAAATAATTATTTGAATACAGGATCATTATCAGCAAACCTATGTGGATTTTATTTTTATTTCTCCTTGTATTTTATTTCCGATTTGATAAAAAATAATTTCCATGACACATTCAATTTATATAAGCCAGAGTATCTTTCAAGGGTTTTGTTACAGGTGACACAAACCTCAGTTAAATTCACAAACACACTGTTGCAATATGAAAGCATTCTGCTTAAAAATAACTAATCAATACTGATGCTTTCAGTTTGTCTGAATAAGTGAAGAAATTTCAGCACACACAAATGAAACCTGGCCAGATGAGGTGTCAAGCCTTGATGCATTTGTCAGAGAGAGTGCATGATTTGGCTTCATAATTGACAGACCTTGTAGTGATCTGGAAAAAATGAAGGAAAAGATAAAAAATTGGAATCTGAGCACATTTTCTCTTTGCATTCTGCTTTTCCTCCAAAGCAAGTTAACATTTGATAAATAACTATCTCTTTCTAGTGAAACAATAAACTACAGAAATACTGTCTGAGTGGTCTGTGACGAAGAAATTACTTATAATAAAGGCATCTGTTGCAAGGTGAGATGCCTGGAAACATTTTTTACTGTTTTTTCCCCTATATTTTTAGTGCTGCTGAAGGTGCTCAATCTCTGATCAGGTGTTTTTTGTAAAATGCTTTTTCAGCACCTCAGGGATTAAAAAAAAAAAAAAACAAGTTAGGAGTGTGTTGGAGAGAGAAAGTTGTGGTTCCATTTATGATTTCCTCCTTAACTTTGGGGAAGAAATATGGAAAAAAAGAGAGAGGCATGACCTAAACCACCAGGCCAGTTGGCACTACTCAAAAAACTGGGGAAGCTCTGGGATTTTGACTCTTATGCACAGGTGAGCAAGAATAAACAAGAGAAATTTGGGGCATGGGAATAACTCGTAGGTTGCCTTAAAGAAATTTACTTTGAAGAATGGGAAGAATGAATATCAGAAACAGATCTGAATATGTTCTAGGTTTATCAGACTGGGCTGGATTATGGTATTTTAAAATCTAGATAGTTGGTGTAATCAAATATGACCTACCAAACAGATACAGAGAAGGCTTAATTACATTAAAATGTCAATGGACTTCAAGAATGTGAACTGCAGTACAAATCCAGAGGGCAAAAGTGATTATGAGCAATCTGATAATATCTCTATAACTAGTCCTCCTACTCACTCACAATTGTTTTGTCCCATGGTGTTTAGCATGAGTTACACTGGTAAATACTCATGGATTATCAAGTTAGCAATAACACTGAAAAGTTGCCATGAGCCTTTTGAAAATGTTCCCATAATTGTTTTTAATTTACTCCAAAGAACTATACTGCTATCAATCACATTTATAGAATCAGTTTAGTACTTAATAGGTTTTAATACGTTTCAGAGGAAAGAAAGTTTCTATGATCTGTCCTGTTTCTCAGGGTAAATACTTCACTCTAAATTGTCATTGCATAGACAGACTCCAAGCAGTTACTGACTGGATCTAAGTTAAAAAATCTGACTACCTAGTGCATTTAACTTTGTTTACAGTTCAGGTGTTGCTGAAAAAAAAAAGCTTTAGAGAAGAGGCTGAAATATTTTTTATTTTGTATGCTTGCATGAAAACCAAATAATGTTCAATGGCCCACTGTCACGGGACTAGGTGTAGGGGGTGGGGGGATCAGAGGGGAACTCTGTTCTACTACTGTTTATATCAAGGTACCCAACCTTGTGGCCTGATCCAGTAAACATACCTAGAGGATTTGCTAGTTCTCTCATAACAAGGATTTGGAAGTCAACTTTGTCAGAAAGCAGAGACAGTCAGAAGGTAAAACTTTTAGTCCAGTGCAGACACTCTTCTCTTCCTCAACCTTTAATCTTAAAATAAAGAGAAGGGAATGTGTGTATGAATATGCATGGACTTAGTCTCTTATATTTTCCTTTGGGGTGTTCAATTATTTTATCTATTATTTCTGAGAGCACCTAGGCACCCACTCTATAACATCAAGTCTGAAAGCAAACATTATGCAGGCAGAAAAAAGTGATGATGTCTCTCTAGTAGTATGTGAATTACTTTCAAATGGGTCCTAGGTGAGAGAAGTTAATATTCTGATGTAGTTAAACTACAGACTGTGAACCCTAAGCTTCTTCCCCATTTTCTAGTAAAAAAAAAAAAAAAAAAAAAAAAAAAAGAGTCCTTGTCTCAGAGAATCTACACTCTAATCAGTGATTTTTATGGCACTATTTTACATTTCCCTGTAATGGCATTAGTTGCAAGGTGATAATAATTCTGTTCAAAGCCCAAGGTTTTTGGTAGGACTTGCTCTCTCAGCAATAAAGATACCTCTAGAATTGCCATCTTCACAGCAGCAATTCTATGCACAGGTAATGGTATCAATGTTCATAGGAGAAAATCATTGATACAAGACCTGCACTCTATACAGACATGCCTGATGTTGCAAAACATAATGAGATACTACACAAGATAGTGACTGACAGAAAAAAAGGCTAAAGATGCAGATTTCCATTTGACTGGAGTTCTACAGAAAGTAGAAATAAGAAACAAGGGTTATGTCACTGTTTAGCAAAAGCAATTTTTTGGCCCATTGGCTCTGTATATTTTATTTTAGAGTTCACAACTAAAGAACATAATTTTTTCCTCCTTCTCAGGCTGCCTTAATTTATTTTTTTTGTCTTGATTTTTATGTCTAAGTAAAATCGGTTGGTAATTATTAGTAACGGAAGAAATAATTATATGTTCACAATTACTTCAGTGAATAAACTGTAATCATTACACCTTCTATGAACACACATTGGACATTAAGTTCTTCAAGTGTAAGTTACACCATGTACTCTTAAACACATGATTATATTTCTTTCTGAACAAGTAAAGGGAAGTGTTGATTGGATTTACAGTCTGTATCTTATATTATTATGGTATATTTCTTATATTTACAGCTGAAGGAAAGCTTGCTGTCGCGACTCTTAGTAATATAAATTGTCAACATTAACTGTAGCCAATAAGGACAGTGAATTTATACTAACTGAAGTTGCATTTTGTGTTTTTTAAAGGTTGATTTATAGTGTAACAAATAAAGGAATTAAGATAATCTAGTTGCAAACTTTGTTTTAATGCTTTGAAAATATACCAGATTCCTCTGTGAGAAGAGAGTAATGAAAATTAACAGGAAAAACTAAATAGAAATAGTGATGAAAATTTATACACTTTTTCAGCTGAACCATAACACAGTAAAAGACAGGTACCATTTTAGGAATTTAACTTTTTAGTAAAAAGTCTTCTGTTAAATAGCCAGATTCAAAGGAACATATTTTTCATTTTTCTTTTTTTTTTTCCTACACTCTCCTTACTTCAAAAATACTTTGTAAATGAGCTAGTATCTTAGGTGTACTCTGCAACCCTTTTCTTTTCCCATTCTGCAAAGTGAAGAAAAAGAATCCACCTGAACGCATTCATCTCATAAAGACATCCTCTATTACCTCCTAGGAAATGGTACTTCTTCGAGTAAGTTTCTGTGCATGTGCTCTGATTGATAAACTGCTTTACAAAGGAGAAAGTGTGACACATACGAAAACTGGATAGTATAAGACCTTGGTTTAATGACTAGAAAAACCTTATTTAAATGTTTGAATGATGGGACACTTGTTGCTGCATTAAGAATAAGGTACTCAGACTAGGTTGCCATGACATAACAGCAGTACATTGTAAGCATTATTAATTTCATAAACTGTGTTTTCTTTGATCCTTACCATGGAGAAGTCCTAAAACTCAAACATCCTGATCATGTTCATACTTAACCCATCAGTTTGACTTAAGAAGCAATTTCTCCTTCTCTGACCTTTCCCCATTCTTCAGAGAGAGAAAAAAATGCAGGAAATAATAGAAAATTTGACCTCTAGAAAGACTTTGCTTCACCATATAGAAAGCACAGCTTGTTTTGGTGACAGCTTTATTCACACGGCAGGCTGGAAAGGGGGCAACATGTATCCTAGGCTGGGTGATGGCTGTCTCTGAAGGTTGTTCTTTCAGTGTATATGTATTGGGTGTACCTGTCAAGGTTTTGGTAGCAGGGGGGCTACAGAGGTGGATTCTGTGAGAAGATGCCAGGAGACTCCCCAACAGAAGGAGTTCAAGCCAGCTCCAAGACGGACCTGTCGCTGGCCAAGGCTGAGCCCGCCCATCAGTGACATTGGTAGCACCTCTGTCATAACATATTTAAGAAGAGGTAAAAACTGCTGTGCAACAGCAGCTGGGAGAGGAGTGAGAATATGTGAGAGAAACAACTCTGCAGACACCAAGGTCAGTGAAGGAGGGGGAAGAGGTGCTCCAGGCACCAGAGCAGAAATTCCCCCGTAGCCTGTGGTGAAGACCACGGTGATGCAGGGTCTCCTCCTGCAGCACATCAAGGTCCATGCTGGAGCAGATATCTAACCTGCAACCCATGGAGGACTCCACACCAGGGCGGGTGGATGTGCCCTGAAGGAAGCTGTGACCTTATGGACAGCCTATGCTGTAGCAGGCTCGTGGCAGGACCTGTGACCCCGTGGAGGACCCACGCTGGAGCAGTCTGTTCCTGAAGGACTGCACCCTGTGGAAAGGACCCATGCTGGAGCAGTTCGTGAAGAACTGCAGCCCGTGGGAAGGATCCATATTGGGGAAGTTCATGAAGGACTGTCTCTCATGGGTGTGACCTCATGTTCGAGCAGGGGAAGAGTGTGAGGAAGAAGAAGAGGCAGAGACAACATGTGATGAACAGACCACAACCTCCATTCCCCATCCCCCTGCGCTGCTTGTGGGGAGGAGGTAGAGAAGCTGGGAGTGAAGTTGAGCCTGGGAAGAAGTGAAGGGTAGGAGGAAGGTGTTTTTTAGATTTGTTCTCATTTTTTATTATCTTACTCTCTTATTAATTAGCAATAAATAAAATTAATTTCCCCACACTGAGTCTGTTTTGCCCATGATGGTAATTGATAAGAGATTTCCCTGTCCTTATCTTGATCCATGAGCTTTTTGTCGTATCTTCTCCCCCTGTCTAGCTGAGAAGGGGGAGTGAGTGATAGAGTCGCTTGGTGGGCACTTGGCATCCAGCCAAGCTTAACCCACCACAGTATCATATTGTTACTCTTCTACTTTTTCCTGTTCTGTGTTCAATTATTTTATCTGTTGTCGTGAGACACTTTCTACATTAAACACACATTCTATCGTCTCCACTTTTCACCATACAAACTATCATCTCTCCGAAAGAATTGAAAAGTCAGGTTTTGTGTTTAATATTCTGGATTTGAAACTTGACTGCTATATTTTGAAAACAGATCCTTTGTGGATTTTTTGCCATGACAAAGAGGAGCTTCCCACAAAGCTCAAAGTGCACATTTTAAATACAGCACACACACACACCTCACACACAAAAAATCCCTCAAGCCCCACAGCCAGAAGATAGGAAGAGAGCCAATTACTTTAGAGTATTAATACTAAACATCAGCCAAGAAGCAATGAAAAATGGACATAAAACTAGTCATATTTACAATGAATTACCCATTCTGCTATTTCAGCTCATGCTGCACTGGACCTTAGTTAATAAGTATTGCAACCAAGATGAATTCACTAAACACTTAGAAAGACTATTAGTGAGACTATCAATTTTCTTGGCAGTAGAAAAGACTTGGCTTACATTCCTCTGCTTGTCCAGAACTAAATGAAATGGAAAGTACTGTTTTTCCCCCAGTATTTTTTTCTAATATAATTCTTACATACTTTTATCTCTACTAGTTCAAATAAAATTCTTCAGATTTCTTATGCTTTGTTGATTTACTAACTTTCCCAAAGAACAGACACAGGGAGTGTTATTTGTGTCCCTTACTATGCATGATGCACTCTCATACTACAATGAAAAGTATAGATTGTTCAAGATAGTAGGCACATTTGTTGGCTTTCTCGTACTTGTCCTAAGTCTACATCACTGACTCTACAACAAAATTCTCTCTTTGTGTTTTTTAGAACCTGTTTCATTCAATTATTTACAAAATTACACAGATAGCAAATAGCTTTTAGAGAAAATTATGTGTTCTCTTTCCCCTAAATATAAAATGGACTTCGTCCATTTGTATGGTATATATGCATATGTGTCTGGTACCAGGAACTAATGGCACTTATTGGCATTTTAGAGAACACATCAAGAATATACTGATAAATTAAAAAAAAATCTGTGATGGTGATAGCCTTTTTTCACTCAAACATCTTTCGCTGACTAACCCGTTAGAGGCCTGTCATTCCTTTTTCTTTCCTACTGTTAATATTGAGAAATAGTGGTAGAACAAAAAAAATGCAAAATTTGTGCAAAATTTAGTTACTTTAAGGTCTAAATCTGAATATGAAATTAGGTCAAAGGCCCAGTTTTGCCCTCTGATTTTGCAATGAAATGTATTTTCTAAGCCATTTACAGATATTGATTAAGATAGGAAAAGCACGATACTCAAAGAATCACCCTTTCTTTCCTAGGTAGCACTTAGGCTGAAATGCTAGGAAGCTCTTTTTAGCTTCAGAACTGCAGTGACTGAGAAATCTTCACCGCATTTTTGCATAAAATAGTAAGAATAAAAAGTGTATAGAAGTCATCGTGCCTCTTTGATCAACAGCAAAGTAACGGAATGGAAGATGGAGAAGCCCCAGTGAGATTTCTTCAGTTGATCAAATTAAATAAAGTTCTTATAACTTTGTAGTGTCCAATGAGCCACTGAAAACTACTCGAATGAGAAGGTAACAGTTAACAGGTGCTCGCACTAGTATAAGAAGCCTTTCCAGAAAAGGGCTGTGAGAAATTAAGTGGAAGAATCTATTATTCTGAAAACAGAAATTCACCCTATGTCATTCTTCATTTTTATTTTTTAGATAAACAAAAGTAAGTCTTAATTTTTTTCCAAGAAAAATAATATCAGTTTATGCCTTTAAACTTTACCCATGAGACAAAATCACTACTTTGTAATGAAGGAGTTGCAATGAGGCTTGATGCCAAGCTGAGAACAATAAGGAAAATGGGACAAAATCAGAGGCTGCAAAGTCAAGGGATAATCAATGTGAAAGCTGGGAATTCACAGAAGGAAAGTAGAAAATTGGCTGAGAGAAAAGTTTGGGAAAGAAATAATCTCTCGGAATACTTCAGTTGGTAAAGTCTCTGTTTTGTGATCTGCTTCATCCTTAGATGACAATACTTACATAGCCTTTTATACTAAACTTCTCTGTAACTTTTTTAAAAGGAGTCCTATTCTATCTCAAATGGAAATAAAGAACCTGACACACTGCTGAATAAAAAGACTTTCTTCATATATAAGTATGGAATGTCAATTTCATCCTAATCTAAAGCCAAAAGTAATTCTTTTCGTAGGAATCCTATCAAAATTGTATGGAGAAGGCCATATAAAGAAATCAAACTAATGAGGTAGATACATTTTTATTGCATTGGATCTGTTTGTCCACAGCAGTCATGAGATGGCTAGACACTATCTGTCATCCAAGAGTGAAGAATGGCAAGTCAATGTGACCCCTTTGTACTGGAAAATCTACCACACTTCCCTTCTGTGAAAGAACAGTAATAGACTGATCTATGGAACAGATTTCTTCAAATGGGCTTCAAATGTCTCATAGAAAATATCATAAAACAACTGCATAAAGTTTTTCATAAAAGTGGTTTACATAATAAAAATTTTCATGTCTATAATGCAGCAATGTGCTGCAATATGCTGCAACAAATGCCAAACATTGATAAGCTCTTGATCAAACCTTTGCAAACCTAAGGCCTTCTTGGATATCGATGTTTTAGTTGATATATAACATATTATCAAACACTGCGGTCTGACTGGAAGATCATGAAACAAACAATATGAGCAGAAAAACAGTCTGCAGGAACTGCTATCACCACCAGTTATATTCTTCAATCTGGCATCTGAGCAAAGACTGATAAGCCTCAGGCTGAATCTTCCTTGCAGTTTGTTTTATGGGCATAGTAATACACATGCAAGTATTTCAAGGAATGATCTCCTACCACGGTGTGTTAACAGGATCTGTCTCTTTCCACTTTTGTTAGCACTCCTTTTTTCCTAACCATGACTGTATTTTCCAAGTAATTCATCTGTATCAAACTCAGTCTGCAAACAGCATAAGGAAAGAGACAGGCACTAAGGAATGATTCGCTTCATCCTCAGAATAGGGAAGACTCCACCTCTGGACAGAATTTTCTCTCTCTAGACTTCAAACGGGAAGCTGGAATGACTTGCTTAAACCAAAATCAGGGGAGATCAGTATCACCACTCAGAAACATCTGTTTCCACAGGCTGATCAAGTCAGTCATGAGACATCCTGATTTAGGTATAGTTTCAAATAAATGTACACAACATATTTCTAGAGACGATCCCTCTGTAATTTGAATATTTTCTTTACGGTTTTATTTTCATTTCAGGCCTTTCCAGGACGCCTGCAAAACAACCTTCCTAACCAAACTCTCAGCTCACAAAACCTCTCTCAAAAACGGAAAAAAAAAAAAAAAAATTGCTTCTCTGCCTTGCTGATACGCCTTAGGGTTCATTCATACCAGCCATATCTGGGAGGAATGTGTGTATCAGTGCATTTGAAACAAGATTTCTGGCTCCTTTTACAGGCTATTTTTAGGATGCCTGTTTGCTGGGAAGTGGGCTATACTCATTTTATACATGCCAGTTAACAGCTGTCAGTCTGAGGCATCAACAACCCAGCCACATCTGAGATTCAACTTTTCTGTGAAATATGCAATCTATGATTATAATATTTAAGTTAACCACTGGTACTTTTAAATATTTTTTTTCAGACAACCTGAAAGGAAAACAAAATAAAATCTTTTGAGCATTATACCATGCATTTCACTGATACAGCCAAACCTATTAGAAAGTAAATATTCATGGCTAACTCCCACACCTTCTTTGTGCCAAGACAGTGAGAAAAAAAATGTATGTACATTACTGCCACAGTAGGATAGTTTGAGAAGTGAGTCATGGATGAATGAAGAAGAAAATATGATACCCAAAAAATGCAGCATGTAATGAGGGCTAAGATAACACCCCAAGTACTCTTGTCTCACTATCTTTCCAATATCTGTACAATGTCCTTGCATCTTTCCTAGTACAAAATGAGTAAAAAATCCCTTAAACACTTAGGATCACATACATAAGCAACCTAAATAGTGGTGTGTATTACTGAAAAACTGAATAGCTTGCTTTATTTTCTTTCTTTGGCCACATACACATTTGATCTCAGCATGTTGTGCATTTGATTCATGCCCAGTGTATGAAAAATCAGTACAACATATATCATTTACATGTGTCCTCTCAGCTATTTACTTGTGATAGACAACAGCTCGAGCCACACTTAAAGCAGTTCTTGATGTTAAATGAATGGTCTGTCAGAGATAAAATGAAACAAACTGCATTTCAGAGTTGAAGCAGGAGAGACTAACACATGAAGATATTTATTCACTAATGTTGCCAATGGAGATCCCTTTAGTAAACGAGAGTATTCCTATTTTTCTTCTTCTAACCTTCTCACACACTTCATTGCCCTTCTGCACAACCTGCCTGAGATGGTAAAATATATAAAGCACAACACATGTTTCTTCTTAAAAATCATTTTGGCACAAGCAAACATACTTGCTAAAATCAGGTTGCAAAGTTGCATTGTATCTTAATAAAGGGGTACAAAAATGTTGTTACTCATTGACACAACAAAGTAAGGAGCTCTACATAACACGGATATCTTTAAGTACGTAAATGGATACCACCTGGTGGTGAAATTCCAGGCAATATCAGGTTCTTTTCTTAAATAGCGTATTTTCATCTATGTTGGTAAAGACACTAGTAAACATTTGACAGTCATCCCTAAATACAGCCCTCAGAAGTATTACAAAATCTTGCAGGTTCTTTAAACACTAGAAATCTTCCAATAGGCCTCTATTATTTTCTGGATCCATATTCCTAAGGGCTTTTTGGCACAGTGACTGCCAACTGCCAATATCCAGCTGACAAAAACAAAGAAAAAATAGCTTAATTTAAGTACTTGTTTCTTACAAAAAACAAAGCAAATCTGCAGGAAAAGAAATCCCTACTTGTTTAATGAATACACTCCACAAGATTTCATTTAGCAGGTAATCCTGAACCTTGAATTATCATTAAGTATTCATGTTAAACATATTAGTTTTGTACAAGTCAATCTCAATGTTAGTATCAATTTTAGTGCATACCAACATCAAAGCAGGATGCAGAAAACAACTGGCAAAAGAAAAGAAGAGACACAAAGGCTGATTATTTTAACTCCTGTGTATGCCACCCATCAGATCCTGCTATTTTTTCCTTTTTTCCTCATTGGTCTTTAATACCTCTTTTTAGCATGGGTTAGATGGTGATATATGCAATGAATTAAGTCAATTTAAAAATGTTATTTCTTTTACAGATACCTGTAAAGAAGAATGAAGATAGAGAATTTTAGTTGAGATCTTTTCACTGGGGAAATTGCTTCCCATATTTACCTTAAGATGCCACATTTGACTTCGAGGGCCTGATCAAGCATCCACTGAAGGGTACAACACTGATTTGCGACAGACTTGAGTTTAGCCTCTACAATATTGGCAACTTTTACTCAGAAAATGAGTGCATTGTTAGAATGACCTTTACACTTACAACTGTTTGTTTGATAGTTTTATTTTTTAATTCTCAAACTGTTTCTTCATCATTTTTCCTTTCTCAGGTCAAAGCTTTTCAACCTACTCTATAACCATTCAATCCCTTCACAGAAGTATTTGTTCAGTATCAGAAAATATCAGTTTCAGAATAAATTTGGCAAACAAGTCTTTTTTCAGGGTTAGTGTAAATTTCCCTCAAAAATTTTAAAAGCTGTAAATAGCAAGACAGATGAAAAGAATTTGCTGGAACTGTGAATTATCTCAGTTTGTTTGTACCTTAGTTGGCAACAGAATTTCCAAGATATTCCTTTGTAGCAATAAATACTTAAAGACTTATAATTAATTAATTTAGCAACAAAGATCGAGATAAAAATGACAGCTATTACAGTTCAACAATAACTTTCAAACACTTGTGATTATCTTAAAAGCCAATTCACCTGCTTTTGTCTTAGAATAGAAAATTTAAGGTCTGGAGAACTATGTATTTCTCTTTTAATAAGTCACTTCAGAGTCTCTATGCTGAACATTTCGATATACAGGGTAATACTTACATTACTGCTTTGACCAAATGCGATAAGGAGACAATCGCCCTGTGATGCCTGCTGCCAGTGTTGAACAAGCAGCAAGTTCTACCTGTACAGTTTCATGGAATACCATACACATTAACTCTATGAAGTAAATGATGTAGTAGAGAGGTAACTTATGCTTAAGTGTTTTCATTTAGGAGAGAAATTGTATAAACAGCACTTGAAACTAGAAAAAATGCAATGACCTATGAATACAGAGGTAAAAAGATATAAAAGTACATAAAACTTAAGTGTTCATTCTCACCCCCTCCTTTTTTTTTCCTCAGAAGCAAGCACCTGAAAGTTAGATATTAGCCCCCTATTTAGGAACCTTAGTAAAGTACATGATTTTCAGAAATGAGCAAAGAGCACTTCTAAGATGAAACAAGCTTTCAAGTTAAAGATTTATTTTAGCATCAAATTTGATTTAATAAGAAACCTCAACCGAATTCTTTCCAAAATTAAGATCTTAATAATTACTTTAAAAAAAATAATTTTATCATGGAATAAAGTTTCATAGGTAACTCAGCAAAGTCCATTAACATCTTTTTATTGACCTCAGAGAATACTGAAACAAATATTTATAGTGGACTGATTTTAATGTTTGACTTAAAAAATTCAAGACACGTAAATATCAGGAAATGCTGTAATCATCATGCAGTGCATACAATTTGATAAAATCTAACTAAAAAGCCTCTTCTAATGATAGGTAGCAGTCACACATGTTGGATAGCAAATAAAAATTACAACCATTTAAGCTATAGAGTCTAGTGGCACTCACATTTTAACTTGGCTAGAAAGAAGTGAACTGATTCAGAACGAGCCCCTCCGTGGGAACTCCTGTTGGTTAACAGTAACTGGGTAAGTAGCAACTGATCAAGATTAAGACAGAGAATGTGGAAACTGGACCAAAACTGAAAGCATTGAAAAGTTATTTGAAGAAAAAAAATAATAACCAAGAAACTGAAGACAGCAGAATTCAGTCTCCAATAATACATTCATACACTGTTGGAGTGTAAACACTGATAACATCAGAAAAAAAAAAAGATAAAATTAATCAGGTTATAGAAAGGGTCTCTGAACACTTTAAATTAACACTATAAACTACCCTAGATAAAAAAGCTCCATGTTCAGCATTTTCACTGAAAAGTACAGGAGGTACCAGGGTCTGTGTGATGATGACACATCTGACTGATACAAAACTATACTGGTCAGGTATCATTTCTGGCATCGTAATGATCCCAAAAATACTATCTTCAGGCCTGTAGACGTGCTGCCTAGACTATACAGAACTTCCTGCTCCATTGCTGTTTAAGATCTTCCCATCTACTTAAGAACTTCGGGGTAGTACCATGACTTTGTCTTGTTTGGTTGCCATTCTCTACATAGCTTTATGCAAAAGTCAAAGCTGTAGTCCACAGTCCCATATAAATTTTAGAGGGATTCTTTGCCTTTTCAAATTTCTGTTTATAATGTCAAATGTAAGACTACCTCTTTTGTAACTGGCAAAGGGGAGACACGTTTCCTCTGGAAAACTTACGAGTATGAGGAAAGTTATATTTTCACTATCATATAGAAACATGTTGTACTTTTCCTTTAGGGATTAGAATTTTACCACGGAGTTTTAAAAGGGAATGGCTTGCTTAGCTCCAAACCATGGAAATGATCTCTGTCCATTTATGAACAGGGAAGAGCCTCTACCACAGAAGTTACGGCCAGAAATTGATTCTAACTGAAAATTCTTAGGGCAGCTTTAGCAATCTGCCAAGGAGTAAGAAGGCAAAGGTAACATGAGTAATCAAAAATGATGTGAAGATAATTGTAAAATTGAAAGTAAAACCTCAGCTGCTCCGAGGAAACAAAAGGCACCTTATGGCCATTACTTTAGCATACTCTGCTCTCAAGGGAAATTTCTTCTGCTACTTTTTTTTTTGCCATAAGAAAAGACTTTTGTTAGAAATGTAACAAAAACCTTCACATCCAAATTGTACCTTATGTGATGTACATTGTAATCAAAAAGGAAAGTTTTACTCATCTATTCAATGGAAGATTAAACAACTTCATAATGACTTCAAGTAATTAGTAGAAGGGTTTAATTGAAGTGAGAATTATTTTTGTATGCTGTTTTTAGGATCTTAAACTCTTAGGCCAATGCATACTGAAGTGCCCTACAGAAAATAATAGCTGGTAGAGTTGCCAGCCGTATTAACTAGGTAGAGTATTAGTGCAGCTGAACAGTAAGAAAATGCATGTACACTATTCAGATTCCTAGTTGAAACTTAGCAATGCACGCAAGAAAGTCTTCCGCAACTAAAGTTTATTTCCTTTAAGGAAAGATAGCCCAGTCGAAATTAAACAGGTGTCCTTGACCCAATTTTCTGAAAGAGATAGCCCAAGCCTAACAATGAAGGCTTTGGGAATATTCTAGGAACCTGTGACCTAGAGGAATGGAAAAAGGTTCAAGAGCAAACTTAATAGTTTTAAATTATTCCCTCCACCATGATCAAAAGAATCAGGGAGTCTTTATGGGCACAGATATTACTCCACTGCAAAAAAATAAAAACAATATATTCTCAGAGTTTGTATAACATCAGCATCCTTCCTTCTCCTGTTTTTCCTTGGAAGTTTTAATCTAGAAAGCCCTTCCACAAAGACAAACCAAAAAAGAATTTGTAATTTACAGATGCCACCAAAGTTAGCAAAGACTGTGTTCTCATATCACACAGTTAAATGATATAATTTCTCTGATAATCTTTAGCTCTGTATTTCACTTCTTCCATTTTCTGAAACTATGCAGCATTTCCTTTCCTCTTGGAATCAAAGTGAGACAAATAAATCATTACCTAGTTTCCATAGCAATAGGAAAACCACATAGAAACACTCAGAGTGCAGCAGTTCCTGTTTTGCTCTTATTTCCAACAGTTAAGAAATTCTTCTCTATTTGAATAGCATGCCTATGATTTAAAGATTTTATGCAAATTAGAAGTTAGCAAAAGAGAAAAAACAAGCTAGCTCACAAATTAGCCAGTCCCAAGATCTCTCTCATTACTCAATTCGGAAGAAAAGTGATTCTTTTTATTGCTACCTTTTACTCCTGCTTTCCCCTTGTCCTGGTTTGGACTAGGACAGAACCAATTTTCCTTTAAGTGATTTTTCCTTTCAGTTAAGTTTCTTCTAAGTAGCTGCACTTTCTGAAGTTAACTACATGTTTTTCAGACAATGTCCACTTCTAGAATTGATAACGCTCGAAGTTTATAGTTATTACTAAGGCAATGGTAGGAATGGTATGCAGAAAGGCTCTTGCTTATACTTATTCCAATAGAAACCAAAGTCACTGTGAACTCTCTTATGGTCCACAAGTGAAAGACCGTAAAAGAGTCACACTTGCAGGGAGGAGCGGACAGGTGACCCAAAACTGACCAACGAAGTATTCCATCCCATACACGTCATTCTCAGTTTAAAGCTGAGGGATCACAAGAGTCGCCCTCTCTTCTATGGCCGGTGTCCAAAGCAGACATTTCTCCTGCCTTCGATCCCAATCCATGAATTCCTGAACCCAGTTCCTTTCTGTCACTGAGTCCAGTCTGGGACTTCCCGGTCCTTGCCCTGCAGCACCAGTGGTGACGTGATCGTCATCAGTGGAGCTTGATACTGGTTTTGTATGTATCTGTATATATTTAATTATTTCTATTATTATTATTACACTCTTTTTCATTGCTATTCTTTATTGAAACTGGTTTAACTTTCCAACCTATAAGTCTCTCTCCCTTTTCTCTTTTCCTTCCCCCCTTCTGTCGCCCGTTTAATATCAAGCCCAGCTTTAAACTTTGACACCTCTAATTCAAGACAGGGTAATAGGAAAAAAATAAATCCCTGGGGTTACAATCCTGCATATATGTAGCTTTTCACTGTCCTTAGAGTTATTTGTAAATGAAACCAGTGAAAAATGTGAAAATTTGTAGGATCAAAATCCATAATATTTGCTGTAAGTTATCTAGATCAGTAAGAGTTATCAAGATTAAGGAGGGGAGTTTAAATATTTTCTTTTAAATAACTCAATTCTAATTGCCACAGTCCTAAGATTAAGAACACATTGTCTGTCTTGAAAATCATACGTTAAAAAAAAGAGAAAAAAGTTTTGTATACTAGCTGATAAAAAAACACAGCCAAACTTATCTTACTTTTTTCATAGAACACCGATTATAAGATTTAGAATCTCAGTCTTTTAGCCATCATTTCAAACAGGTCTCCTATTATTATCATCGAATCTTCATTTAGTTTCATTACTGATTAAAAAGTTGATCCAAATCAAAATAACTTATTCAATTACAAGAATTATGTAAAATAGGAAGTTTTTTTATAATGTTTGTTTCAATGATATCTGGCTTTGCTAAAACCAGAAATACACATAAACATCAACCATCACTTAAGGTGATCTTAATAACTTGCTAGTCAACATACGACTGTTCATTGTTTCACTTATATTCATTCCTGCTGACCTAAACCAACACAGAGTACCACAGGGGATAGTGCAATGGTTTCGATAGATGGACCTTTTCTTTAAAAACCCAGTTTGCTTTTAGACATAAAGTGGGTTAAGATAAGTTATGCAGAGGTTGCAATATCATACAAAACACCCTGAGATAATAAATGTCATAATATTTTCAATACGTATTATTTAATATTTTTTTAGGTTGTAAATCCAGAAAAACAAATAGTTTTGAGCAGCATGAGTAGTGAATCACGAAGGAAAAGAGATTCAGACTGTTTCTGACTGTAAGGAAAATTTTCAAGACCTCATAATTTTATTCCTTGCATTATTCACGTCAGTATCCACTGGTACAGCAGCTTATCTATATGTACAGCAGTAATAATTTACCTGAACTTAGAATTTCAATCATTATAAATTATTTTAGTCAGTGGATTTATAAAGGAATTCATACACTAAAATAATATTTGGTCAACATTAAGGATGTCTGAGTAAGAATAAATCACTACTCTCATATCGAGTCAGCAGTTCTATTACCCTGAGGTAAACTGAGAGTAAATATTGTAGAATACAGCCATCAGTAATCTATGGGTCTGAAATGCTGTTTCAAAGTGCATAATATTTTTTTCTAATTTTAGTGTCTGCACAGTACCTCTTGGTGAAATATCTAGGTTTTGACAGTAAAATTACTGATTGTAGAGTAGTATTCTCTGGGGTGATTCATGCTTGCGTTATATTTGTCATTATTTCCTCAAGCTCCCATTAAACATGGTGGTTACAGGCTGACTGTGACTTTTTCAGTTTTCCTTCTAAGAAAGTTAACTGGGTTTTACAGAGGCTTCTTTGTGAAAAAATATACATTTATCAAATACCTATACTTCCTTAGACCTTTGCTGAAAAGAACTGACATCAAAAAAAACCATATTTGTCAGCACAAGAAATAATGGATAGATCCTCCGATGATTGCACAGGGCTAAGGGAAGCATTACACGCTACACCACTGCAGGTTCACATCCAGAAATGAAGCTAGATCCTGATTTTAAGTATACACATCCTTCAGAAGTAAGTCAAAGTGTGGACATAGGGGCCGCTCTACACCTCATAGCCATACTAACTGATCCATGGAGAAAAGCACTTGTTGTACTTCATGTACTCCATCCTTGTTCATTCTCCTCTCCAACTCCCAGTGTGGAGAGTGAAGATTTGGCAGAGCCTCCTTTCCCCATTCATCAGTGATCTGGGCAGCTCAGATCTGCCTTTGAGGCAGGGAGAAGAAAAGGACAGAATTTGCTCCTGAATATTATTATTCTCTTAATAGTGAAATAAAAGGGAGTATTGCAGGGACAAAGATGGGCTTTGAAGGATGAAACTTTCACACCTGTCCATATTGTAGCATTGCATAATGTGAACCTTTTGACCTTGAGTATCCTCAGGGCATCCTTGCCTCTGACACATTCACTGCAAATTTTGAATAAGTAAATTTATCGTCCAAGAGAAAGGAATTTTGCTCTGAGGACAACGACTGGCTTTTTCTTCCCAGAAGTATCATGGACACCCAACGTGCAAGAAAAATATTTTTTGTAGGATGAAAGCTAATAGCCAAGTCTCCGACAATTTGCTGTCAAAGTCAGAATTGTATTCCAGATGGCTTTCAATACCAGTTTCCATCATCTATAGTCAAACACATTTGTTACAGTGTTAGTTCTTAACAACAGTCTAAAGATACTCCTGCAAACCAACATTAACTTCAGCAGGACTGAAATACCTGCTTCAAGACAAAAACACAAATCCATGACACACAGCTACTATATTGCAAACAAAGTCTTCAAGATCCCTGATGTTAGTGAATCCCATTGTTTCAATGGCCCTTCAGTGGGAGAAGGAATGTCTACATGCCCCAAGTGAAACACAAATGAAACCCAGTACTAGGCCAGAGGTGTCAACTATTAGCTGGAACACATCCTAGCAAGGACGCTGCTGTTATTGTGCAGTCACTATTGCCAGATGGAAATTCTGTCACAGAGGAAAGACAACTAAGCACCCAGTGGATTTCTACCACTAGGTAAGTATGAGTTAAGTCACAAGATGAGAAAGTTAGCATTTTCTTACAGCTGAGACAATGAAACGCATGTCTTTCCAAAACAATCGTACCCTGACCCTTTTCTTTTTTAAGAAGATAGTAGTCCTAAGTTCATACAGACGAGGCTGTAGCGTGAGTATATATAGAAAACATTATAAGGTCACCTACAAAACAGTGTTCTTTTAGCTTAGATCACAGTTACTTGTAATTAAAAAGTGAGATCAAAACATCAGCTGCTCCTCTATCAATTGTTTTTCCACAAATTTTGGTGTAATAATTCTATCAAACTACAAAAAATTCACATCACCACACTAGCAAAGTAAGCCTCACTATTGCAGTAGTAGAGTATGAAAACAGCGTTTTTATTGCATCGGGAATTGCAGCGAGCATTTGTTCTCAAGGTAAAATATGCTTAGTGTTTAAATCCTACAGTACAGTATAAAGCCTTCATGGTCTCCAACTTCATAAAATGCTCAAGGGTGCATTGAGTAACTGTAAATGTGTCTGCTCTGCAGTCTACTGGAATATTAAGCATCATAGTAGACTTTGATAAAATAGATACTGAAAAAAAGATATTTTAGGGGAAAAAAAAAAAGGAAAAGTAAATGTCCTGCTCCTTAGAAGCTTGAATATATTCAAATAGCCACATTTTGACAAGTCCAGACATTCTTTTTCACCTTATTGAAAATTTGTCCTTCTCCTAAATATCTCTGATAATTTCCTGACACATCACATGCCACATAATAAATACAGTAGAAACAGAAAATAAATTAATATGAGAATATGACAGCATATGCAACAAGACAACATGCATGAAATACATAAGCCTCTTTTTGACAGAAATTGCATTAATAACATGTATAATAAAAAAATCACATTTGTTTGCATATGTATTCAGAGTTTTATCTAACTCACCAATATTCCTTTTAATAATGGCAGTATCTCTGCCAGATAAGTGGTGGCTATGAATACATCATTTATGAAGGGCTTCTTTGCCATAGCAGAATGAATTTCATCTTTTTTAATTGGAATGAAGAACAACAAATTCTACTTATGCCTTCTATTTTTAAATGCCTGTGTTCTCATTTTCTATTACAAACGCAATTTTATCCATTTGTTATAGAGCAGATTTCTTTCACAGTGAAAGAACTGTGGTGCAGTTACTTTGGATAATGTGCATCCTATCCAGCCAGAGTCCTGTGGCTACTTCTTCTTTGACCTTGGGAAGTCACAAATTCTCTGAATAGGGATTTCCAAACAGATATGATTTATGAATAAAAAATTGGCTAATCCCCTCCCCACTAGTTTTCTAATTATTTGCTTTAATGGCAAGCATCTAGTTTATGCAGAAATGTCCAAGCTATTTTTTTTTCCTCAGTATTTCTATTTTAATACATTTCTGTAGAGTTTCAGAGAACCATATATTTGCTGTTTCGTTCTTCTGCTCTGTTTTATATAGGAAGCTTCCTAGGTAATCTACATTTTATCACATCATGAATCCTGGAGATGTATAATTGTCCAATTTGAGGAAAGAAGATGATTGGGTTCAGAGTAAAAGACAGGGAGCATGTACATGATGAATATGGAAGTACAGATCCTATAAACTGCCAAATATCCCCAAGGAACTCTTTTCAAGCTTTGACTGGCATATTCTAGTAGAGGAACATTTAAACACAAATGTGTATATATACACAGATGTACAGATGCGCAGTTCAGCAGAAACTTACATCTCACAAGCTTCACTTAGAAACATGTGAATTTAAAAAAAAAGCTTAGCTGTAGAACAGACCAGAAAACCAATATTCTGTTACATAAAAAATATAATTTTAGATTTTGTTATAAATTGCTAGTAAGAGAAAACAAGAGACAGGTTTGATAGTTTTGTTTTGCTTTGTTTTGAATTTATCCTTCCGTAAAAGGGCTACTATCTACTGCCTCAACCATTTGCCTTTTTTTTTTAATTCTACACTTTCTATTTCAGGACCTTGATCTGTAATCATAAGCTATATGCATACGCATCATATTTAGGGTGCTGCAGGCTTTGCGATATTTTAATACTTGAAATTTTTCTTTTGCTTGCCTCTTTCTAATATAAAAAATGCTCAGTAGGCATTAGTTTTGTATTGTAATTAAACAGTAAGGTGGTTTTTTTTAAGCTTTTTTTCCCTGCAAATAATTCTGCTCCCTGAGAAAGATATTTTTCATATTCATGCTCAATTACATATGAATACATCACCTATTTACCAATTTTTAAACAGGGACACACAAAAACTGGGTAACAATTGTGTCTTAAATTGGTAGTTAATACGTATAAAAACAATGATTCCTTTTTGCAATGAAATTTGCAAGAAAGGGACCAGAGACAGCAGAAGTTCATGTACCTAATATTATTTTCCTTTCCACTAAGTTAAATAGATCTAGTCTTGTGCATGAATATACTTACATACTTCTAACTCATTTATAAGGACCTAAGTTCAAGCATTAATAAACTGGAGGAAATGAGACTAGTAGGAGAGGGCAATGGATTATTCTCTATTCTTTCACTTCTTTCTTCCCTCTTCCACAATAGTACATTTATGCAGCGCTTAATATTGACAAAGACCTTTACATCTTTAATCCTTCCTACAACATTGCTTTTAAGAACGTCTGTATGTTGTATATTTTTGTTTTAAATTCAAAAAGTGCTGAATTTGGACTTTAAATCCATAGAGAAAAGTAATACAGAAATACTTTCCTCAATACTTTACTTCAGAGACCATAGTTCTTAAGCAAAAATATTATCTTTTTTCTTATGTTTCATATATAACAGAAGTTAGCTAAGGGAATCAAAAGTATGCACAAACTAGATTAGAATAATGTTATCTGGATGGTGTCTTAATGATGGGGACATTAAAGACAACGTAGACAACATCTAAAGTTGAAAAGGCTAAAACTGAATACTAGAGTGAATGAGAAGACTGTAGACTTTTACTGAAAATTATGTTAGAGAAACACACTTAAATCATTCATAAATTAGTTAATTGGCAAATCTGTTCTGATTTAAGAATATTGCACAACCACAAAAAACACAAAATGGCTTAGTCCTATGCTCTGTCTTAGAGGCTGCTTAAATGAATAGCATGAAACTCTATCCTGGATATAAAGATGAAAAGGCAAATATTTTTTTCTTTTTTATTAGTTGCCTCAAGATCTTTTATTAAATGGAAAATGTCAAAATTCTTATACCTTCAAGCACTAGCTCTTCCACTATAAAACTACTAGAGTGTATTTCCAGTAGGATTATCTAAGTTCCAAATATTCTATCTGTAGAAATCATTACAGCAGTGTATATATTCTCCATTCCGATCTGTAGAAGTGCATTTTTGAAATGTGTCTTACTCTACTCTCTATCTCCCATCATTTAACCGAAGATGCTAGTATTCAGGTAATGGAAAAGTACAGCGATATTAATCTATTAAGTAACACGTAAAAATACCATCTTACTAAATTATGACAGGTCCTAAGAGGATACTTTATTGTTTCCATACATTTTGAGGTAAAAGTTTTACAAATGGTTTGATATTATCTACGTGTGAGCCACCTTCTCCCTATTTCCAATCCTTGGCCATGTATTCCCATCCATCCCTCATGTTATATTTTGAGTTCTTCTCTCCTGTCAAATTAGTCATCCAATGTGACCCTCTGCATGAACATACAATTGCCAGTGCTGATACCAGAGGTGGCACATGAGGTAGAACCTCCTCTTCCAGTAGCAGCCTAAGATCAACAAAAAAAACCCCAATGTTAGCTGTGGCATCAGGGATAAAGGAATAAGGCAGAAGAAACATTGAATTCTCTAGTGCATTTGTAGAATCTAGCTCAGGGCAGTATGACCAATGGCCATTATAATGTCTTGGCTATACAACAAAATAATGAAGCAATCTAAAAGATTTATTTCCTGCAGAAAAAAAAAATGAAATATGTTCCAGAAAGAACAATTTTTATAAACAACTCTCTTACGTACAAATTATAAACATAAACCTGAACTCTGAAAAGTTTATACACACACACACACACACACACACATATTAAATTACTTATAAAAGTTACACACACACACATATATGCACATATATGCATACACATATATGCAAGTTCCTTATAGAAAAACAATGGTAACTTTCCTATCAACTGTATTCGTTACTTGGAAGCTAATTATAATGTGAACACAATATAATACAGAAAATGTCAGGCTTATCTATATCAACTTTCTCCCAACAAATTTTTTCCTCCAGTATGCTATGTCAAAGGATTAGGCAGAGGCTTACACATTTGCAGTCACTCAAATTTCCCACCTGCATGTGGCTGGCAGATGTGATGCAGGAGCGACAGAAGGCTCTGCTTCTCTGCATGGGCAGCTGGAAGCTGGGCTGGATTTCTCAGGGTATCTCAAATAGTGCTACATTCTCATATTTAGGCACCTGAGTAGAGCCCTAAAAGATTGTTCCATCAGTAACATCAACCGAAAAAAGTTCTCAAATGTATTTAAATAAGAAAGGTCCCAGGGACCTCTTGTTTGTTCACCAGTTGAAATATTCAAACTTAATTTTCTTTACAGAGTACCATTATCCCTAACGTCAACAACACCCATGGGAAAGAGGGAAATTAATTAACAACACATTCTTCTAAAAGATATTTTACCACCACTAATTACTACTAGTTTGAGGTGTCTAAACAGCTTTGAAAAAACGCCTTTAGATTGCCAGATATGCCACAATTCATACAAGCAGCCTAGGAGGAGCAGTCAATCAGCTCCAAGCCTCCCCATATCCCACGCTGGTTCCCAGTTACGGATTCCCTCATTCCACTCCAACATTTAGTGCTGATAAATTGGCACTCTTAACTCACCAGTGCTGATTCTCAGTGGCTGTGCCAATGATTTAGCAATGAGCAAAGGATGATGCCAGGAACACTGGGAAAAGAAAACCTATCCCTAACAATTTCTGTTTTGGTAGGTGGCTGACAATGAAGCTCTTTGTCTACTTTAAGAAGAGGATTTTCTAAGGAGAATATTCTTTCCACTTTTAATATCTGGAGGTTAAAAAATGTCTGAGTCATAAGTGCATTTCAGTTTATCCTTCTCCCTACTTTAGCATTTCTGTGGTTACACATTTCTTCGGTTACTTCATAAGTTTGTTAAATACCTTATTATCCAAATTGTAACTTTTCAATTATTCATTTTCCTTATTAGCAAATGCAAATACACATCTGTATACACAGTGTTTACAGTAGTGTATTATTCAGTCTATGTACTTAAATGCCAACCAATACCAATAATTATGAAGGTACACACATCTTGACAGGAATATTGAATAAAAGAAAACACCAACAGATGATACAGAAGAGGCTATAAACTAGAAAAGCAGAAGAAAGTTTTACAACATTCCATCCTCTTAGCATACTTCCTGGCAGCCTTAGTAATGACT
Source organism: Nyctibius grandis (assembly GCF_013368605.1). Taxonomy (NCBI): domain Eukaryota; kingdom Metazoa; phylum Chordata; class Aves; order Nyctibiiformes; family Nyctibiidae; genus Nyctibius; species Nyctibius grandis. The sequence goes on from NC_090659.1 coordinate 32,810,375, forward strand.
CTACTGATTCTGAAATGCCTTCACCACACTTACATGAGAGTTCTTTCAGCTTCCTGGATTCTCTCTAATCAACCTGAAAGCAGCTTTAAGTACCCTACTGATTCTTAGTTTCAAGACACCTAAATGCTTCTAAAAAAAAAGAAAGCCTCTTGAAACTCAAATACCTATGTGCTTATAGTTGTTACCCTCACAGTAGCATTTCTAGAAGAAAACTATTTGTTTCTTAAAAACATATTTATCCTGAAGTATTCTGCTTATGAGAGTATCATATTAATTTTTAACTTCTCGTACCATGACATAATATTCTAAATTAGGTTGTGAAATGTTGAGAAAATGCCTAACATGTTTAACTAAAGAGTTAGTAAACTGGAAGGTATGAAACTCTCCTATTTTACCTAGAAGTTTTTAATAGTAAGAACACCGTTGGTCATTGTTCTCCTGAACTGGCTCCAACTCCACAGGATTATTTTATGACACTGAGGAGCCCAATAGATGGTATCAGGAACAGGCTATTAAGAAATAATACACTGAAAGTAGAAAAATCTACACAGGATAGAATCTACATTGAGATAAACAAGCTTTTGCATTAAATTATCAAAGTATTATTTCAATATAACTATTGATGGGAGAGAGATGACAATATTTTGAAAACATCTGCTTCAGTGACCTAAGTGTTCTTTTGTACAACTGCAATGCATACATTAAGTTATAACTACATTTAAATACATCTTTGCTGGGTGAGGCTAATGTTTATGATAAAATACCCGCCTATGATTTGTTTGTCTATTTTCTTTCTGAATAGATGTGGCTTCAGGATAAAGTGTATTCACAGTTTTTGTTTAAAATTATGATTGTTCCTGCTCCCTGTGTTACTAAAAAAAAATCTCGCAATGTATATGCTGTCTACTTAGACTGATCAAAAAACTGAGCCTGAAATTCTTGCAAGGCACGTAATAAGCATGGCCATTGTTATTATTTCTCTAGAACACTCAAAAGCATATTTTAATTATAGAATTTTACATATGTTGACCTACAGCAAGAAAGTTCACCTTCATGAATCAACACCAAATAGTTACATGTTAGGGAAAAAAAAAAGTCATCCTATAGAAAAGTAGATGGTACTAGGTACAGGATTCTTAGTGGGAACTCCCAGTACCAGCTGATCTGCTTCACCCAGTAAAGTTTTTACATGATTACTTCCTTTAATTTTATTAGTCAGTGACCATCTGTTTGGTTTTTGTTTGTTTATTTGTTTCAGAAGAAGCATTTGTCTTTTGGTCTCTCTGAGATGACAGGCTCCCTATTCTCCTATTTAGCTCTCCACCTCCTGTCTCAACACTGCTGGCTCCTGCCTGGGGGACTCTATAGCTGTCATCTCAGTGCCGCCTCCTGCCAGGGAAGTGCAGCCTGCTTTAGCACTGACATTTAACAGTGTGAATTAGAGAGCAAAGAAGAGAATGGAAATCAGTCAGCATGGTATTTTGGCAAAGCGTTTAATTCATCCCATCAGCACAAGGAGAAGGAAGAAAGAAAAACAGTTGTGCGTCCATCTTTTCTATGGCTCTGTACACTAAAATGTAGCATTGCTTTGTCTTTGCCAGTACAGTTACACTTCCCAGGGAGGATTCATTTTCTGTTAAATGGTGCTTTATGGAAGCACAGGTATTTTTCATGTGGGAACAGGAATTATGCTGGTACACAACACACTTTTACTTCTGAAAATCCTTCCATACTAAGGCTCTTTCACCATGAAGGAAAACTAAATTACACCACTGTTCAAATTAAACAGCAGTACATCAAATATAGACACTCCATTTAACACAAGAAAACGAAAGGGAGGTAAGAAGTTTATATGTGAACTAAGCATTGAGTTTATTACTAGGACTTACATCAGAGCAAGAAATTTTTACCAGATCATTTGATTATCTTAATTATACTGTCTTTGTAAATGTGCAATTTTATTAACTGAGATACACCATAAATAAAAATGAAGCAATAAATTTTTGCTTTATGTCTTGAAGAAATCTGACAAAACAACCTTCCTTGGCCAAAAAGAATACTCTTGGCTTAGAAAAGAAACCCTGTATACCATGTAATAAACAACTCTCTGGCTCTGGAAAAACTGTTGGAGGCACAGATTACTTCAGCTCTACAACTTCACACAGATTACTTAAAACATCCTCAAACTGATTGTGAATACTTTTAATCCTCCCAGTCTTTGAGTTGAGTTCAGAGTTAGTTCTCTCTTGTTGCCCTAACCAGCATAATCTCCAAGACAGAAAAAGTGACAAATCGAGTTGAGTTTCAAGGAGCCTAAGCATAAGACAAAAAAAAATCAACCAAAAAAAAGACCAATAACAATACGTCCACAAATAACATTAAACTTTACGCATTTGGTACTGAGTTAGACTCAAATTCCCACTCTTCCTTGAAACACTACGACTTTATTCCTCTTCATGGCATTGGCGACCTTCTAGACAGAAATTTTCACAAAACGTGCTGCAAAACATTCACAAGAAACCAAAAGTTTCTGAAGGATAAAACCCTAATTTGTCCCAGGCAACCCTGAACCACCATTGTGAGTACAACAAATGTAGCAGTGAAATCTTTTAGGCACAGTACGCATAACAGGAATTAAAGAATCTTTAGTACAATTTCTTGATGTAAAATCTTTCACCTTGTACAACTTTTGAGCAAGACCACTTTTGCTGAACATAAAGCTTGTAATTTTACCTTCTTTTGTTTAAAAAAAGAACATTACCATTAGGCAGCATATCTTATGCTTTCTGGGTTAGTTAAAACACTATCATAATCTGGGATGTTTAGTTTTACAATAAAAAAGTAATTATTACCTAAGACCCCTATCACAGCACAAACTGAGGACAGAACAAACATCAGTTCTCATTTAGAACAACTATTTGTAGAAGTTAGGTCTGAACAAAATTCAGTCTGTACTCTTTCACAAAAAGCTCTGTTTATTTACTTTGCCCTTTCATGGCCACGTCAGCTATACTCATAGCTTGTTACTTCAAGAAGCTATAATTAAAATAATTCATTATAATCTTTGTGAGCGAAGTAATGCATGTTTCATGAAAAAGAGTACATAGATTAAGCAAGATCAGTTATATTATATAATTTAACTCAAACCAAAATATCACCATATGGCAGATTTAAAAAGTTTTGAGAGCCTCAGAAGTGGAGTATGGAGGACATCCCACAGCTCCAAGCACTGCCAAAAGTGCAATCACGCTGTAGAAAAGGCTCAGTTAAAGGATACTCAATCTACTCTCAGCATTTCTCTCAAAATATGTTTATTTTGAATCTGGGAGAAAAGAACAATCCAGGATTAAACATGAAATATACTAAAACAATGCTCTCTGCTGGAGTAAAAGATAAAGAAATAAAACATTTAGTCCTGCTGAAGAGCATGAGAACAGATGCAAAGGTGACTGATGCAAAAAGCTCAGTATCTTTTGGGAATACTGCAAGTAAATTATTTTCTGTAACTCCTTTTACTTTGGTAGTATACATGTGTATATGATTTTGCTCCAGAAGTCATATTCTGATACAGTCATACTCTGACAGTACATTCAAAACACGTGTATTATAGTGTTTCTGGAACTGCCTCAAGTAATTGCAAAGAAAGCAAATGAAACCCTTCTCTTTGTGACAGATTTGTGAGAGCCTACGGTAAGGTTTATGAACCACCAGTGAATTTTCAGGATGTAAAAACAATGGTTTTCTGCTCCTCAGCTAGGTCAAATCAGTTTAAATGTATTGATTTTAGCATTTCAAAGTATGTTAGCATCATACACTGTTCCCTAGAGCCGTATCCACACCAAGAGAAAATACTAAGGAAGGCATAGTTCTAGAGTATTAACTAAGTACACCTCTCACCAGTAGAGCAGTGCCTTGGTCATAGCTACATGCTTTGGAGATTTTATAAGCTAAAATAATTAGACTAAACTGCAACCCTATATGTATTTTAGAACACATTTTTTTTTCTTATGGATTAACTGATACCACTAAAGAATTTGGTTTTGAGAAGCTGGCAAGTTTATAGTTTTACTTGATTTCACAATGAAAGGAGTTAGTTTGGAGTTGGGAATGTTGCAGGTTGAACAGTATATTGGTTACAATATGTTCTTAAAACAATTAGAAGTAGGGGAGGTTTTTTAGATTTCTTAAGTGACAAATATGAATCCCCTATGGCACTTACAGGAAAAATGTTTTTTTCTTTTAAGAAAAAAGAAAAAAAAAGCAAAGATAAAGACAGAAGTGCTTAAGTAGACTTATTAACAACTCTACAGTAGAACTCAAATCCTCATATCTTCTGAAGTTATAACTTCTTTTTCACATATTCCTCCCACAAGAGTATGCTACCTATCTTACTTTCAAAAACTTTGTGGTTATCAGAGAGGTTTCTGTGGCTCATACATATATTGGGGAAAAGAAGGCATCTGTACTAATGTAGTGAAAAATTTTAAACAATGGAAACACATCCAAGTTCAGTTTAAAGTATTTAAAAAAAGTAACACAAAATACAACTAGAAGGGACCTGAAGTGGCAATCTAACCCTCTTTTATCCAAATCAAGATAAATTTTGGTAATACTAAACAACATGTATAAAATAATAGAACTTCATAAGCTCCATGGAAACATTTATATTCATTAAATCATTCATCATGGCCAAAACACTCAAATATGTGTACATCTTAAGGAAATTATACTTTTGCCTTAGCATTCCTGGGTCTTTAATTGAAGTCTTGAGCCTATAAGTTTTTCCATTTAGCATCTAATGGAATTCAGATCTCATAGAACTCCACATAGTCCAAGGCACTTCAAGAGCATATGGAAAGACAGAAACGAACATTTACTGACAACAGGTGTTTAATAATTGAAGTGACAGCAGTGCAGGTGCCCAAGTCCAACTGTCATATAGTCTGAGCAGAAACTTGACTGAGGAAGTCAAACATCTGGAGAAAAATCTAAGTGAAGCATTCACTGCAAACATGAGAGAGTGTGAAAAACTTCCCAAATTGCCAAAGGCTGCTAAAACCCTACATCCAATGATATACAATACATTGACCTATATATAGACCTCATGAAGTTCAACAAAGGCAAGTGTAGGGTCCTCCACCTAGGGAGGAATAACCCCATGCACCAGTACAGGCTGGGGGTTGACCTGCTGGAAGGCAGCTTTGTGGAGAAAGACGTGAGAGTCCTGGTGGACAACAAGTTCACCATCAGCCAGCAATGTGCCCTTGTGGCCAAGGTGGCCAATGGTATCATGGGGTGCATTAGGAAGAGTGTGGCCAGCAGGTCGAGGGAGGTTATCCTCTCCCTCTACACAGCCCTAGTGAGGCCACACCTGGAGTACTGTGTGCAATTCTGGGACCCCCAGTTCAAGAAAGACAAGGAACTACTGGAGAGAGTCCAGCAGAGGGCTACAAAGATGATCAGAGGACTGGAGCATCTCTCTTATGAGGAGAGGCTGAGAGCGCTGGGTCTGTTTAGTCTGGAGAAGACTGAGGGGGAATCTTATCAATGCTTATAAATACCTTAGGGGTGGGTGTCAAGAGGATGGGGCCAGACTATTCTCAGTGGTGCCTAGCGACAGGACAAGGGGTAATGGGCACAAAGTAAAACATGGGAAGTTCCATCTCAATATGAGGAAAAAATTTATTTTGAGGGTGACAGAGCACTGAAACAGGCTGCCCAGGGAGGTTGTGGAGTCTCCTTCTCTGGAGATATTCAAGACCCACCTGGACACGACCCTGTGCAATGTGCTCTACGGGAACCTGCTTTGGCAGGGGGTTGGGCTAGATGATCTCCAGAGGTCCCTTCCAACCCTAACCATTCTGTGATTCTGTGTATTCAGAAAGCAGTAACATAATGAACTTACTTTCTGCTATTTATACAAGACAACTGCACCAAAAGCTACAGATGTGTCCTCTCATCAAAATAAACAGAACTTAAACTCTTTTTTTGTTTTTTTTTTGTTTTGTGACTATTATTTTTTTACTTGTTAGTGAGGCATTAAAATATCAAGAAAAAGAACACACTTTCCTTGTCCCTCGAGTCATCAGTTCGTTGTTTTTATTTTCCTCAAAGCTCAGCAATTTTAAGAAATAATGCTTTTGTCTTATTTTTTCTTTCCTTTGTTAAAAAACCCAAGCAACTAACTTTTCTGATTACAGAGAAGAGCTTAAAAATCTGAAAAAAATCTGAAAATTCAGAACCGGAGGAAGACAAAACAGTGGTTACAGTTCTAGAAAATACATTCTCCTTACAGAAGTGTGCAACTGAGCACAGAAGTGACTACATGGAATTTTACAGTTTGCACCATAAAAGATTAGTCATAAAAGACTAATCTAATAGTCCCCTTTGGGCTTTAATTTCATAGATTTTATTAAAACAAATCTTTTAACTAAACAATTTCATCCAGTCTCATAGTGACCACTAGGATTTCACACAGTTATCTAGAGAAGGTTATTTTTTGATTATTCCATATAGAGTTTTACTACTGAAAGCAAAGTATCAGTTGAGGACTCTGTTTTCGAAAAACAGGTTTGTCTGAATCCATTTCATCTGCACTACTAGATGAAAAAAAGATAATTTTGATCATCATGCAAGATGATAGCAGTCTAACTAGGAGGAGCAGGCAGGAAAAGATGACACCACAAGAATATTTTTTCCACGTGTGAAAAGAAAAAACAACCACAGTCGTCACTGGGTATATTAATACTTAATGAAATTTTAATTACTGAATCTGACAAACATTGCTTAAGTGAGCTACTTTTAATTAAGCTAGGGAGAAAAGAGAGAGAAGATATGCTAAAATGTTAACGTTATTCAATATTTGTATCAAGAGATTATAGAGTCTGCATTGTAATTACTTCCTTAACTTTATCCTAGCTGCACTTATCAATAAATAAGTCTTTTCAATACTGCTGACAGGAAGATTTAATTAAATGTATGTACAGCAAAAGCATAATATAAAATGTTTTGAAAGACCTTGCCAGTAAATGTAAAGTTGTGTTGTTTTTTTTTTTTTCCAGATTTCAGGGAAATAATGAAGAAAGATGAAGACATCTTCATATCCTTTGATTTTAACAAATGATTGAATAAGCGAATTAGGTCATGCAAGCTCTCTAGACACTACATTGAATCTATTCTTACTACACATTGAATCCTGAAACAGAGGTCTTAAAATCTAAGTAAACAGTCTTTAATTATTAATCACATGTGTAGTCAATTTTGTATTCTAGTAGCAAAGTCTAAAAGGACAGGAAAGGCTAACTTACTACTGCATAGATCTCATGCAAACCAAGATACTTACAGATTGACAAAGTCTGAAAAGTCAGTCTTACCAACCGAACTCTATCATAATGGTAATACTGATTCTGATACTGATTCTTGCAAAGAGACTGTCCAAAGTAAGTGTGAAAAATTGCATTATGTTATCATGTATATAAGATTCAATTTGTAGTAGGATAAACTATGCAAAGCTACTGTGATTCAGTCCTTAAGTATTTCTGGACAAACTTGTTTATCTCCTGAACTGAATGTATTTAAAATTCTGGATTTCAACAAGTATTTGAGCAAGCCGGTCTAGTGGAAAGGTGTCCCTGCCTGTGGCAGGGGGGTTGGAACTAGATGATCTTTAAGGTCCCTTCCAACTGAAACCATTCTATGATTCTATGATTCTGTTGGCTGCAACTTAGTTTATTTATAGACTAGCTCAGGGTATCAGGCCTTATACAGGAATAATTCTCAGACCATGCAGAAATGTATTGGTAGAATGAGAGGCACAATCTTAGACAATACTTGTCCTTCTTAGAGCAAATCTTGCTGAGCTATTCATTTTCCAACAGAGCTAAAATGGATTGTCTTGTTTTCTGGCAGAACAAAGAGCTTTTTACAGTAGTAGGGGTTTGTAGTGCTATACTCCTGAAATATATTCTTTCAGTCTCAGGAGAGGTTATGAGGACCATGTAGCAACACCAAACTGGCTACATATCATTTGAGATGCTGCTAAAGAGGATGTGAACTTTAATTTTGTCAAGAATTATTTTTTTAAATTCCCCCTACCTTCAAGTAACCTAACATTTTAAATTACTCATATACTATTCATTAAGCATAAAAGCATAAAATATTTTAAAACATGACCAAAGACTAACTCTCTATTTTTACTTCCACTGAATATAACTAGAAATATCTGAAATATTTCCACTATCAGAAAATTGTATACTAAGTAATTTGACACAGCAATACTATGGATAACATCCACATAGTAAACATTGTAACTTAAATGAATCTATTTTCTTGAGTATCATCATGAATATTATACTATGCAGCATCAGTGAAAATATTCCATATGATTTGGAAGTGGCCCAGGGTCCTAATGAAAAGAATTCCCTTACCTTCTCCTAACAACTAGAAAACAAACAGAAGTGCCACAAGTAGTTTATACTGTACTTCTTCTCTCTCATAGTAGGTGCTAGGACCCATAAATACCGTCTGGTAGTAGGAGTTCACACTATTGTCCTACTTGTCCTAAAGCTGGAAACAAGCTCATGCCTCACTTCTTTCCATGAAATGACTTCCTGATTACTGGTGCTCATCATTCTCTGAAAACTAGAGTCCTAAAAACTGATATACCTGAATCACTCAGAAACATAGAATTATACAGTATCTCCACTAAGAACACAGACTATAAATATTTTTATTGCAGCACCTCCAACAGTTCCTTAGGAATTTGAGGGTACTTCGGGAAATGTCTGTCTTTGCTATAATTGCATTTTCACTGCACTTTACTGTGAGTGGATAAAAATTCATGCAGCGTGTTAAAAAAAAAAAAAAAAAAGAAGAAGTTATCCTCCACTTAATTTTCCACAGTCTTACCTTATCAGCTTCTTGGAAAGAGCAGGTACACAGCTGTGACATAACCAGGGGAACCAACCTTGTACCCACACTGTGCCCGTGATCAAGGCAAAGGACAGGAGAGGGGGAACATGTGAAATATAAAGAATGCATTCTGTTTCTATTTGCAAATTTTATAAGGAAAGCTGCTATAAATTTTATAATAATCAAAGATTATAATGGTTTTAATGATGACAACTATGGATGGAATTCAGGAATCAGAACAATCCAGATTCCAGTTTTTCCTTGTGATATTTAATTCTTCCCTTAGCTTGAGAGCACCTCCATTTACCAAAAATTAATCTTGAAAACACAATGAATCAAATAAATGAAGCAAATAATTAATTCTGCATTCATGGACTCATATTAATAGTCTGATTTCCTTTTATAGTAAAATAATACTCATGTAAGCCCTTTCTAGACAAAGAAAAGAACAGTTTCTTTAAATGTTTTGCTTTACAATCTGAAAGAGAAGAGAAGCCAGATAACTACTGTATCCTCATTTAGTAACTGTTTTATAACAACTTTGATATAAGACGTACAGTCTGGTGGGGTTTTTTTTACCCTCAGTATTCATGTATGTGCATCACACTTTTTTTTTCACCCATTAAATGTTCTCTACCTTAACTGAAACCCTTCAGAGGCTAACACACATTGAATTATCTTTTTTTTTTTTCCTTTCTTTCTTTTCATAGTCCCTGTCATCTAGTAAAAATCTCTAGTGAAAATTACAGGATGCACTGGTAGCCTCCATTAATTTTGAGTCAGCTGCAAATAACAGAATTGTATACTACAGGGAAAAGGTGAAGCAAATCTATTTTGAAAAGTAAAAAGGGACGTAAGTATTTTAGGCTCTCATATTTGGCAACATAATGCTGTAAGACTTCGGAAGAGCTTTATCTTCCTTATTTTCTCCTTTTCACTACTGAGTAGCAGTATGAGTGAGATCATAGTCAACTTTTTGTTGTGTACTTCAGAAGAGCAGTGCTTTCTTTACCTCCAAGCCTTTATTCAAAATCTCCTCTTGCCCCTTTTAAAGTTAAGAAGCAAATAGCTCTGTCAAAACAAAATGTTTTGTTCTGTGCTCATGCACAGTCAGCACTAAAAGCTCATGCCCTATTCCCAGAGCTATATTATGAGGGTGTAAAAAAGGAAAAATGCAATTCTAAGTGACTGCTGATTTGTGTTTCCTCAGAAAAAAATTATATTAAAAAGATCACAGTTTACCATATCTGGAAGGACAATATTGACAAGAATAAAAAATATCTTCAGAAGTTTGCAAGAGGGAGGAGGCTGAGGTGAGACCTGATAGCTGTCTACAACGACCTGAAAGGAGGTTGTAGCAAGGAGGGTGTTAGTCTCTTCTCCCAGGTAACAAGTGATAGGATGAGAGGAAACAGCCTCAAGTTGTGTCAGAGGAGGTTTAGATTGGATACCAGGAAAAATTTCTTCACTGAAAGGGTTGTCAAGCAGTGGAACACGCTGCCCAGGGAAGTGGTTTTGTCACCATCCCTGGAGGTATTTAAAAGACAAGTTGATGTGGTGCTTAGGGATATGGTTTAGTGGTGGACTTGGTAGTATTAGGTTAATAGTTGAACTCGATGATCTTGAAGGTCCTTTCCAGACAAAATGAAGAAGGTACTGTCAACTACAAAGTATAAATACAACTGAAAAAAAAAAAAAAAACCATCTTGGTGTGCTGTCTTTCAAATCATGCCACAGGTTTTTGAATTGTCCTTCTACAAAAAGTTGTAACTAAAGATTGTTACTCTCTGTTGTTTTTCTTTAAGATATTGAATAACCACTTAAGCTTTCAGAAATCAGGAGTCACTAGTATTGTATAAAACAGAACAAAAAAATAACTATAATAAAGACTACAGAAAAACATGCTCCTCCTTCTATGATACCCAACTGACAAAGACATGTGACTGACAAAGAAGCTGAGAAAAATGTAGACCATGCGTGGGTCCTGGAGTGAGTTATTTCCATTTAAACTACATGAAAAGGAAATTCCCCTGTGATGATAAATTAAATCACCAACCAGTTATCTAGCCAGTTTTCAGCTGAGCGAATGGACTTTATAGTTTTTATTTTACTGCATGCACTGATTTGCCTAAAGATAAGGACATGTCATATACGCTATGGAAAAAATCAGGAAGAAAATGTTTTACAAAAAAAGGGAAGATTTGCTATTTTCAGTGCAGAACCTTTAAATTATGCAAAATTACACTCATGTCTGGCGTTTATTGTGGTGGAATTACCTCAATATAAAAAGCCAGTGTGGGAAAATAGGATCTAGCAGGCCAGAGATGCGTATACTCACGAAAACACATGCAGAAAGAGAAAGGTTGCTTGAATTTAAACTTCTTGAGAGAATAAGTACAAATAAATATATTTTATATAACGTTCTATTTTAAGTCTCTTTCTGCACTTAGGAAAATCATAAAAGGAATTAATTAAGATAGGTAATGGTTTTAGATTTGCTGTATACTTTCGAACAAATACTTTGCTCAACAAGACTGCAGTAGGTCTGTTGTTATTATCTTCTTAATGGATGGGCAACAGTTCCATGGAGGACAAATTACGCTAAATTGTATTTTTTATGGTGTTCTTAAAGTAGTTTCCTAGGCATAAATCTTAGTATCTAAACACACAGTCTGAAAATCAAGTGATTTACCTCCCTCAATTCAGTCTTAGTCTACCATTGTGCACAAGTTTGAGGTGAGAGAAAGAGCCATAATATTCTACCTCATTTTTCTATGCTGTCCTTCAATATCATGACTTGTATTCAGAACAAAAAAATATGTGTATTTATACATTTGTAGAATCCTTTCTATCGGTTTATGAAATGCTAAGGGATGTTTTTGTGAAAGAACAGCAAACCTTCCAGAGTACTTAGGCACCTAAATTCCTGACCAGTTTCCTGACATTCACTGCCATCTACAAAGGAAATTAAGCTCTTCCTGGGAGTTATTCAGTGACTCTGATAATTCACACTGGGTTCCTGCTCTTTAACAATTCTAAGAGGGCAGATCAGCAGATAGATGATTCAAGGTTGCGGCACTTCTTGCCACTCAATTTCCCACAGCACTAGAGGTAAAACTGACAAGTTTCTTCTCTTCTCTCTCTCTTATGGACAATTGGAAAAAGTAGAACTCAAAGCAAGCTCAGAAAAGTTTTTAAAGTGTTTTCAAAGAGTTTGGGGAAGGCTTTTAGGAATTTTCAGTAAATAATCACTGGAGTTAGAACAAATAGTAAAAAGATTTTACTCATTTCAATTTTCATGATCCATCAACAAAAAAAATGTCAATAGTTTCATATTGCAATGGTAACAAAAAATGCAGATACTTTTTTGAGCAGAGATCTTGTTAATAATAGATAAATATGTATCTTGAAAATGTACTCGGTAACAGAGGATCTTTCTCATTAAAAAGATAAAGCTGAAACTACAAGTCCTACTAGCTTCATACTCCACAAATGGCATCTCCAGGTCAGGTATAAGGCTCACACTTAACTGCATTTACTATAATTTTCTGTTTCCTTCCATTTCTCAAACGCTTTCACTTTCACCGAGACAAAGAGCTGAATTCTGCTTTGAAATACGACACTAATTACTGACAAAAGCAAAGACCATACTTCCATCAAAACCTATTCAGCTAAGTCCTGAATTGTCCTCCCACAATTGCTAAGTTTTATATTTGTAGGCAAGGAAGAAAGAAACTCTGATTCTTGAAAAAATGAAATTAATTCTATTATTTTGACATCCAAATTATTAATGTGCCCTTTTCTCAAATACAGTGCTATTTTATTTGTTTTCAGGAATTAACTGTGAAAACAATTATGCTGAAAAAAAAAGAGGAACTGCTTTACTCTTCTCTTCTCCTTAACCACTTTTTTAATTTAATTCTTGAAAGGAAATATTGCTATGACACAATTTTCCATTTATACAAATAGAATAGTGACAAGCTCAACTGTAATGATCTCTTTAAAAGCACTAAAAACCCAGAGATAACAAAGTCTGGACTTTTCCTCAGATTCTTTAAAATTCCACAAAAATTCCTGCTTCACTCAGGTGGATGAGACTGCAACACTTTTCATAGCAGTCCTCAATTAATGAGATCTCAGACTTACTGCAAATAGGGCAACCTGGATTTATTGCAATATTGTTTTTACAGTTATGAAGATTAAATTATTTCTGTTGTCAAAATTAAAACCAGAATTGGCTATCACAGAAAAAAAATTAAATCTGACACACACATTAGTGGATGGCTGAAATAGTACTGGTTGTGTGACTTGCCACATTTCTAAAAGAGGAACTTTGAAATAAAATAAATAACCTTATCATATAATAACCTTAGGAAAAGAAATTAAATGAAAAAATTATTAGAGCAAAACATGTGATTTATTCTACTTGTAAATCTGAATTAGTCTTTGCCTTAAATGAATAACATATAAAGGTGCTGCAGTGTTTCATTTTCTAATTTCTATTAGCTTTGAAAGACTTAAAACAAAGAGTCATTCTATTGTAAAAAAAGTAAGTAGCATCTATTATTTGACTAAAACATGAACAAATAAAGAGCTGAAAATTGTTTTATTTCTAGAGTCATACACTGAGTTCACATTACCTAAATCTGTTGGAAACAAGAAACGTCATATCACCAAAGATTTCTTTCCTTGTATAATAAGAAAGTATTTATTAAAGTATCCTTTGCGGACTTTATTTTTTTCCTAACCACTATGTTGCTTTCAAAAGTAATTCCACTGAACAATTTGTTGTTTGCTATTTGTCTTAAATTTATCCTTGTTAAAAGGATTATGAATAAGTGTGCACATAGATATTCAGAGTTTGATTTAGCAAGAACTCACAGCTTCTAGAAACATATAATAGACACACAGATTAATTTTATCATGAATATAGACAGAAATGACACTGGAGTGCGGCTTTTGTAAATGTTTCTGAATACATAGAAGCTAATATCAAAAGCCATTATTTTAAAAAGTAGTTCAATTAATTTGATGAAACATGTAATCCAGTTCTATTCAGAAAACTACTCTATAAAATCCATTCATATCATTCAGCACAGGAATTACTGATGTTTTATGTGCTACAGAGAGTATACATGAGAAACAGAACCTCTGGAAAAATAAGGTACAGACCCATATAGAGAGTGGATCAAGTATGACTGAATCTGTGCATCATAAGTCAAAGTTGTGCCAGGGATCATGCTGTAAACGATAACACTTGCTGATGATACTAAAACAGCAGTCACACCAGAAAAAAAGAGAGGAGGCAGTAAAACATAGGATGGCTTACACAGCACAGGAAAATAAGCAGCTTATATAAATCATCATAAAGAAATTAATGGAGACTGGAGGAAAAAGGGGAAGAAGGTGAATGCATAGTCAATGCTACAGACAGGTACTGGAAGACAGAAAGAAGGATCTGGGAATAGAAGCAAAATTCGCACTGCTCTGCATAGTGCATAACAGCAGTAAATAAAATAACAATAAAATTCTAGTGTGAGTAAATAGTGAATAATAATATTTAACATATCCCTGCCCGTTCTATTTTAGGATTCTAAGAAAGAGTAGCCAAGTAAAACAGGAAATACTATGTTCCAGTTTTGGCATGTGTGTTTATGTACATTGAAATGAAAATCATAGAAACAAATAGCACAGAAGACAGAAACTAGAGGGTTTTAACTAACTCAAGTTTAAGAAAGGAAATAGGATATTTTAAAGAGATTTTCCAGTTTTTTCTAGAAATCTTGGAAACTAAATTTAGTTACTACAAAATGCTTACAAGAAATCCCAGGGATTACCACTAATTAATAGAAAAATGAGAACACTGGAAGTGCACTGGGGGCCTAGCAGTGTTATATCTGCTGGTTAACAGCGATTTTAAGATACTTTGCATGCATTGTGGAAAAAAAAAGGTGAAAGAAATAGCCTAATAATTCAAGATCTTCTTGCCAAGATACAGGCTAGAACTACACAATGCAAAGTTCTAAAGATACAGAGAAAGGAGCTCCAACCTATACAATCCTGTAACCATAACTAAACCTGTCTATAGCAGAAAAGTTCCTACAGCTACTGTGCTTTTACACCATAAAAGGTCTTCAATGGTTGCACACAGTTATGAAGAACTACATCCAGCCTGGCCCATCTAGAGCGAACTACAGCACACAAACACAGGATAAGTCTTCATGTACCTTTGAAAGCTTGGTATTATGTAGTAGAACTGTGCTTATTTGATTACCTTCAACACCTTCCACTGTGTTTCCACAGGGCACAGGATCAGTCCTCAGTGTTAGGATAAGTTTTTTGATATGCAGCAGATAAACACCTGGAATCGAGCATGGGGGTATCAAAACAATGAAATAATGGTAATTCCAAAATCCCAAAGGATTTAGAGAAGCATCCAAATGGAGAAAAATCAGACACAAGTTAAACTACAACATGAATAGTTGAGTAACCCTCAGACTGTCTGTATTAAAATACACTTTAAAAGTAGCAATAATAAGAAGAAATGTATGTCTATGTTAAAAAAATCTTGTTCTTTCTTTGAAGACCATGTCTTAGACATGCATATTCCATTTCATTATTCTATTTCTTGTATCATTTGCTCCTCTGAATCTCAGACAAACCCTTGAAATGCACTATGGAATGCTTAAATTACACTTGCTTGAACATTATTTGCAAGCCATTCCAATTCATTTAACCCTAAAGATTCAGGTTAGACTTTTTTTTTTTAAACTAAATCACTGGTATCACAGTAATTTCCATTGACTTGTCTTTAGCAGTTACTAAAATACATAATACAACAATTTAGTTTCCTATTAGCTTTGCCTAAACAGACCTTTGTCTGAGGGTCTGACTCACGAGTAATCGACAGAATAACTCTATGAGAGTCTGGAAGACCCTGTTAAATCAGTGCAAATGAGGAGAATCAGCCTACACTAGACTGATCTTTCAGAACAAGTCTCAACTACTTTTCTTTTCAACTCTGAAGCTTTAGGGAAAGCAGAAATCAGAAGATTAAATCTGGCTTCCATTATAGCATAATAAACATGAAAAATGTCCATGTGTTGAAGGAAAAGAAAAAATAGGAAATCAAAAATTGCCGGAAATAAAAGCAGAAATGATTGAAACTTACCTGAGTATATTTGACATACAAGTAATCTGCTTAACTGAAAAACAAAGTGTTCCATTATATTCAGTGAATGTACTTAAGTGAAAGAGTATGCTAATACTGACTGATTCCAGAATATGGAATCAAATACAGCAGCATGTAGAATCAGACATCATATAAAGTAAACTCAATTTTCACAATGTCAACATAGCTAAGGAAGAAAAATTAAACCTAAAGAAATTATAATTCTGTGAATTTTCTTACACTGATTTTGACATCAATGGGAGAAATGTGTACCATGTGCTCTTCAGCATTTGGTTTACAGCATAAGTATTTTTCCAAGAAGACTGAAAGGTTCTTTCCCTGAATTTTTCAGTGTCTAAAAAATTAACTTTGAAGAACAAGGTTAATCTACTGATTAACAGTTAAACCAAGAAACTTCCTGCTTTCTACTGGCTGGTAGCTAATGAATGTCCAATTAACTGTAAAAAATCATCCCTACAGGAATGATTCAGATGAACATTGGTCTTGTGACGAAGCTAAATTGGTTAAATATAAATTTAAAGAATTAAATAAGATTCACAAGAAGTTAGTGGAAATTAACACAGGTTAAACATGCATCATCCTTATTGAAAATAATCTTGTTGCTTTCATTCATATACATGGGGAAGTACACAATCACAGATAGGTGTATTCTTCTGGAATTTTTTTTAAAAAAAAATTGCTTCCAGAATTTGGCATTTTATTACTTTGAGATGTCACTAAAGTTTGTGTTGGGAAAATAAAGTTAAAAACATGCTTCCTTTTCTAAGGGACAGGACTGACTTAAAGGCATCCTATTTCTTCCAAAAGCAGTGAGAGAGGACTGGACAGATACTCCTAGAATACACCAAAATAGACATGATTAGGCAACATAATGCTAAGGATGCAAAAGTGACAGAAATCTGGAGAGACTGTAAACCTATTGGAATTTTATATACAGTAGCACCCTATGAAACTAATTACAGTGCTTGGAAGTAGAGAATTAACTATAAGCATCAATCTTTCCAAAAAAAAGAAAAGATAGTTTTTGCAGAGGTCATTTGTTTTCTATTTCAGATGTAGAATTTAAAAACTGATGTTGATTAAAAGATGTAGCTTTTAAAGACAGTTTTGTAGGTATGTTTACTTCAAAGATAGATGAATTAAGTAATCAAAGAAATGAAAATATTTACTTAATTTCGCAACCTTTTAAAGAAAGCCTGGATTTTAAAAATTTAAAGTCAATTTCTGAGGGTTTGAACAACTGATAGTTAAAATGCGATAATTTCAGAGATTTTGATCTTCTCTTCACTCTGTGCATACTTCATTTAAACAAGTAGGAACGTATGTAGTTATTATATAATTACAGTCCAGGAAAATATTTTAAAATAGTATCATATATTCATAGTAAGCAAACGCTGAGAAATGTAGCTGAACAAAGGCAGACAAATTCATTTAATAGTCAGTTCCTGCCTGGGGAAAAGAAACATGAAGCAATGCGCAATGCAGTCAGGATGTCAGAAGAAAAAACAGTCCTTTTTTGGAACACTGAGATGAAGTATTACATCATATTACTCAGCATAACATCCCCTTCATTAGATCACTCAAGGTTCTTACGTGCAATGAGACAGATGTTAGAGGCTTTAGAAAATGCTAGTAGGGCTCACATTGCTGATGAAAGAGGAAAAATAAGTTTGAATAAACAGCATTGGTTTCTGCTCTGCACATACATCATGGAGGAAATGTGTCTTCTTTGCAGACAATCAGATGGTTATATCAATTGACTAAATATCAGAGGAAGGGAAGGAGGGAGGGAAGTGCCTCAAACCACTCATGGAAGTATATGATACTGGCATCAATGAAGCTTAGATTAGTTATGGGATGTTGGGAAGTCTCTATGGCTAAAGATCCATAGAGGTGTTCTGACTTGTTCCCTTCTGAACAAGGTGCCTCTTGCACGGCTTCTCTTAGCCTTTATAGAATTGAATGTTAGTGTCTAAACTGGTCCTCTGCTCTTGATGGTAAAACCCAAGAGCTTCCAGAAAACCACTATTGCTTAGACCTCAGTCACTTTTCTCTCCATTTCTGAACTTTCTCTGAGGATAAAATTTTGAAAGGTCCCCAGTTTAATATACATGATAGGCACATGCATTATAAAATAGTTCATCACGTTCAGACCTAAAAATAAAATCATTGCCTTTAAGCCAAGTAATCTTTAACTCTTCTCTCAAAAAGTGAAAATGCTTCTTCATGTATGAAGCCTCTCTTACTTAACTATGTTACATTGTTTTTAGTACAACATTGTAAATGAAAATCTGCTACAATACCTGTTTAACTTTTTAAAATTAGAATTGATAAAATTTATCTCTAGACCAAAACCATTTCATATCCTAGCAATACGAATCCTAGCAATAGCACACAAAGAAGTAAGAAAATTCTGAAATATATAAAAAAAACAGTTGAGTGAACAAGATTCTCTTCTTCATGCATTAACTAACTCAATACAGTAACATCTGTTGGTTTTAGGAGAGCTTTTAACATTTCAGTTTCATATCTGCTTTATGTGGACTGTGATACTCAGCAATTTTTTATAAAACTACAAGTTTATGCCCAAATCCATGTTCCAGTCTTTCCTTCCCTGCTCTGTTGACTACAAAGTCTAAACTGACTGCCATCTTTATTTTTAGAAATTCATATAAGTCAATTCTTCAGCTGATGGTAATTGACAGGATCTCTACCATATGAGCTCCCATGTCAGAAAACGATCAAAAATAGTTGTGAGGCACGTTCTATCTGAGATATTTAAACTGAGAAGCACCTAACTCCAAAATGTTATGTAACACGTAAATTTTAATATTTAAATTTTGTCTCAAAGTGTTTTGTAGAACCTTCCTTCAGCTGAAGGGTGTTTGCTTAACTCCATCCCTTCATAATGTAACACTGCATCGTCATGACTTTGAATTATGGTACACTTATAAAAGTCAAACATCAGAGAAGAAAATTACTCCTCCCTGTGATCATAATAAAAATTTAACAGTGGAGCCAAATTTTATGGGATTGCAAATAATGTGACTATTAATTCAATACAATGGTTTTGTAAAAATGCTAAACATACCATGCATACCGCCTGACTGCAACCCTGCCAGTCCCCTCCACCACAAATTGAACAGATTATTCCATTGTGTTATTTTGGATCTACTAACATATTTCAGACTAGAAGGCACAAATATACACTACACTGAATAGAAGAAATAAATATGATGCCATATAATAGAATCTCTCCTAGAACCATAACCATACAGGAAATGTTTTACTACTTTAGAAAAAGTTCTCAGTCAGTGTATCAGGGATGTGCGGCGCGACACAGTAAAATAAATTAAAAGGTATACAGCCATGCACAGAGAAACAAAGAAACAGAAAAATAATCTCTGATGGTCAAAAGGAGAATTTCAGAAGTCAAATACTGACTTGGGACATTTGATGTCTAAACCAACATTTTGTTTTTAGAGCAGTGAGTTGGACTCAGTCCATAGCTCCATTGCTTTAAATCTAGATGTGCTGTTTTGCAAACACTGAAGGAAACCTAGCCCCTCCCTGAAGATTAGAAACTGTCTTTAAAACATTAAGTAAACGCATGAAAAGTGCAGAAGTTGAACACTCACCCATAATCTAGTTGAACTGCAGGCAAAACTAATTTAACATCACCACTTTATTATTTGTCATTTTTTGATAAGCACTTACAAATGTCAAAACACAATAGAGCTCCTACAGGAAAGAGATGAAAATTGAAGGGCTCAGTTGTTACTGAACAAGGCACTTTCTGTAATGCAGTGCAACATCTCCCCTCATTCTTTGTTCAGTCTGTCGAAAACTTGGATCAGGGAGCATTTCCTGGCCAGAGAATTGAAGCTACACAGATAGGAAGAGATGGTAGAGGAGAAACTGGAAACTGTGCTAGTAAAATTAGGCCAGCAGCAAATTACTACCCTCCTTGCACAGACCAAGAATGACACAGAAGCTGTGACTCAGATATGTGTCCGAATTTTGATGTCTCCAGGGTATCTCATGAAATAATGCAGTTCAACTATTGCACTTTCTGTGCTTAATAAAGGCAATAGAATGCTAGAATCAATTTTTGGGAGACAGTATATAGAAGTTCAGCCTATTTTAAAATATATCGATGAACCCTAAGGGCTATAATTGATGAGTAATTTGCCATTTTGTTTCTTCTTCTGAAGTAAAAGAATAAAGTGGCATACAATTCCCTGGAAATCTACTGAGTTTCTTGAAACTGAAAAGATTTACAAAATCATAGAATCGTTTTGGTTGGAAAAGACCTTTAAGACCATCAAGTCCAACCATTAACCTAGCACTGCCAAGTCCACCACTAAACCATGTCCCTAAGCATGACGTCTACACATAATTTGCATCTGTTGTGAACCTATTCTAAAGGTTTTTTGAGGAATTTGATTGTCAAAAGCAGTTTTTACCCCTTAAAACAAAGTTTAAATTATAGATTAAAATGCTGTTGAAAAGTCAGTTGTGGCCAAGGAGATTTATCTACAAGTGTTTTAGAGCTTACCATGAAAAAAATTATCCATTGTTCCCATCTGAAACATACAACACCCCTAACCACGCTGGAACTTCTCTGTTCCCCCAGCCCCTCCCAATTTCCATCAGTCTGCAGAATTCTATAGTTTGAAGTCATATATTGGAAAACAGGAGTCTAGGTGTGCAGGTAGAGATAATATTGTATTTGAAAAACTAGGATATTCAAAAATATCATGTGCAGAAAAATAACATTCAGAAATATTTACTGTCTATATACAGGAGATGCAGATAACTATAATATAAATTATATAATATTCAGGGTAAGTAAGCTTTTACATGTTGAAGATCAGGAAAATTTTGTTTCTTAGACAGGAAAGTCTTCCTTACAGTAATAATGTTCTCTTAAGGAACTGTAAACTTGACCATGGTTACTTTTGAATTATAAAGCCCAATAGAAATGTAATAGTTTCATAACAGTCCAGCTTAATTATTGTCTCAATTGAATTTCAGTTAACTCCTTAACCATTTATTTTATTTTTCAGTACATCCCTGAGTTATATACACTTTCCACCAGATGATCTGCTTCTTCACATGACCTGACAGCAACAAAGACGACCTTCTTCAACAAAGCACCCATTCATCTAATAAATGATGCTGTTCTTCCTAACAAACCTTTCCTTGTCTATATCCTTAAACAGCCTGTGCTACAACAGTATCACTACAGGTTACTAATATTTACCTTAAAAAAAAAAGTATATATTTAATTAAGAGCTATAATGGATTTCTCAAAACAATAACTGGTATTGTTGTCCTGTTAAAAATTATGAGCAGAAGCTTTACTGAAACAATTGTAACCAATGCTGTTAATACAGCTGCAGGCTGTTATTATAAGCTGATACTTTATTGATAACATTATTGCTGGATTCCTATGATAATAAGGATGGGTCCTTTTGAATGACTAAAATTGTGTGATTTAGGGGTTTTGTGCTTATTTCCTAACTAAAATGAGTAATATGAGTTAATATTTCTATCTAGAGTCATTCATTGTTTTAATGAGGTATTCTAGTACTCTAGATACGTATCAACTTAAAAACAGTTTTTTGACAGTACAGGTTTTATTAACAGAGTTAGATGCACTTAATGGAATTAAAAAGAATTTACTTATTCTACTGATCAAAAGAATTACAAAATTTAAAGCATTTTTGAAAATTCTCTAAAATTCTTCCCAATCGCAGTGTGTTTCAAAGGTCTTACTCTAACCACTAATATATTAGAGAAATCAGAATTGAGATTTATTTAAAAATCCCACATTTCATATAATAAATTTTGAAGGCATTGCAATGAAATTAAATACCTTTATATGCCAACAAAATAAAAAATGGAGGTGTCCGTCAGGTTTTTATTCACATCAGGAACTTAATTTCCCCTAGCCTTTAACAGAATCAATAAATTGCCTTAAGGAAAAGAAAGGAAAAAGCTTAGTTAAAAGAAAAGTATAAATATTCAAACAAATTATGCAGAAAGTTGAACTAATTAAATATTAAATTCTCTCTTTTGGTTTCATCCTAGAACTTTTTTAAAGAAAATTATTTTTATTTATATTAGTTCTTTTTTGTTATTTTACTGCAGATAAATTTTATCAATCAATCAAGCCTGTTATCAGCTAACTAATTTTGCATGTTTTTCTGTTTTTTTAGGGTTTTTTTTGAATTTGGGGTCTACATCTGTCATGTTTTTTAATTCATATAGGAGCTCATTCTTAGCTATGAGAGAATATATTGTTATAGGAGAGCCCTAGTAGAAGGCAAGACTCAGTCCAAAAGTAACAGTCAATTGCCCAGAGAATTTGTGCAAGCTCTATCCCTGGACGTTTTAAAAGATTCACATGGATAAAGCCCTGAGCAACCTGGCATGATCTCAGAGCTGACCCTGCTTTAAACTTGAGACCTCCAAAGGTCTCTTCCAACCTGAATTATCTTACAAAAGTAATCTGATAAATCAATATTACTTGCCTCGGCCAGCTTCAGCTCATGACTAAATATTTGTGCCAACAAAGCCACTTAGATTTGAAAAAGATCTTCTATTGCGGTCAAAAAACACTTCAATATTATTCTACTAACAACTGTAGCACCGGAAATCCACACCAGTTACGTATCCCACATTTAGCTGCATTTCCTCACAGGCCTATCTCTAAATCATGCTGTTTAACCATATCCTCATGACAAAAACATAAAGATGCATTGTGCAGAACAGTAATACAACACGCCACTTCTTCTTTCACTATATGATAAATTACTCTTCTATAAGCAACTCTTGCTGACGTTTTCAAAATTTGATATATTCTACTTAAAATTAGCATTTTTATGAATATTTCTATATAGTTAGCATCATTCCATTATCTTGTTTCTGAAAAATTTCTTGAAGAGTATTCCAACAGTTTACTTATGCATCGGGTTGCTACTCTACTCTGGTGAGACCCCACCTGGAGTACTGCATCCAGCTCTGGAGTTCTCAGCACAAGGAAGACAGGGACCTGTTGGAGCAGGTCCAGAGGAGGGCTACAAACATCAGAGGAATGGAACACCTCTGCTATGAAGATAGGCTGAGGGAATTGGGGTTGTTCAGCCTGGAGAAGAGAAGGCTCTGGGCAGACATTATTGTGGCCTTTCAGTGCTTAAAAGGGACTTACAGGAAAGATGGAGAGAGACTTTTTACCAGGGCCTGCAGTGATAGGATAAGGGCCAACAGTTTTAAACTCAAAGAGCGTAGGTTTGGATTGGACATTAAAAAGAATCTTTTTACAATGAGAGTGGTGAAACACTTGAACAGGTTGCCCAGAGAACTTGTGGATGCCACATCCCTGGAAGTGTTCAAGGTAAGGTTGTATGGGGCTTAGCGCAACCTGATCTAGTGAAAGATGTCCCTGCCCATGCATGGCAGGAGAGTTGGACTAGATCATCTCTGAAGGTGTCTTCCAACCCAATCCGTTCTATAATTCTATGATTTTAATTAAAACTAATATTTTTATTTCAATGAAAGTGCTGTGCATATGTACAAAACATGTACACAGTAGCATATATAGATATACAACTCCTTTTAGTCTGAAATACTAAAAGCTTTACAGTTTTCCACCAACAACCTCCCTCATGTTTTTGCATTCTATTTTTTTGTATCTAAAAGTAGGTATAATCACGGTTTCATTCTTCCAAAATGTTGAAAGACATTTTCAGCTTCATTAGGTTACAAAATATTGAAAGATCTTTTCAGCTTCATTAGGTTGAAAATTGGAATGCATTGAACAGGGAACAATGTGTCAATGTAAAATTCCTAACAAGTACTAGAAAAAAAAAAATCCTGAGTCAGAATGTAGACCTCTTGCTCAGGTTAAGTAACCAACTATAAACAATCCTACTGGAGTTAAGTCATACTTAAAAAATTCTCCAATCTTAATAAAGAGATCAGACTTACTGCAGTAAAAACAGACCTAAGTAAAAAGGTTAATGGTAATTAAATGAGTCTGCATCTATTAAAATAAAAAGTTAAATAACCAAAGATGTGCGAAAAAATTATAATGGATAATCTACTGTTCTGTCTGCAAAAAACATTAAAAGGTCAGCAATGACTGAAAAAAAATATTTCTCTTTGTGAACTCTCTTTCTCAGAGTATTTGCCATTTGTATATCTTATAATTTTTTCCAAAATCTTGCTATGTAAATTTTTGTTACTCATGACTTCAGGTTCAGGACTGAGCTACACAGTATGCACAATTTATCAATAGGTATAAGACGACTGTTTCCCTATGTATTTTGAAGGGAAGATTAATCTTAGAGTGGAACTAACCATCACAAGTACAAAATGTACTAAACAAAAATTGTAATATTACACAAGAACCTGTCATGCCACTATTTATTTCAGTAAAGTTATAAAATTAAAAACTTCAGATTTAACAGATTCTTGATTTTTACTTCATTCAAATGGAAATTACCTTATCAACTCGGTATTTGTTTATTTTTCATATAGACAGGCAACTTTAATCATTCATATTTAGATTAGGTTATTATGCTCCTGTAAGTCAAACAGAGACTTGTTCAGCAGACATTACAAATTCCCTCCAAAATTAACAAAATATACAGCACTGTATTACTTATATCAAAACTAACTGTAACAAAAAAGAAATCAAAACCCAAAAATAATCCACAAACACACAATAAAGCCAGCAAGAAAGAAACAGGTCTTCAAGAAGGGGGAAAAAAGCAAGTTCACCTTTGCTTTGATTGAAGTAAATGTAAACAGAAATTACTCTCACATGTGACTTATCATTGAGAATTCATCACAGCAGAAAAGGACTGTGAACAAAGCATACATAACACATTATTCTGCTCTCTAGAGTGTGATGGAACTTGATGCCTGACCTTTCTGGTGAAAGAGAGACAAGATTTAAAGCCTTCATACTGAATTTGGCCTAGAAATTAAGATCAGGCAAATGGGAGAGAAAATAAAGTGCTATTTTCAATTAACATATTAATGAAATCAAGCTAATAAAACATAAATGAAATTAGAACCATAGAACCATAGAATTGTTAAGGTTGGAAAAGACCTAAAAGATCATCAAGTCCAACCATCGACCCAATGCCACCATGCCCGCTAAACCATGTCCTGAAGCACCATATCTAGATGTTTTTTGAACACCTCCAGGGATGGTGACTCCACCACTTCCCTGGGCAGCCTGTTCCAATGCCTAATGACTCTTTCAGTGAAGAAATTCTTCCTAAGATACAGCCTGAACCTCCCCTGGCGTAACTTGAGGCCATTTGCTCTCGTCCTATCGCTGGTTACCCGGGAGAAGAGACCGACCCCCATCTCACCACAACCTCCTTTCAGGTAGTTGTAGAGGGCAATAAGGTCTCCCCTCAGCCTCCTCTTCTGCAAACTAAACAACCCCAGTTCCCTCAGCTGCTCCTCACAAGACTTGTGTTCCAGATGCATTGAATTATTTTTAATAATTGCAGGTAGAAAAAGAAAGGAACTGTGAAGTTTTCAGAGTATAACAAAGCAACTTTGATGTAAGCAAACAATTAGAGAATCAGATACTTTCAAAATTACATGGCAGAGTGTGTCACAGTAATTCACTTCCAAGAGTTCCTGTATATTACTAACAGTTGCAACTGCCTCTATCAGAAAACTAGATCCCTGTGATTTTCAGTTTAAATAAAACTAAAGTTCTGTTGACAGAATTCAGAATTTGGACATAAAATCCTCAACAGCAATGTTTTTGAGGAGGACGGTTGCTGCACTGTCTAGAGCTATGTAGGATATTATGTGTGGGAGACAGAGGCCTCTTTCTTTCTGTTGATTGCAATTGTTAATACCTTGAAGTTGATGAATACAACTTAGCACGGAAAGCCAGCTTTTAAGCCTTTTCTCTAGTTTCTCAGCCCAGGAACGTCTAACAATTTACTGTTCAGTGATGGGCAACTACCATAACTTGCTACATCTTTCAACCTGTGTATCTATACCGAAGGAAGGAAATGGGAAAAAGTCTTAAAAGCACCATGGAACAAGCATTTCTTCCTAATCTAGCTTTTATTGAAAGACTTGAGTCATAGAAAACAACTGAAACCAAACAACTAACCAAACAAATGAAAAATCAAGCCTCTTCTCTCCACAAAGTTATTAATTCTGGAGACTTAGCACAGGACTTCAGTATTTTCTTTGGATCTCATGGCTAGACTTACCAGAAAGCAAAATTTTAGATGCTTCAAACACACAATATGTTGATAGTGAGAAAGCAACTCTGCTGAATGGCCTTGTTCAAGCACAGTTTGAAATGAATGACTGATTCTCCCCATGGAAAACAACAGCATTTATAGGTACAAGCTAAGCGCAGCACCTACTCGAGATTTGGTATCAACAGCAGCATTTTAACATCACTGTCTTCAACACCAAACACATATAAAACGTGCTGGCTTTCTACATGTATGAGAATAGCATGACCTACTTCGAAATGCAGGTTTATTACACGTACATTACTTAATAGTGACAAAGTGAAACAAAATCATGAATGAATAAAGCAGTCCACCTAGTTAAATATGAATAAAATTTCAATTCTTTCAAGTTTGCCCTGAATTACAGATAGCATGACACTGGTCAGATGATAGCAAAGGCAGCTGCTTTTTAGTGGAATCTTATTGTGAAGGAGAGGTAACAGCCTCTCTGGGCACTGTAAAAGTTTAATCACACTGGAATTCAATCACTGCATTACCTCCTAAAAATTATCCTCTTCTTTTTATAGCAAATTAAGTCCTTTTTTTTCTGGGTGCAATGACCTCTTGCATTTCAATGTACTGTTGTAGTGAACTCTTACACTGATAAATTTTTAGGTTGTTAAATGACACCCTGTCCAAACTATTTTTTGTTAAATCATCTCATTATTTTTATGCACAGACCTCTGATAATTTAACTAGGAATTATTAAAAAAAAAAAAAGTTCAGATAACAGTAACAGTTGGCAACTATTTCAAGGGACTCTATAAAATTCAGTAATAGACTGAACTACGTTTGTCATGGATTTGTTTTCTTTGAAAACTCGAGAAAAAGAAATAATAGCTGTTTTCCTTATCTCAAATCTTATATGTGAATTATTTTCAAGTGGTTTTTATGAAATACATTTCAAATATATATATAAAAAACATTAAAATTAAAAAATATAAGCCATCCTATTCTGTCATTCCTAATAACCAGAAGCAATGTGTTCCACCTCACCTTGACATGACAGCTACTAGTCAACATGGATTCATCAAGGGGAAATCATGCTTGACCAATCTGATAGCCTTCTATGATGACATGACTGGCTGGGTAGATGAGCGGAGAGCAGTGGATGTTGTCTACCTTGAATTCAGCAAGGCTTTTGACACTGTCTCCCATAACATCCTCATAGGAAAGCTCAGGAAATGTGGTTTAGATGAGTGGACAGTGAGATGGAGAACTAGCTGAATGGCAGAGCTCAAAGGGTTGTGATCACCAGCACTGAGTCTAGCTAGAGGCCTGGAGCTAGTGGTGCTCCCCAGGGGTCAGTCCTGTTTCACTTATTCACCAATGACCTGGATGAAGGGACTGAGTGTACCCTCAGCAAGTCTGCTGATGACACAAAACAGGGAGGGGTGACCGATACACCAGAAGGCTGTGCTGCCATTCAGTGAGACCTGGACAGGCTAGAGGGCTGGGTGGTGAGAAACCTCATGAAGTTCAACAAAGGCAAGTGTAGGGTCCTCCACCTAGGGAGGAATAGCCCCATGCATGAGTACAAGTTAGGGGTTGAGCTGCTGGAAAGCAGCTCTGCAGAGAAGGACCTGGGAGTTCTGGTGGACAACAAGTTCACCATCAGCCAGCAATGTGCCCTTGTAGCAAAGAAGGCCAATGGTACCCTGGGGTGCATTAGGAAGAGTGTGGCCAGCAGGTCGAGGGAGGTTATCCTCGCCCTCTATACTACCCTAGTGGGGCCACATCTGGAGTACTGTGTCCAGTTCTGGGCTCCCCAGTTCAAGAAAGATAAGGAACTACTGGAGAGAGTCCAGCAGAGGGCTACAAAGATGATCAGAGGACTGAAGCATCTCTCTTATGAGGAGAGGCTGAGAGAGCTGGGTCTGTTTAGTCTGGAGAACAGAAGACTGAGGGGGAATCTTATCAATGCTTACAAATACCTTAGGGGTGGGTGTCAAGAGGATGGGGCCAGACTCTTCTCAGTGGTGCCCAGCAAAAGGACAAAGGGCAACAGGCACAAAGTGAAACATGGGAAGTTCCATTTCAATATGAGGAAAAAATTCTTTATTTTGAGGGTGACAGAGCACTGAAACAGGCTGCCCAGGGAGGTTGTGGAGTCTCCTTCTCTGGAGATATTCAAAGCCCGCCTGGATGCACCCCTGTGCAATGTGCTCTACAGGAACCTGCTTTGGCAGGGGGTTGGACTAGATGATATCCAGAGGTCCCTTCCAACCCCAACCATTGTGTGATTTTGTGTGATTCTGTGATTTTTCCAATAAAAACGCATTTTCTGACAAACATGATTTGCCATGATTCCTTCCCAGACTGTGTTTTAAGCTTCCTACTTCATCCATTAATAATCCCATTTTGCTAAAACTTCACAGCAAGTAGTATACTATAAACTGAATGTATGCATATTTATAAATTTATACCAGCTTGCAATTCTGCTGAATAATTGTTTCAAAAAATGTTTATTACTCAACTAGAATGTTCTGTTACTGACCAGTATTCAATTTCCTAGGAAAATACAAAGCTTAAAATTTGATTTTGTCTTTCAAATTATAAAAATATAAATTATATTTAAAATACTGCCAATGGCAAAAATAAACCTACGATACAAGAAAGTGATTTTTTTGCAGAGTGCTCAAAGTGGCCTGGTGCAGTCAGCAGAATGAAAGCAGGGCATTCACTGGCCTCCAGGACGTCTCTTGTGAAATCAGAAGGTATTTGTTAGTCACTCCTAGAAAAGGCAGCTTGACTCCTTGTCATGCTTGGCTCAGCCTGTTTGACTAGAAAAGGCTCAGAGTTTGACAGTATTGCTCCATGTTTTCCCTCCTCCTTTGCTGTGCTGCACCCAGGCAATCAGCTCCGCAACAGCTTAACAGTATCTCTATAGGCTCCATGATCCCTAGGAAGGAGTTGAGCCTTCCCTCATAGCACAGATATCTATGCATACATATATATAGATTTTGCATTGTTCCTTGTCCATCTCTGTTTTGCTTTCAGGTTTCACTCTGGGTTATATGGCCAATGACAGTCAGCAGAAATTTTGGAGTTTCAGACAAGCTAACCTTGTACTTTAAAAAAAAAAAAATAGTATTAACAACAGCTTTACTTCAGGCTGTGCTCTTCTTATCTGGACAAAGTTTTTGACTTTATGACCTGCTCTTTAATTTGTAATACCCCAACTCACTGTCTTTGTTCTACCTACTATGACAAACTTCATTAAAAAAAGTCACAGTGAATTATATAAAAGTGCATGAAGGTAGCAGGCCTTGTATTAGCCAATTACTCTTCACATAAGAAAATGCTATGTTTCTTGTGTTATCAAGGATATTAACTATGGTTAAAAGTGAGGTGGCAAGGGAATGGTAAAACACACATTACGTACACTCATTTTTCCCATGTAGCTTAACAAATGCCTCATTTATTGGCTTATGTTTCAATAGAGTTTGAATACATTTGTAATTTCCAATAAATAA